>NW_022060060.1:348024-669990 GCF_007399415.2 Gopherus evgoodei
CTGAGTCGTGACACAATGTATCATGCTATGATGCAATGCAAACCATTGGTGGGGCAAGAGAACTGTCTCAGGTCATGCTACAATGCAGATGCTGCTATGCAACTAGGTCATGCCAAGGTGTATGCAAACACTATGTCATGAAGCAACTGCATGGTGTTGAGTTGCTGTGCCAACACACATAAGTAAACTGTGACACAATTTTTCCATCATATTGTATCAAGGGGCAGTGCAAATACTGAATCAAGGTGCATTCATGCCATGCTGCGATGCAATACAAACACTGTTCCGTGATACAACTGCATCATGTTGAGATGCAGCATCAGTGCATCCTGGCTCTTCTTTATTTTGTCACAGCCAGATGTCAACATTTCACAACACAGCATCAAGACAACAGGTCATGGCTTCATGAATAACCACGGTCATGACAGAATACTGTCAGGTTACAGCAAAACATTAACAAAAGTATAATCCTAGCAGGCCAAAATATCAGCATCTCTTGAGAAGACATCATACAACAAAGAAAAATCAACATATCACTATAGTGCAGTATACAATAAATCACCAGAAATTACCACCAAGTCGTGGTGAGACACCATCCCATGATGAAAAGACATCACAACTCATGTCTATGTATCACTACATAATGAAAAAATAGCAATGTCATGACAAAATATCATGAAGTGACAAAGTAAGATCTAACTGTGACATAATAACAACATGTCATGACAAAGTGTGTCCTGATAGTGTGTCACGTTTCCATGCAGCATAAAGCATGCCATGCTGGTGTGCAATTACTCTGTGCCATAAAGCCACCATGTCGCAACACAGCTACATCACATAGCAACACCACAATGCAGGGGTGTGACGCTAGACATCACCATATCATGATGAGAAATCACTAGAGCACAATACTGCACCCTCATATCCCTCCACAGTATCATCAGACTGAGATAAAAGTCATTATTGAATTGTTCCTTCTAGTTGATTTCCCCAGAGGGGGCACCCAATCCTAGTTTTAGAAAGCCTGAGAAATGGGTTCTCCCTTCCCTTAGGGAAAATGGTTCCACAGACTTGCAGAGCTCACCAACTCTTCCACTGCTAGGGAATTCTTTCTGGCATCTAGACTCAACAAACAGTCCTGCTGGTGCAGTGCATAGATGGCAAGAAATCATGCCCTATCATGCAGGTATATACAACCCTACTTTCCCACTGAGACACCGGGTTTTTCAGGTAGCTTTGGGAATTCCTCTCTTCAGCCACTGAGGGCAGAGTAATGTATCCAGAGGGCTCAATGCTGTGGTTGTCCCTTTTCCATTCGATGAGCAATTCGGATGGGAAGAAACCAGAGACTTCTCAGGTAAGCCACACCTCAGCGTTGGGGCTGGGTCGCACCGGCGATGGGAGAAGGAGGGATACAGAAGGAGCCTTGGCTATGCTGGCACCTGTATGGAGGGGAACAGCAATGTGAGTTTATCAAGAGTGACTTGAAACCCTGAAGTCAATGGAGTTGGGGAATTGGATATGGACATCTCCCCTCTAGGTGGCTCTGATCAGCCCCAGGGCAGGGAATTGGCTGGCTCAGGGGTAGGGAATGAGACATGGGGTCTTTCCCCTCTTGGGGGTCCCATCTCTCATCCAGATCCAAGTAGGGGACATTAGATGGCTTATTTGCCAGCTCTGTACTAGAGAGTGCTGTGCTACAGGATTTGGGGTGTTGGACTCTCTCTCGCTATCCTTTCCTATTGGTTGTCATCTACCTATCTGTTCTTCCTCTTCTCTGTTTATCTCCATAAACATCCATCCATTCATCCATCCACATCCATCCACCCATCCATGACTGCAACTCTCTCTCTCTGGGCCTTATGGTACCAGACCCCTTTCTGAAGGTGGCTGTATTTCAGTAAGGAGTGGGAGGTGTCCAGGTCCCTACCCCCTATAAAGCATTAGGCAAAGTCACTGATTATTGTTTGAGTCTCTTCTCCTTCTCTCACCCCTGAGCTTCTGGATGGTCTTCTCCATGCCCTGGAACAGCGAGCAGGGATGAGTCACTCTACAGAGAATGCTGCTCCCAGAGGCCCAGGTTTCCCTGGGGATGGCTAGGTGGCTCAGGAGACTCTGGGTATGGTTGCTGTGTTTTTTGGCTTCTCCCACGGTGCACTTGCAGTCCAGATGGCACTGTCCAGCTCCCTGGTGAGTTTTGCTTGGCCCAGCTCATAGCCCACTGCCAGGCAAGTCAGGAGGGCTTTGCCTCGAGTGAGCAAGGCTTGCAGGGATGGCTTGAGGAGCTACAGGTTGGGCAGGGGGATGCTCCCCTGGCAGGCTGGAGTGGAGAAGAAAAGTAGATATGTCTTTCACATGGTGTGGCAGTGGGGAGAGGCTGCAGGGAGGGATGGGATGGGATAGAGGTTGAGGAAGCTGCTCGGGGTAGGGTGAGGGGTGCAGAGCAGAAGCAGGGCAGCGTCAGGGGGACAGGGATGCCAGGGGGAGCAGTGAGGGGTTTGTGGAGCAGGGAAAGGTAGACCAGGCCTGATCCAGATGGGGTAGGGGGTGCAAAGTGGGAAGGGATGGGGGGATCAGGGTGGAGAGCAGAGGGGGCTGCAGAGATGAGGGAGTGGGGGAGCAAGAAGGGGAAATGGGGTCAGGGAGTGGAGGGGGAAGAGGTAGGGGGAAGGCAAGGGGCCAAGGGAGCATTAGGGGAGCTGACTCACCTGCACACTTGCTGATAGTACTGAGCTGGGGGCTACCGGTCCAAGGGTGGGTCACATGGCAGCTGTACTCCCCCGGCTCGTCCCACTCTGCCTGGGACATCGTCAGGTTGCTGAAGGAGCTGAATCTTCCATCTTTCCCCTGGAGGAGTCTGAGCTGGGTGCCCTCTCTCTCCTTCCCACCTGCCTGCCAGGTCAGCTGCAGGCCCCCGGGGTAGTAGCCGCTGCTGGAACAGAGCAAGGTGACAGTGTCACTTGCTCCTGGGCTTGGGCAGGGGGGCAGGATGTGAAGTGTCACTGTGGGGGCACTGGGGAGCATCCAGGCTTCAGGGAGAAACAGAGTCACAAGGGGGTGCTGACAGAAACCCTCCGAATCATTGATCTGTCTGTCCCCATCTCTCTAGCTATCTACCCCACACAGCTCATCTCTCTCTTTCTCTCCATCCATCCTCCATCCATCCATCCATCATCCAATGACTCCCATCCCCTTCTACTCCAGAAAAGATAAGAATTGCCATGCTGGAACGAACCCATTAGCGTGTTTAGTTGGTATTCGAGCCTCGCTGCCATATGTGTAAGACTATGTGGATATGTAGACGCAACACCCCAACATCCCATCCATGATTGGTCCGTCCGTTTCCTGTATCATCTCTCCCTGATGCTCTGAATAAGCCAGCTGGTACATTTAGGCCTTTATCACATTGCCAGGAAAATAAATATTGCTGCTACAGTAGATCATTCTATAGTTCAGCTTTGCTGATGGTCTTCTTGGTCACCTTTATTCTCTGGCTCTGTATGCTCCTCGCTCAGGACAGTAACTTGCCTCTTCCCATTTTGTCCATAGTTGTTTCAAAGTGGTGGCTAGCTCTGTATGGACCATCCTCCATCCTTCACTCACATCGCAAGGTGTTGGTTTCCTTGCCACTGATTGTCACTCCTTTGGGCCTGTGGTCATACGCAATACACTTCAATGTCACAATTTTCTTCTCCAGGTCTATGGACTGCAGAGTTCAACCGTGGGTCTTTGTAGATTGGTCGAGGCTGCAAAGAAACCAGAGCATAATCTGGTAGCAGCCAGGCTGCTCAAAAGGGAAAATCAAGTAGATATATATAGACAAAGTAGGAAAGGGCTGACTTACCTGCATGGAGTGACAGCAGTCCCTCAGGAGGGTTAGCGACAGAAAAGAAGGGGTAGTCTTCATGAGGCAACATGCAGGAGCATCAAGGAAAGTGGGCAAGAGAGAACCTCACGCAGATTCCTGGAGTGGCACAGTCACCAACAAATCCAAAATGTGCACGGGTGTGTGGGGCATTTGGAGTTGCTGCCTTTGAAGTGCAGCCTAGAGGCTGATGTCTGCTCTATCGAACGTTGTTGAGATTAGCATTGTAAAGTAGATGCTGCAGGAGTTGAGATTCCACCTTCACATGGATGCCCAAGCCCCACAGTGTGGTAATGGAGCTGAGGGGTTTCTTTCCTGTGCTTGCATGCACTCATCAGCTTCTGAATCTGATACAGAATCTGCCCCACTCCAGCTCACGTTTCCCTTGAGCACAGATTTTAATTGGGTGTCTGTCATGGCTGCAGATCCATGAAGGCATTTCCAATATGCCAACAACAAATTGGAGGAATAAGAAGGGACCATAAGGACAAAATTGTGAATCTTCCACCATGAGAATCCATGTCTAACTGTGAAGCAAACAACTCCTAGGGGGATCCATGGTTAAGAAGGAAAGAAATTTTTCTGTGAACCACCTCCCAGCCATGAAAGACCTCTGTGAACTTTCCCCAAGAGCAAGAATGTCCATCCCAATGTCTTGGGCAAATCACAGCCCAATGAGATTACATTTTGCTCCTGCCCTGAAATTCCCTCTTGCAATTAGGACAGTTTTCCTGCACTTCCTTTACTGGTGATGGGGTCTGTGAGGCTGTGGAATCAACTACTCACGGGGTGAGTTGGGATTCCCATTGCTTGGAGAATTTCAGACTGGATAATGCCTTGGAGGAAAAGGGAAATTTCCTGCACTGGAGTGGAGGGGACATTCCCTACCCAGCTCGGGTTGCAATAAATCATGCAGTTCTTGGTTTCACCAAATATAGCACCATAAGGGAGATAGAAATCCTTCATTGCCACCTCCTCACCAGGGCTCACATGGAGTCATGCAGCTGTTCATGCCATTGGTTGGGGTAAGAAAGTGTGTGGGACATCCCAAATTAACACCTGCCCTGAGAATCCACTTACCGAGGGACACCTTTTCCACACCTTCTTGGGCTCTTCCATGGCTGGGTGATGCACCACGCAGGTGTAATTTACTGCTCCTACACTTTTGTCAACCTTCAGGATGCTGTAGGCAGAGAAACTGCCACTTCCTGACACAGGGCCATTATTGTAACTCAACTTGAGTTCTGGGGAGTTGTTCTTCAACCATGAGATGCTGATCTCTTCTGGGTAAAAGCCGCTAGCTTCACAGATGAGAGTCAAGGAGACTCTATTCCCGGAGATGTCTTCGTGGTAGGCTCGGGAGATGGTGACTGAGGGCTCCTTCTTCCTGATGCCTAAATGAAAGGGAAGAGGGGTAAGAGAAGAAGAAGACTTGCTTTGGATGTCTAAGTCAAGGACTTAGCTCCAGCAGCTATCACTGGGTGAAGGGGCCAGAGAGGGTTGTTCAGGGTACATGTGAAGCTAGACCAGGCAAAATAAAAACCCAACCACTGAGCATCATCTCCCTTGAAGCTCAAAGAGCCTGGACCTTCACCCAAACATTCAAATGAAGTCCTGAGCTTTCCCCTCATCCTTAAATGGAAACAACTTAACATCATCTCTTCTTGGTCTGCATCACCGTCGTCATATTCATCTTCTTTACCACCATTGTCTTCATAATCACTTCCTTCCTCTTTATCTTCATCTTCTCCAGCACTATAACGTTCTTTCTCTTTTTTTCCTTCAACATCTTAATTTCCTTCTTCATTGTTATTGACATCATCTTCATCATCCTCCCAATCTTTATCCTCAGCTTGGTTTTTCAGTAATGGAAATAGACACAGGGCTTTGAGCTATTTCTGCATCCTAATCCTGAACCCTCACCCCAAACCTTGAACACACTATCGCTTCTTCACCCCAAGTCTCCACCATGCATCATCATAACATTGGGTCACCAACCCAATTTCTCACTCCGATGGAGCGTCTTCCCTCCCTCAAACACTCACTGCAAAATTCAACACAATTGAGATTTTCAAAGGCTGGCTAAGGGATTTGAGACCTTGGGTATTTCAATGGGATTTGGGCATTTAACTTCACTGGACACTCTGAGAGATTCTCACCAGAAATATCCTGAAAGGCCAGATGGTGGTCAACAAACACCAGCGTGATTTCCAGAGGTAAGAAGTACATATGCACATCAGATCAGAGTCACAAATAGGACACTGAGTCCCTAACAGGCCACATCCCTGTTTCCCAGGGAGATGAGGGAAAGAAATTCTTGGAGGAGCTGGAATTCAGTGATAAGAAGACAGTGAGTACTGGGAAAACCTCTCACTGGATATTAACGGTGATCCCCTGAATGAGAGATTCACAGGGGAAATATTAATTACGGCTGAAATACAGTCCTGTGCTGAAGGCCTAGGCTCCGCTAAAGTCCTATTTGGGGAATTAACTGGGACATAAAGGCTGCTTAGGACGTGTGTGGGGTGAGTTTCACCCTCTAATCCCAATTCACAGTGACTGGAGTTTGTCTTTCTCTTTGAGATGCCAAGGCTCCTCACCTGTATTGCTCATGGTTATGTCCTGCGTTAGTTCTCCAGAACAGGGTGTGGTCACTTTGCAGGTAAATTGGGTGCCTTGTCCCCATTGTGCCAGTGACACAGGGTGAGAACTGACCAGGCTGGTGGTCCCGTTGCTGTTCTTCTTGGGGGCTTCTGTCTTCGCCGCAGAGCTGACTTGCCCATCCACTTTCCATGCGATTCTGCTGGCTTCTAAGTCATAGCCCAGAACTAGACAGGTAACATGACCAGAATTTTTGATGACGTCTTCATAGGAGGGTTTGGTTAAGTAGATGGTTGGGTCAAGTGAGCTTCTGAGGCAGGCTGAGAAATGCAAAGAGATGTCATTGACCAGTTCAAATAATGTGGAAAGGCAGAAAAAGATGACTGAAATCTAATTTAATCTAATCTATCCCTCCATCTCCAGCAGAACACTCCTAGTGTCCCTCCCATCCAGCCAGCCCTGGTATCTCTTTCTCTTCCCATCCACCTATAGCACCAGTTTCTCTATGGCACTCCTGTGTCTCCCATCACATTGGGGTCTAGGTGAAGTCCCACCTACCCTTAGGCAGGGCTGGTTTCTCAGTAACTCTCCACCCCACCTCCCCGCCATGCACGGGCCCAGCCCCTCACCCAAGCACTTGCTGGTGTTGTGCATGGAGAGCTCTGCTCCCACTGCTGGGTGGGTCACTTGACAGGTGTAGACATCCCCCTTCTCCCAGCTCTGCTTGGTGACGTTCATGCGGCTCTGCCCCATGTAGAAGCCATCTGTGCCCATTGCAAAGGAAAAGGCTGGGGTGGGGGGGCTGCTCTCCTTTCCATTCACCAGCCATTTCACGTTGGCTTTGTTGGGTTTGAAGCTCAGAAGGAGGCAAACCAGCTCCAGCTGGCTCTCTGTGGAGCTCTCCTCGCAGGTGGGCACCAGGAGGTGAACCTCGGGTGGCTTTGTCAAACCACACCCTGAGAGCAGAGAGAGGGGAAAACAAAGTCCAGTGTCACACTCTGTAGATCCCCAGCCCCCTTCCAGAGAGAGGGATAACTCTACAGTCCTCCCAGCACGAGTAACACCAGCCTTGTTGAGGTATATTTACACTGCGTACTTTAATCAGCATCCAGGGCTGAGATTTTTCACAGCCATGTAAGGGATTAAAACAAATGGGAACAGGGCTCTTAAATCATCTAGGCAAATATTAAAAGCCTCCAGGCATTCTTCCTGCATGTGCTGCATGGAGTGTGTTCTCCCTGGTAAACAACTGGGACAAAGCTGGAACTTGAGCTGTGTTTGTTTATTTGAACATGTTTCCCTCAATTAATGTCCCCTATTTAAGGGGGACCGTGGCGCTGTACAGCATGACATGGCATCAGAAGAAAACCTGGGAGAGGACTGACTGTGTCTGACTACGGATAAAGGGTCAAATCCTCAGCTGATGTAAGTCAGCTCAGTGCCACTGACTTCAGCGGAGATCAGTTGATTTATAACCATTGAAGTTCGGACCCCAGAATGCCTAGTTTTGCGGCTCTGGGCTTGTATCCATTTCAAAAGATGCCTCAGAACAGCCAGAGTGCAAGGAACATATCCAGCTCCATGACAAAGGTGTAACCAGTGCTAGCTCGTAAGGGGGTATAGCCCCTTTAAGGCCAGTGGTTGCTGGGAATTGTAGTCCCATGGGCCTGCTTGCTGCTGTCTATATCAGGAAAAGCTTCTGGCTCAGTGCTGAGGAAAGCGCCTGAGGGGGAATCTCTAGATGTGGACAGGCAGGAGGCCTAGGAACCATGCAGGGAAGGTGGCCTAGTGGGAAAGGGAGGGGGCTGCCCATGCAGCCGGCTGAACGCTGGGGGGCTCTGGTGGCCGGGACCCTGGGCTCTGAGTTGCACTGGTTTTGCTTTGAGGCTTTGGACTGACGCGGCTAATGGGCTTTGTTCTGCCTGCCCCAGTGGGAGGCGGTTGGGTTGGATTTGGGTAAGGGTGAGGGCGAAAGAAAGTGAGCCGAAGATTTCCCCTGTGCAGAGGGGCCAGCATGTGGCTTAGGTGCCATTTCAACCCAGCTGCGGTCTGAGATTTCCCAAGGTGCCTACGGGATTCGCATGCCAAGTTCCCATGGGAACCAGATGCCTAAATCCTTTAGGCAGGGCTGAAAGATCCTCCCCTTAGTGGAACGTAGGTCTCTGCCCCGGCGCCTTTCACCCTAAGGTTTCCCTCCTTCAGGGGTCCGTGGAGGGGGCGCTGGGGACAGGAGATCTGCAGTGACAAAGCACCAGGGCTCAGTGTGTTTCAACACTGGGCCAAACTTTCCCCAGACTTTCAGGCTGAGGTTTTTCCAAAGGCGCCTGCGGGATGTGGATTAAGATTCACTGGCTCCCAGACCCTCTAGGCGCTTTGAAAAGCTCAGCCTGGCTGTGCCGCCCTCCCCTGCCGCGTGTCTTACACTCCTGAGGGAACTTCTTCGACTCGGTCGTTGCTGTCCCTTGATGTGTCACATCGCACTGGTAGGTGTCACCCTGCCGGGGTCTGGCAGGGATGATCAGCAGGCTGCTCTGGGTGAAGCGCCCGTTGCTCACCGTCACCTCTGGGAAAGTTGTGACCCCCTGGGTCACTTTGCCCGAATTCCACTTGATCTCCACTGGTGATGGGGAATAGCCCGTTACAAGGCAGGCCAAGCTTGTGTCCGGGGGAGCATTGTCAGTCTTGGTGCAGCAGGGAACCAGGGGGAAGACGGAGGGGGGTGTGGGGTTCGCTGGAGAAATAAAGAGAATACAAGAGAAACCATCAAAAAGGGGGAAGAGGACTCAGGTTCTGTTCCCAGCTGCTGTGGGACCTTGGGCCTGTCACTGACCTTCTCTCTGCCTTTAACTTCCCATTGTGCAGTGGTGTCCTAGCGACGGGCGAAAAACATGAGAAATGGGATTCTGACCTCGGCCGTTGCAGTGTAAACCTGGAGCAACTGCGCTGGAATAGCTCTGCTTTGTGCGAGTGATGCTGAGAGGAGACTCTGGTCCTTTACAAGGCACAAATATTCCCCAAGCGCCTCACAACCTGAGTCCAGCCCACCTCAGCTCTCTGGTGTGAAGTGAGCATCATTACCCTCATTGAACAGATGGGGAAACTGAGACATGGAGAGGTGACGTGGCTTCCCCAAGGTGACAGAGGGAGTCTGTGGGAGATCTGGGAATTGAAGCCAGTTCCCCGAGTCCCTTCCTGTATTTTATAACTAGGGCCCTACCAAATTCACAGTCCATTTTGCTCAATTTCATGGGCATAGGATTTTAAAAATCATCATTTTCATGATTTCAGCAATTTAAATCTGAAATTTCACGGTGTTGTCATTGTAGGGGTCTTGACTCAAAAAGGAGTTGGGGGGGTGTGTGTGTCACAAGGTTATTGTGGGGGGGTTGCGGTGCTGCTACCCTGACTTCTTTGCATTGCTGTCGGTGGTGCTGCGGCCAGAGCTGGGCAGCTGGAGAGCGGTGGCTGTTGCCAGGAGCCCTGCTCTGAAGGCAGCGCCGCTGCCAGCAGCAGCACAGACGTAAGCGTGGCCCGGAATGGCACTGCGCCTGTGCACCTGGCCAACCATCGCCGCCCTCCGGCCGCCCAGCTCTGAAGGGAGCACAGACGTAAGAGTGGCCTGGTGTGGCACTGCACCTGTGCACCTGGCCAACTGTCGCCGCCCTCCAGCCGCCCAGCTCTGAAGGCAGCTCTGAAGTCAGGTTGGCAATATCATAACCGGACCTGGTGACAGTAATTCCAGGCCCCAGGGCAGAACAGTTAATGGGCCCCTAGAAGGAGATGGCCGAGGTTCACACCACGCACACACAAGCCGTGCCCATATAGGCATGGTCCGACACGCTCTTCCAGCATGGCCAGGGCTTCCACACACTCGTCCGGCTGCCGTTGCTGCCGCCGGTACCACCCCGCATGTGCCCGGGAGCCCTGCGGCCCACCTGGTGATTTAAAAGGGCCCGGGGCTAGGAGGACGGGGACCTGCATATGGAAGTTCAGTTAATAAAGCAAAGTGATAGTTCCGCACCACCAGCCTCCATGGGCAGCAAGGAGCCATTTGGGGAGGTATTTTAAGAGGGCACGTGAGGGGCATGGAGCAGGAACGCTCCCCAGCAGCAGGGGTAGGCAGGTGACTAGCAGCTAGTGGCTGGGGGGAGCTGCACTGGGCAGCTGTGGGAGGCAGCAGCTCGGGGCGGGTAACCTGGGGCTGGGCAGTCTCTATTTGCCGCCATTTTGCCTTCCTGGGCCATCCCGGACCTTGTTGCTGGCAGAGAACGGCCAGCCGCATCTCAGGGCTGCACCCACCAACCCCCTTCCCGTTTGGAGAATGACTCAGGTAACCGTTTCCCACCTGACAAAGGACACTTTGCTGCAGGTCAAATGCATGGGAAAATATCCCAAACCTGAGGCGATTTTTAATTGACATAGATGAATTAGAGAGAAAATGGGGCACAATCTGAGGTGGAGACAAGAGAAAGGGTCACTGACATGAGAGGAAAGGAGAGAAACCGGCCTGGATTTTATACCCATCAGTGACAATCAGGGAGAAATGGAGGAGAATTTTCTGCCTCTTGGAGAGAGAAGTGGCCAAATAGGGGATTTCATTACCCCTCCCCTCCCCCTAGCACCAGCTTGGCTGCCCCTGGGCGTCCCTGGCTGCACAGAGATAGTTCAACCCCCCCACCATTTCACACTGTCTTTCCCCTCCCCTTGTCCCTTTCTGATCCCTCGCCCCTAGGCTCCACCCTCTCTCTGTGCTGCCCCGGGGCAGAGCCTGCCCCAGCCAAAGGCAGCGTGAGGGCAGTAGCTCCATCACTGTCCCGGCCCTTCCCAGGTGCGTTCCCGCCTGGGAGCAGATCCACAGGGGCTGCAAGACCTGCAGCTCCCGGGGCCTTTGTGCAGTGCCTCTTTCCTGCCTGTCCAGCGCTGGCCCTGGGTCTCTCCAGCACCTAGTACCTGCGGGTTGGGCCGGGGGCGGCAGAGCCTGGGGCTGGGTCCAGCTGGAGAAACCCTCCTGGGCTGGGCACACAAAGACCGTTCAGCCTGGGTTCCCAGCTCTCCTCGGAGGCTACAGAGCTCTGCCCCGTGACTCTGTTCATTGTGTTTCCTGCTTCCCGCCTTCCTGCCAGTAGTCCCCCTGACGGACCCTCTGCTGATCCCTCAGCCCCTTCCTGGCTCCTTTGGCGCTGACCTGAGCCAGGGCTCCCGGCCACTGCTACTGCAACAGGGCCAGCGTGCCGGGCCCTTTCAAATCATCCGGGCCCCTTGGCAATTGCTCCCTTCACCTCCCATGTCAGCAGGCCTGATCGCAACCCCCTAAAATAACCGTGTGACCCCCCCTGCAACTACCTTTTGGGCCAGGACCCCCAATTTGAGAAACACTGGTCTCCTCTTTGAAGTCTGTATAGTACACGATAAAAGCACACAAAAGACCAGATTTCATGGGGGAAGACCAGATTTCATGGTCCATGACATGGTTTTCATGGCCATGAATTCGGTAGGGGCTTATTGATGACAAGACCGTTTGTTAAAGCTAGGGAAGAGCCCTCTGTGATCCATGGATGGATGAGATAACCCAACACGCGCCCTTTCTCCTCTGGTCCCTGCCCTTCTGTGCAAACAGAGCTTTCAAACTATACACCTCGGCCTCTGGCCTCTTCAATCCACCTCTCCGGGACACTGACAGGTCCAGGGGAAATTTCACAGCTTTACAATACTTTGGGGGTTGCAGTCCTGATTTCTGGACTGTAGTGAACTCTCCAGGACTCACAGTCCTTAAAGCCAGCTTTGGCCTCTCTTTCTAACTGCTCTGCTCGACCAGAAGGTGGGGGCTTGGGCCAGGAACCGCCGGGGGACACGCCGATCACAGCGATCCCTTCTTGTGCCCTGAAACTCCACCAATTGATCAGTTCTAAACACATCAAATTGCAGTGGACATTCCACCGCCAGTCACGGTGCGAGGAACCACCCAGCTACTTCTCACCACCGTCACAGGAGCAAGGCCGAGAAGAGACCCTTTGTATAACAACAACAAACTGCCAGGAGACGTTAAAAGAAAGAAAAGGTGGCTACAGGGAAGAGAAGAAAGTTTTGTACAAGTATATTCATCCTCTCTCTCTCTCTCTCTCTCTCTCTCTCTCTCTCTCTGTCTCTCATATCTACACAAGGCTCTCCCCTGTATCTGGATACCCTGTAAATACATTCAGAATATCATCCTGCCTTCCAAGCCCAATATTTTTAACATTCCCGCCAGACCCTTTGTTGCAAGCTCCTGAGATGTTTGGAAGAAGTCAGGGAGTGATTAGTCAGGAGAGTCAATGAGAAGTTGAACTGATGCTGATGTCAATGAAGCTGTGACAATTTACAGGTTCTGCCCTTCGGTTTCCATTGAAGTAATAGGAATTGGTACTTCACCTCCCCCACCCGGGGGCCTGGGCAACTTTGGTACACTGGCCTTCCACCACAGATGCTTATTCACCTCCCCAAACCTCAGACATTTCTTGAACCAAAGCAGATCATCACGAACCTTCTCAAATGCTCACTGAACTTATTCGTTTCTGACTCTGCAGCAACATGCCTCGATTTTGAGTACTTCTCTGGCAGCCGTTACCATTGCACCTGGGCACCTCACACACTTTCCTGTCTTTAAGCTCTCACATGCCCCATTGAGGTAGGAGGAATAGCATCATCCTCATTTACAGATGGGGAACTGAGTCATAGGTCAGGTAAGTGGTGTGCCCAAGGTCAGGCAGGAAATGTTGGAATTGAATCCAGGTCACTAAGCATTGGATCACCCTTCCACACCAGGGTTTTCCCTGCACATCCTGTTCCTGTGAGCTCTCCCCAGCCTATTTCTGCAGAAAAGTTAAAGGCATATTTCTGGAGAAGAACCTGAACACTCAGGGTCTTAATATAAAATAATCCTTTTTCTGCCTCTCACTCGTTACAGTCTCCCAGCTCTGTTACCTACCAGCAGACCCATCGGACCATTACAACATGTGCATCTCAGCTACGTCTCACCTGGTGGAATCCAAACACGAGTAAGCCTCTACTGAGTGGGGTGACTGAATCCAGTTGCACCAAAGAGCTGGTCTTACCTTGCAAAGGCACGGTTGTATGTCACACCCATCTCTTTTAATTGTGCTTCATCACTGGCATACCCATGTGATAATTCTAGCAGTCTCCATTTTCTTGCTATTGAGCAGAGTAGAAATTGCAGCCTGGATTCATTGGCCAGTGGCTAAGCCTGTCCATGAGGGGACTGGCCAATGGCTAAGCCTGTTAGTCAGAAGACAGGAGAAGATCACTCCTCAATCTTTCTTGCTTCTGTTGCTCAAGTTAAGGTGAGTTATTCACCTTCTGGAGTGAATTGAGCTGGAAAAATAACAATATAAGACCCATTCCCCTAGAATCCCAGCCAGGGACTGCTGTGAGGTGCTTGGAAACAATTTCATGGCTGCCTTTGTACTTCTGAAATCCAGAGGAGAACAGAATGGGAATTTCTTGGCATGTTTGGTCGGGAGATCCAGAACTCTCTTTAGGGAGAAAGACTTGAGAAAACAAGAAAACATTCGGAGAAGCATCCGCATTTTTCTTGGGCAGGGTTTTGTTGCGATAATTGGGCCTACAAAGTTATCCTAATTGTGCGCTCGACTGTAAAAAGTGAGCGTATGTTTGTAAGAGGGCACAGTAACCTATAACAACAAATGTGGACGGGAAAAGGCATGAAAGGGAGACAGACTGAATTAGTCCAAGCTGAAAACCCACTGATGTAACTCAAGGACTGTGAGGATCATGCCTGTAAACGAGAATAGTGTGAGACAAAAATCAATGAACCAAAATGGGTATGTTGGGAATTAGGCCTAATTAGTGGACAATATAATGAGGGGCTGGGCTATTCTGCCTAACACTTTCTTTTGGAGTCCCTAAACCTAATCCTGAGAGATGTCCTGACCAGACTGGACCAGAGAGAGGGACCCAGCTGATACCACCACCTCCACTGGCTCCGGTTGAATTCCAGACACTACCTGGGATGTGAGACTTTGTCTCCCCCTGCACCCATAATGAGTTCATTTCCTTTTCTGCCTTCTTTTCTCTCTCTTTCTCCTTCTGTCTGATAAAAGTCTAGCTTAGCTGGCCACGACTGCACATTCTGCAACACTGTGATCAGACCAGAGCAGGGCCAAGTGAAAGCAAGGCCCTAAACACCCTACGCTGGTACGAGGTTGCCATAGCTCGGAGTGGCTGGTAAGATTGGGTGCTATGCCCGTGTTTCGCCATCAGTGAGGTTGCAAGTGAAAGTCAACCCCAGAGACAGAAGCTGCATTTTCTATCTTTGCTGGTCATTTCCCTTCCGTTTTATGTGTGTTTGCTTTGTCTTCTAGGAAACAGGATCAGATTTTAACAACAACAGCAACAGCGACAGCCCCAGCCATCTCAACTAATTTCGTCTCTTTTCCTTGAAAGGACAGTTGTTACTATCTCTGATAGCATCTAAAGAGACCATCAAACAAGGGCTTTTTTCCTCCTAAAATCTGTCTGGATGAAGGGGAACCAGGGATGTTGTTAAAATGAAAGCTGGATTTAACACATTACATTTCACAGGCTTTACCTGGTTTTCTTCTTTTCTGTATTTTTCATAAAAGATTAAAAAGGGTTTTTAATGGTGCATTTACTATGGTACTAAACAAGCTGAGGTCTCTGCATACCAAGCCGTGAACCTTGTTTAATCTTGGACCGTGACTGGGTTTATCACGTCTGAGACTGAATGATGCAAAAGATCAGACCAGAGAAAGACATTGTGGTGTTGGCATCAGCTAAGAACCTGAGACAGGTTCTTATCTTATCTTATCCTGCAATGTCAACTCAACATACTGCGTCATGTGTTAGTGTTACTACAGAATTTTAAACCACAGTTGCAGAACTCTGTAGTGCTTTGAAAGGATAATTTCCCACAATCGCATTGTAATTTTAATTTTGCCCATTTAATGTCTCAGCAATTTTACAAGTATTTACCAACTGCTTTGATGTTGTTCATCTCTTTTCTAGTATCATGATACCTATCGGACCAAACGGAGATAAGACCCTAATGTACTGGGTGCAGATATATGGTCTGGAAAACGTGCCTTACGCAGAGAGACTTAGAGAGTCCAGTCTATTTAGCGGACCCTTAGAGAAATTTCAGAGGCAACTGGGTGAAGATCTCTGATCGTAATGGACCCTTTAATCCAGCAGACAAAGGGGTATCAAGATCCAGGCGTGGCAAAAATTCAAAGGAGAAATAAAAGGCAACTTTTTAGCAGTGAGAGGAAGTAATCATTGGAACTGCTTCCCAAGGGAGGTGATGGATTCTCCTTCACTTAGAGTCTTTAAATCAAGATGGGATGTCTCTTCCTAAAGGTAAGTTCCAGTCCAACCACAAGGTATTGGGCACATAGGGTTTTTTACGATAAGAGATTAGAATAATTTCTTCCACTGCATGAATTACTGGGTAAAGTTCTCTGGGCTGTGCTCTGTAAGAGGTCAGGTTAAATAATCTACTGGTCCCTTCTGGCTTTAAACTCTGTGAGCCGTAAGGGCAAAGAAAACAATTATTTGTTACTGTGAAATGCTTACACGTAATAGGGAGTACCAAGGAGCAATAAGGATCCACAAGAAAGCTCTTGATATGTCAACATAATAAATCTCTTTATTTCAACATGAAAAATATGTACAGGATGAGAAGTACAAACGCCTGGGGAAACAACAAGTTGTGCAATTTGATTACATATATCCATTAACGTGCAACTTCTTATGCCAGCAGAGATTGCATTTTGCATAAAGCAGAGATTACCAGAATAGAAAGAAATAAAAAACTGGCCAAATGTGCATTAAAAATGGAGAGGAAAGAGCATAAACAATAGACAGAAAGTCCAATTACATTCAGACGATGTCTGAGAATGTTCCACAGGCAGGTGAACACAACAATTACGCAGGTGACAGAATGGAGCAAAGTTTGGAACGGTTCTTCAGGAAAATCGCTTTCCGTGGACTCCTTTGGTTGGAACAATCTTGGGCTGTTGGGTTTATTTCACCTGAAATGGTAAAATTACCATTATGTAGGACACAAGTCACATTCACTGAATTCCAAAGTCTGCCAGCCTATTCATGTTGAGTAATTAGTTATTTTTCTTGCCATCCCATTAATTTCCTCACAGTGCAGTTCTGTTATATTTTATTGTACTCTATTCTGTTCCGGTTCTTATACTACTCAGCCTGAGGTCCAGAATCTGGTTCTAGGACCCTTGCGAGAAGAAGATGACAGAAAAACAGAGGTTGAGATTTTTTTCTAGGTGGCTAAGGGATCTGGATACACAGTTCCAAGTCTAAATGACTTCGGGAGATTTGAAAATCTCAGCTGGATGTTTTAAGACCAGTTTTTCATCTAGGCCTCCAAATTTCCACCTCTGCACAAACTCCTGAATTTGCACGTGTCAGATTGGACTTGACCTTGCATACTGAGTTGTTGGACAAAGTTTTTCTTTCAAAATTCCACTTGGGCATCTTTGAACATCCTATTCCTAACCTCTGGAGATCTATGATCCCATCAGTTGCCTGGATGCTGATATATCAATGTCTATGTTGCCTGTCCTATTAGTAATGATTTATGTTATGGTAGCAGGAAAAGGTCTCAACTGAGATCAGAACCCCATTATGTTGGGCACTGTAATAAGAGCCATCTCTGCCCTGAAGAGCCTACAGTCTAAATAGACAGGACAGACACCAGATGGAAGGGAAAGAGTAGCAGAGAGTGGATGTGACTTGCCCAAGGTCAAAGTAGACCCCAGGAGTCTACGCTTCTAGCCCAGTGACCAAAGGTCAGATTTTTAAAGGAATTTAGGCACCAAAATATCTTTGAAAATCTGGCCCCAAGCCACTACACCATGCTGCCTTCCTAGCCTAGTTGTGGTATCTAAGCACTTCACAAAGATTAGGTTGGACTGGATATTTAAGTGGATACCAAAAATATGCAGAGTTACAGTCAACGTGGATAATAATTTTGAGAGGATATTAAACCACATGCTTCTAAGTTTAAGTTAGTCTCTAACTATTAGAGATCAGGATGAGAGCTCCGTGAGCGACAGAGTGCTGGTCTTCTTTATCAATGAGAAGACCTTCCTTCTTGGCTTTGATGGGAGCCGCAGATTTGCAGCTGATGAGATGAACATGGGTTTTGGCACAAGTGTCATCTGTTCACACTGTTTGCTTACATGTGCTTGCACTAAGCAACAGATGCCAATTTAAAGGCCAATTTTTTATTCCTCTGTCTTTAGGCTCCCTTGAAAAGACCAGCCTTGGCCAAAACCAACTACCTCTGTCTCTCTCTAGCCTCAGTTAATCCCTCAGTTACATGGTGGTGCATCTGGAATTTGGCTTTGACAGTGTTTAGCAGAGAAGTCAGCTGGCACCATGTTTAGGACACTGGGTTGGATTCAAGAGTCCTGTCCATGCCAAAAACTCTGTGAGATTTTGAGGAAGTTGCTTTATTGCTCAGTTCTCCATTTGTAAATTGGGGGCAACAATTTTGTCTTCTCTAGAAATAGATGGCAAGCTCTTTGGTGCAAGGGCTGTGGTGTCTCATGTGTGCATGCAGAGCCTATCACAATGAGACTACAGGGACCTAAATAAGAACAACAGTTGATGGCGTTGTCATTGAGGCTGGAATTTTGGACCCCTCTCTTCGCTTTGCCTGCCTGCTGGATTCTCCACCAATTGCAACCAACCTCCTCTCTAATGTACTATTGTGATCTCATTTGGGTCCACTAGGCATCCAACCCAGTGCATCTGCCAGGCTGGGAGTTTGGCGCCTGACTCCTATTAAAAAACAATAGGAATTGGGTTTCTAACTCCCTTAAGCTCCAACCCCAATTTCCAAGCACGTTCCCCTTGATGCATCACAGTCTAGACTAGGGCATTCTCCTCTCCTCCCCCTCCTGCAGCAACAAATCTCCTCTTTACCTTGATCAGTGTCACCGTGGTGCTGTAGAAAAGACTCAGGAGGAAGAGGATGATAAAAGTGGAGGCTGTTGTCCAGAGGTTGTAGAAGTCTTCCTCTTCGGCATCCACGAAGCCATCTAGATAAACTTTGGACAACATACACATACACAGGGTCAGGACCAATTGGTGGTATCATCCGGTGGAACCTCTGAGTACTGCTATGAGGGGCACATTGGGAGGGGAATTGGGTTAGGTGGAGTTTCCAGTAGATAGGTTGGAGGTGTTGGTATCAGGGGAGGTCAAGCCATTTCTGTTCCCTCCCAGAACAAGTCATCAGCCAAGTTCAATGGAGGGCTTTCCCCTCCCTGTGGAAGACGTAGAGTTGGATTCTCAGCTGGTGTAAATTGGTATTGCTCCATTGTAGTCAGTGGAGATACAGCCAGTTTACACCAGTTGGGGACCTGGCCCATTGACTCCACTTGGGGAGCTCCCGATCTGATTCAGTGGGAGTTGGGAGGTTGGACTTGGCAGCTCAACAGCCTAATCCAATGAAGAAACTCCATGGTCCCAAGGGTGAAGAAAGAGACAAAGAGTGGGATTTCCTACACTGCTCAGGGTCTTTTGAAAGTCTCTCCCCATGCTTTTAAGAGGCTGTTTCTGAAGTGTCTTTGATGGCTAATATTTTAAGAGGTAGAGGGTTTTGTTTGCACTGAATTCAAGGGTGAGGAGTTGGAGTTGGGGAATGGATAGACAGACCAACAGCAGATGAGTGTGTCTGGCGATAGACAGAAAAACTCAAGACTGGACTTTTCAAAACAACCTGAGGGATTTGGATGCCAATTTCCTGGGAATCTTTTATCTTTAATTGAGAATTGGGCATCCAAGCCCCTTTGGCTTCTTTGGAAATCTTTGGCTAAATTATTCCATAAAAAATATAGAATTGAAGCATTGAAAGGTGGAGGAGAGAGAAAGGGGATATTTGTGGACCTACATGTCTATATGCATGTTCTTCTCTGACCACAGAATATTACGTATGAATATATTTCTACCTATAAATTGCTCAGGACCTGCTCCCTGCAGGCATGTCTCTGGGTGTTCTTGGTTGCAAACTGAAAATGGATGATGTTAATTTCTATGCAGAGGGGATTGTGCAACCTGAAAGCCCTATTCTAAGGGACTAATAAGAGGTACTCAAATGTATCATAGTCCTTGCGCTGGTTGACCCTTCACCAGCATGGTCATTATTTTGACCAACATTTCTACTTTAAAGGCTGTATGGTCGTACTGCAAAGGGAGTATATGGGAGAATGAACAACAGTGAAGAGGAATAGTTGGTGGTAATGACTGAAGAAGACCAAGTCATGAAGGTTTTTGATTCCTGAACTGAGAACCATGGAAAGTAATGATGAATAGACTTCAAAAGTTTTGATGATTCAGATCAGAAGCTTCTCTGAATCTCTTGGGTGAATGGGAAATCTCAGATTTCTGCTCTTTCCTGCTATAGAAATTGGATAAGGGGGAAATGACATGGGATCTTGAATGACTATGGATGGTTGAGATCTGATTTTACGTTTCATACCAAAGAAGGGACTTGCGTGAATGTAAGTTGTATCCAAGATGCGGTGAGGTGTCTTACTGTGACTTTAGCATGAGTAGTTGTGGGACAACTCTTGTTTTGAAAAGACTCTGCTGAGCCCAGAACTGGGGGTGGAGGAAATGGAGCTATATTGCAAAGTGAACTTTCTGAAAAGGTTGGATTTTCATCTGTCACAGATGCTGATGGGTTCATGGCACTTTTTATTTGAGTTGGCCAGAATTTTTTTTCTTAAATCAGTGTAAAAATTTTAATTGTTTGGATTGAAAACTGAAATGTTTCATGCAAAAATGGAACAATTTCAATTTAGAAATGGCACCATGGTGCCTCATCGGAGTTGTAGTTCAGGAGTCTTATTTGTCCATCCTCGTCTAAAGCCCAGGCTCCTTGGTCAGACCACATCTCCCAGCATACTCCACAATCTTGCCTTTTCTCAAGGAGAGGCAGTCCATCCCAGGAGAAGCATGCTTACTGTGCATTATGGGACATGAAATCCAGCTGGGGAGCCTGGCCCAAAGAGGAGAATGGGAGCACCCAAACTACAACTCCCATGAGGCACCAAAGAAGCATTTAAGAGTTGAAATATTCTGGATTTAGAACCTTCCATTTTTGACAAAAAAATAAATCAAAGTTTGCTGTGGAAAGCAGAAACTTTGTGAAAAATATCATTTGACCTGAAACCCTAAATTTCCACCTAAAGCAATTTAGACAGATTTTTTTCAACCATCCCTACTTTTTAAATTTGTATTGGCAGGAAGTAGATAATTAAGACGCCCAACAAGAACTCTTTGTCGCCAGCAGAGAGAACTTCCTTGTGCAAGGCCTTCAGTTCATGTGAGCCTGGCAGGTACTTTTCTATCTAGCCTTCCTTGCCTAGTGTGTGTCTATTTATCTGCCTATCCATTAACCCATTGCAAAATCTGTCTCCATACACACCCCATTAGCCACCTAGCTAAATTCTTATATAATGCGATGATGGTACCTATCGCACTAAGAACTGGTCTGACACTCACTGCGTAACAGGCAATATTTTGGGTCACTACTAATCCGGGATGGGATTGGAACCAGTTAATGAAGGAGGAAAAGACCTCATAGCTCATACCCTGATCCTCTTGATCTAGCAAATGTGTGGCTGGATTAAAGCTGGTGCCCATGAAAGAGGAAAGGCCCCATATCCCATCTCCTGCAGCCCTGAGCCAGCAGCCCCCTGCCCCCCTAGGGACTGAATCAGAGCTGGCGCCTCCTAGAAGGGAAATGCCCTGTATGCCATTCTCTGACACTCCTGAACCAGCTAATCCTCTGAAGTGGGGTTGGATCAGAGTCAGTACCCCAGAGCCTGAAGGCCCCATATGCCTTTCCTTTGCACCTTTATTCTCTCTTTTACTAAATACTCTTGTGTTTTGAGATTAATATGAATATTGTAGGCAGTATCTGCAAATCCTTCCCTGGATGCCAGCCTCATGACGCTGCCCACCATTGGGTTGTTAACTTGTGTGAGCAGGGTATTTCCCCCAACCTTGGTGGCTGATCTGGGCCAGCTTTGAGAGTGGTTCTTTTTTATTGGTGATCTGTGCTCCTGTCCTGTTAAGAAGTAGACTGAGGGCCCAGTATACAAAAGGCAGTAGGTGGGGGCCATGATGCCCAGTGGAACACTTTGGAGTCACGAGGTGATAGATGCCGTGAATCGTAGAGGTTTTCAGTGGTGACTAAAACGATTACTGGGTGCGTGCAATGCTCCTAAAGATTCATTGTGAACAGAGGCAATGCTCCGAAGTATGGAAACATTGCCACATATGCACAAAGTCTTTACAAAGCAACTTGAAGGGAAAGGTCTACCAGGCATGGATAAACAAACCCTGATTGTTACATCAGAACGGACACACTGGGTCAGACCAACGGTCCAGCTAGCCCAGTATCCTGTCTTCCGACAGTAAATTGTGCCGGTATTTGTGCGCATCAGCAAAATACCTCAAAGGGAGATCCCAGTGGGCATGAAAAAATGTTGTGATATATTCAACATCATTGCGGTTATGTGTTTTTATGTCCCTGATCTTTTATTTTCTTGGGACACCAGACATTCAAGAGAAACCACGAGCCGGAAGAACCTTTAGCTGCCAAGATTACCCTGTGTGTTGACCATGAGTGCATCGAATGCCACAAGAACCATATATGAGACCGGAATACTTCTTGTGAGCCTATGTGTTGGACTGTGAGTGTAATGACACCAGAGATTGCGTGTGAGACTGAGTATTTCTTGTCACCTTGTGTGATAATCATGAAAGAATTGGATACCAGAGACTGTGCCTGATTCTGAATTACACCACTTTGGCACTGCAAAGTTACCTTAAAGTGGGCAGAAAGAACTCCCTGAGAGCATTTCCTGAGCAAAGGATCTCCCAGGCAGATGGAGAATTGGTGTAAGGGTTCTGCAGAAGTACTTGTCCAGTGCAGTCTGGCTGGCACTCACTGCTATCAGATGTGTCTATTGTCTGCTTCCCAGGGCCTATAGGAAAGCAGTGAGTATGTTAAAGCAGCCCCAAGGGTGCTCTGAGACCGGGAGAATGCAGGGAACGGAAAGGGAGTTTAAAGCTACTTTGGCCCCACTCTCCTCCAAAGTCAATAAGAATCAGCAGGAATTAAGTAACTGAGGATCAAGCTAATTGTGTTCAGGGGCATGAGAGGGAGGTGGAAGATCTGAGATTAGCAAGGAGACGGTTGTGAGAGGGAGCGAGGGCTGGAGAGAGAAAGACAGAAAGAAAGAGATATGAGAACCATGACTGCAGTGCAAACACGAGTGCCCAGTTTCCATTTCATATGGGCAATGAACTCTTGGAAACCCTTCCCCATCTCTGAGGACACATCACTTGGTATTTTCCCCAGAAAAGGACTTAAATAGTTTCCATTTTTTTCCCAAAATTGACTTTATTTCTAACATTTTTTTTAAAATATGCAGCCAACGATTTTCCATTCCAGAAACACCATTATTTTACACACACATAGGAGGGGCCATGTGACCTCTCCCCTTCCAAACAGCAGTCGGAGGAGTGAGAGCCACAGTGAGGGATGGGACGGCACGACGGTTAGTAGCAGGTATTGGTGTCGGACAGCACCAGGGAGACATTGACCAAGGTTGGTTTACCGGTGGACTTGTCCACGGTCCTCTGGGTCACCTGCAGGGGCAGCTTCTCATGTCCGACTAAGCAGGTGTAGGTGTTGCCGGCGTTCCACTCCTGTTCACTGATCTGCAGGGTGCTGTAGGCGAAGTACAGCAGCGGCTGGCTGGACTCCTGGATGGGCTGGGTGCTGATGTACTTGGAGGCGTTCAGCTCCTCGCCGTTGCTCAGCCACTTGATGAAGAGGTCAGGGGGGTTGAAACTTTTCACCAGGCAGGTGACGGTGGCAGCTTCGCGGAGGGCCAGCTGCTCAGTGGGAGGAGGGAAGATGTAGACTGACGGAGCGTGGCTGTTGGTTACTGTAGAAAGAGAGAGAGTTGGAGAACGATTGAACAAGTGACCTCGCTGTACCAAGGGGTCCTTGGACTCACAGCTCCTGGCCCTGGTCTAATGCAGTGGACATGGGTTTCTCTGCCATGGTGGGTTGCATAGACCACTGGCCCGCCCTTAGGTGGGAATACTTGAGGGTTACACAGCCTGAGAGGTGGTGGGGGTGAATTATTAGCTAGAGATACTGACCAAGAGTGGGATTTTCTAGTCACCCTAACGAATTGGACATCGAACTCCAACTAATTTCTAATGGGAGCTGGACACCCAGAGCCCTTAGATAGCATTGCAAAGCTCAGCTTAAAACTGTTAGAGGATGGAGAATTCTTTTCCCTTCTGATGGGTATTTCAACACCCCTCCCCCATGAAATATCTGGTCCCGTGTCAGTAATGACCAGCTGTGAGCACAACCAAGCTGATGGAAGAGGGTCACCTACCAGGCTGTTTGGTCAAATTCTTTTTAAGGGGGGAGGTGAGCTCTGGATGAATCACTTCGCAGGTGTACTTGTCTCCTCTCTCCCACTCATCCACGCACACAGAGGTCGTGGCATCCACGCTGAAACGGCAGTTGCTCTGCACCTTGCGTTCTCCGATGCTGGTCTCCAGCTCCGTGCCATCCTCTCTCTTCCAGGTCACGTTGAGCCCCTCCGTGGATTGCATGTTAGTGACCCTGCAGGTCAGTATGGCCGATTTGCGGATGTAAATATCAGCAAAATTAGGCGGGATTAGCTGGGCGTCGATGTCAAGAGGGGAACACTCAGCTTCTGGGAGGCAAAGAGAGATGGGTGAGAATTCTCATTCGACTACCAGTGGGCTGTGTCATTTTTAAAATAATTGTGTTGTTCTTAGTGCCTAGAAGATGGCCCTACCCAGAACAGATGGGCATCAACTCAGTGAGTCAGAAGCTTCCCTTAATTTTAATGTTAGGAGGGAGTTTTAATGTGCATGAGGAATTCCTTACTTCCTGCCACAAAGCGCTCTGCAGCTTTGCTGTGAGCCTGTTAAACAGCCCCTGCACTCCACCCCAGAGGTGGCTGTATCTCATTGTTGGACGATGGATCCCCTGTGGCTGCATCTCAGATCCCTGTATTAATTGTAGAGGGCTCATCCCATGCCCAGTTGCCCATTGCTTAATTCATTTCAATTTTTCTTGTGCCAAGTCCAGTTGGCTAATTTATACAGGCTGTTCCTGGCTTGGTACAACATGGACGAGTTTGAAAGCAATAATCTATTGATCTATCTATGGGGTATACATCTAGCTCCTATTACCACACCAACTGAGCACCTCACAACATCCCAGTGAGAGGGAAATGCTTTTATCCTGATTGTACTGATGGGGAACTGAGGCCCAGAGGCACTAAGATATGCCCCTAACCACAGTCTCTCATGGGGATCTATGCTGTTCAGAATAATCAAGGAAGTTTAGGGGTGTGCTGGGGAGAGTTAAGGCCAGAGTTTTCAGAAGGGCTCAGTGGGAGAGGAGCTGTTTTGAAAACCTGGCCCCAAACATGGTTCTGAGCATGTGAAAAAACTCTCACCCACTTAGCATGGGGGTTACATGGACACCCCCGAGCAGAGCTGGGGGATGGGTCATGGTCATTCCAGAGAGGGATGGAACCCCTGAAGGTCATGACTTACCTCCACACTCAAAACACTTGCTAGTGTTCCTTATGTCACTGAAATTATTGCTCTCCACCTTGCAGCTGTACACACTGTTGCTATCCCAATCTTCCTCCGAGACAGTCAGTTCGCTGATGAGGGTGTAACCATTACGGCCACTGGAGACAGGGCCATCCGTGTGGATTCCAGAGCTGATCTCTTCCCCGTCCTTCAGCCACTTCATGGTAACGGCCTGGCTGCATAAGTTCTTAACGCTGCAGATGATGGTGGAGGTTTTATTGGGCTCTAGGAATTGGTCTCTGGCTGGGGGGCGGATGGTCATACTGGGTTCAGTAGCTGTTAACATGCAAGACAAAAGCAAGCAGGTGGGGATAACAGAATTATCACATGTGAACTTGGCACCCAGAATGCACAATATGCAAAGCTGACAATGTGTGTATGGGGCCTGCAGGGCCCAAGTCTCTTTCTTTACATCTGATGGGCTCTGCTACCAGCCAGTAGCTGAATGGCCTGCAACCCAAACCACCTTCCACTGCAGCACAGTGCTCGGTCTGGAAAGGGGGGGTCCCCTTCACAAGCTCCACCCACAGTCACAAGCTCCACCCCCACAGACCCAAGCATGGAGTTTCTGGTAGAATGGCCAGCCACGAAGGAGCTAACATGTTGCCATTTAAATGGTCAACATTAAACACCACAACTGAGAAGAGAACTCAAGAGTCCTTGCTCTCATGTCCTGATCTGACCTACTAGACCCTGCTCCCCTCCCAGAGCTGCGAGAGAACCCAGGAGTCCTGTCCCTAAGGAGCATAGGGATCTTCTCTCTCTCATGTGTATATCTATTAGTGTTTTTCTGATGAGCCTCTCCCCAGAGGACCTAGATACTATAGTCCAAAGGCCTGCAATTATCCACTGGGTAGTGAGTGATTGTGTATATCGTCCAGAAGAAGAGAATGAAACTACTTACTAGGCGGACAAGAATGATGTACTTTGATTGTCTCTTCTCCACTAGGATATGTGGCTGTGCAATAGAAAACTCCTTGTGCTTCGGAGGCGGTGACCAATAGCTGAGTGGTGGCAATATAAGTCCCAGCTGTATTCAGGATTGAGGGGAATTTCTTGATGCCATCGGTGATGCTGGTGTTTGTGTTATTTTTCCAGGAGAAATCGATTGTTTCCGGAAGGAAGTCCTTAGCCAAGCAGCCCAGTGCTACAGGATCTTGGCTCGCATCGGCCTCGCAGGAAGGGTAGAGCGGGAAAAGAGATGGGGCAGCTGGGGTCGCTGAGAATCAAAACAATGAAAGGGTGGGGATGGGTGGGAGAAGGGCAGAGAAGAGACATTAAAGCACCACCATGGGGCATGTAGGGAGCTGCTCAATGTGAGAAAGAGAATTGCTGCTTGGTTAGGGGGAGAAAAAAGCAAGTGTTATCCCACATTCAGATATACATTGCCCTGGGATGAGTCACTCAGAAAGGGCAAACTCCTGGAGGTGAAGTCCCCACCTTGAAGGTCCTAGCTTCCGTTGTGTGCACGTATAACACCTGATGTACCTGAACATTCATGGACTCCAAGGCTAGAAGGGACCATTGTGGTCATCTAGTCTGACCTCCTGTCTCACACGAACCAGAGAACTGTCCCAAAATGATTCGTAGAGCAGATCTTACAGAAGAACTTCCAAGCTTGATTTAAAAGTTGTCATATATGGCCCCAGGTCCATACTGTATACAGACTCATGGCCTATCACTTCATATACACAGACACAGGAACCCTGCCCCCTTGTATATATGGCACAGCTCCCCCTTGTATACAGACATAGGACCCCAAGTTCCTTATATATATGGCCCAGCCCTCTTGTATACTTACTCTTATGCATATATGGCCTAGTCCTCATGTGTGTATGGCCCCAGTTCCCTTGACATGCCTCAATCCCCATTTGCTTGTGAGACTCTAAGGCCTCTCTGGTCCTGCAGGAATGTAGTGATGTTCAACACCAACTTCTCCCCCTCAGTCAATGGATGGTTCCCAACAGCCATACACTGAATGTCCGTGATCAGTCCCTCTTTCCTGAATTTGTCACTCAGCATCAGCTGAGCCCTAATCAGCAACGTCATTCTCTGCCAACCCACCCAGTGCAAACATCTCTCCCCCCCACTTTCCCATGGTGCACCACTGCTGAAAAAGTGGCATCATTCTGCATTGCCCAAAGGGTCAACCTGGCTGAAAGCCACCTCCCCATATGAATAGCACTGGGAGTAGTGCAGAGCTGAGGCGTGAGCCAGGCTACCCCGTGGAAAGAGCTAAAGATTTGCCGCTCCGTGCTTGCTTTAAAACGTGCAGTAAAAGATGGTCAGTGCAGCACATTTGGGCGGTACAAATTCCCACCGAGGCCCAGTTGCTTCCAAGAGCCCAAGCCTTTGGAGAACCTGAGCTCCTGGAGAAACACAAACACATGAGTGTGCCCTCCAGCCTAAGCAATGTCTCTGCAGAGCTTTCCTCGCCTCTTTCATTCCCTTTCCATCTTGCTATTTTTCCCTCTCCTCCACCAGTTTTCCTCCACTCTTGTTCTTCTCACAAAGCAGAAACCTTCGCCAGTTTACACCACTTGGGAATCTGGCCCCGCTGATTCAAATGAAGGGACACCTTGTTTACACCAACTGGGGACGTGGCCCAGAAAATCAATTGTTTCTTGCCTCCTTCACCTTCCTCCTATCACCAAATACTGGCAAAACCAGAACAAAAGCTCAGATTGGGGAAGACCAAGATCTGGCCAAATTTTGAACCGAACGAGCCCCCAGAGCTCTTATACCGGGAGACTTATATTGGTCTGGCAAGGGGGCCGCAGGTAACAACCTAGATATGCCCCAAAGCAGCCTGCTACAAAGCCCAGGAATGGGTTGAAGGAAGGATGCTCTGTCCCAGCCCAAACGGGACAGATCTCTCTGGGAGAGTTGGTGCCACCCGGGATGTGAACTGATCGTGTCCTGCCAGGGGCTAGCCCAGAATTACTGATGATGGGTATGGGAACGAGAGAAGGCCAAACTCTTCAGACTAAGCCCAACAAAGCCAGAGGATTATACAGAACAAAAAGGGACATTGCAACCTTAATAACAGCATGGGCTAGGACAGCTGGTAGCGCGAGGAATCCTCTGACCCAGCCAGTGCTGATACAGACCCAGCTAGGGAGGACCTGGTACCACCGGGAACCAGGACCCTGCTCACCCAGCCCGGTGTTGATACAGACCCAGCTAGGCGGGATCCGGTACCACCAGGAACCAGGATCCTGCTCACCCAGCCTGGTGTTGATACAGACCCAGCTAGGCGGGATCCGGTACCACTGGGAACCAGGACCCCCCTCACTCAGCCCGGTGTTGATACAGACCAAGCTAGGGGGGACCTGGTACCACCGGGAACCAGGACCCTGCTCACCCAGCCCGGTGCTAACACAGACCCAGCTAGGGAGGATCCGGTACCACCAGGGACTGCAACCCTGCACACCTAGCCTGGTGCTGATACAGACCCAGCTGGGAGGATCCGGTACCACTGGGAACCAGAACCCCCCTCACTCAGCCCAATGCTGAAACAGACACAGCTAGGGGAATCCGGTACCACCAGGAACAGGGACCCTGCTCACCCAGCCTGGTGCTGAAACAAACACAGCTAGGGGAGATCAGGTACCATCAGGAACAGGAACCCTGCTCACCCAGCCCAGTGCTGACAAAGTCCCAGCCAAGGGGATCCGGTACCACTGGGGACTAGGACCCTGCTCACCCAGCCCGGTGCTGATACAGACCCAGCTAAGGGGATCTGGTTCCCCCAACGACAAGGATCCTGCTTGTCACAGACCCAGCTAGAGAGATCCGGTATCACCGGGAACCAGAACCCTGCTCACCCAGCCCAGTGCTGATACAGACCCAGTTAGGGGGGATCCGGTTTCACCAGGAACCAGGACCCTGCTCACCCAGCCCGATGCTGGTTTAGATCCAGCTAGGGGAATCCGGTACCACCGGGGACCAGGACCCTGCTCACCCTGCTCGGTGCTAACACAGATCCAGCATGGGGGACTGATGCCACCTAGGACTGGGACTGTGCTCACCCAGCCCGACACTGATACAGACCCAGCTAGGGGGGACCTGGTACCACCAGGGACCAGGACCCTGCTCACCCAGCCCAGTGCTGATACAGACCCAGCTAGGGGGATCCAGTACAACTGGGAACCAGGACCTTGCTCACCCAGGCCGGTGCTAACACAGACTAGATAGGGGGGATCCGGTACCACCGGGAAACAGGACCCTGCTCACCCAGCCCGGGGTATAGACCCAGCTAGGGGGATCCAGTACCATCTGCAGGGGCGGCTCCAGGCCCCAGCACGCCAAGCACATGCATAGGGCCGCAAGCCGCGGGGGGCGCTGTGTCAGCGCTGCGATGGCGGTAGGCAGGCTGCCTTCGGTGGCATGCCTGCGGAGGGTCTGCTGGTCCCGCAGCTTCGGTGGACCTCCCGCAGGTGGACTCTCCACCGACAAACTGCCGGAGGCATCCTGTCTGCCGTGCCTGGGGCGGCAAAATGCCTAGAGCAGCCCCTGACCATCGGGGACCAGGACCCTGCTCAGCCAGCCCGGTACTAACACAGACCCAGCTAGGGGGCATCTGGTACTGATACAGACCTGATACAGACCTCGCTAGTGGGGATCCGGTACCACCGGGAACCAGGACCCTGCTCACCCAGTCTGGTGCTGACAAAGACCCAGCTAGGGGGATCCAGTACCACCGGGAACAAGGACCCTGCTCACACAGCCCATTGCTGACACAGACCCACCTAGGGGGATCAGGTACCACCGGGGACCAGGACCCTGCTCACCCAGCCCGGTGCTGATACAGACCCAGTTGGGGGTTCCGGTACCACAAGGGACCAGGACCCTGATCCCCCTGCCCGGTGCTAACACAGATCCAGCTAGGGGGACTGGTGCCACCTGGGACTGGGACCCTGCTCACCCAGCCCGGTGCTGACACAGAACCAGCTAGGGGGGATCCGGTAGCACCGGGAATCAGGACCCTGCTCACCCAGCCCAGTGCTGACACAGACTCACCTAGGGGGATCCGATACCACTGGGAACCAGGACCCTGCTCACCCAGCCCGATGCTAACACAGACCCAGCTAGGGGGATCCGGTACCACTGGAAACCAGGACCCTGCTCACCCAGCCCGGTGCTAACACAGACCCAGCTAGGGGGACTGGTGCCACCTGGGACTGGGACCCTGCTCACCCAGCATGGTAATGATACAGACCCAGCTAGTGAGGATCCGGTACCACCAGGGACCAGGACCCTGCTCACCCAGCTCAATGCTTATACCGACCCAGCTAGGGGGAATCCGGTACCACCGGGAAGCAGGACTCTGCTCACCCAGCCCGGTGCTGACACAGACCCAGGTAGGGGGGATCCGGTACCATTGGGAACCAGGACCCTGCTCACCCAGCCCGGTGCTAACACAGACCCAGCTAGGGAGACTGGTGCCACCTGGGACTGGGACCCTGCTCACCCAGCCCGGTACTGATACAGACCCAGCTAGCGAGGATCCGGTACCACCAGGGACCAGGACCCTGCTCACCCAGCTCAATGCTTATACCGACCCAGCTAGGGGGAATCTGGTACCACCGGGAGCTAGGACTCTGCTCACCCAGCCCGGTGCTGACACAGACCCAGGTAGGGGGGATCCGGTACCATTGGGAACCAGGACCCTGCTCACCTAGCCCAGTGCTGACACAGACCCAGGTAGGGGGATCCGGTACCACTGGGAAGCAGGACCCTGCTCACTCAGCCCGGTGCTGATACAGACAGAGCTAGGGGGATCCAGTACCACCGGGGACCAGCACCTGCTCACCCAGGCTGGTGCTAACACAGACCCAGCTAGGGGGATCCGGTACCATTGGGGACCAGGACCCTGCTCACCCAGCCCAGTGCTGACACAGACCCAGCTAGGGGGGATCCGGTACCACCGGGAACCAGAACCCTGCTCACCCAGCCCAGTGTTGATACAGACCCAGTTAGGGGGGATCCGGTTTCACCAGGAACCAGGACCCTGCTCACCCAGCCTGATGCTGGTTTAGATCCAGCTAGGGGAATCCGGTACCACCGGGGACCAGGACCCTGCTCACCCTGCTCGGTGCTAACACAGATCCAGCATGGGGGACTGATGCCACCTAGGACTGGGACTGTGCTCACCCAGCCCGACACTGATACAGACCCAGCTAGGGGGGACCTGGTACCACCAGGGACCAGGACCCTGCTCACCCAGCCCAGTGCTGATACAGACCCAGCTAGGGGGATCCAGTACAACTGGGAACCAGGACCTTGCTCACCCAGGCCGGTGCTAACACAGACTAGATAGGGGGGATCCGGTACCACCGGGAAACAGGACCCTGCTCACCCAGCCCGGGGTATAGACCCAGCTAGGGGGATCCAGTACCATCTGCAGGGGCGGCTCCAGGCCCCAGCACGCCAAGCACATGCATAGGGCGGCAAGCCGCGGGGGGCGCTGTGTCGGCGCTGCGATGGCGGTAGGCAGGCTGCCTTCGGTGGCATGCCTGCGGAGGGTCTGCTGGTCCCGCAGCTTCGGTGGACCTCCCGCAGGTGGACTCTCCACCGACAAACTGCCGGAGGCATCCTGTCTGCCATGCCTGGGGCGGCAAAATGCCTAGAGCAGCCCCTGACCATCGGGGACCAGGACCCTGCTCAGCCAGCCCGGTACTAACACAGACCCAGCTAGGGGGCATCTGGTACTGATACAGACCTGATACAGACCTCGCTAGTGGGGATCCGGTACCACCGGGAACCAGGACCCTGCTCACCCAGTCTGGTGCTGACAAAGACCCAGCTAGGGGGATCCAGTACCACCGGGAACAAGGACCCTGCTCACACAGCCCATTGCTGACACAGACCCACCTAGGGGGATCAGGTACCACCGGGGACCAGGACCCTGCTCACCCAGCCCGGTGCTGATACAGACCCAGTTGGGGGTTCCGGTACCACAAGGGACCAGGACCCTGATCCCCCTGCCCGGTGCTAACACAGATCCAGCTAGGGGGACTGGTGCCACCTGGGACTGGGACCCTGCTCACCCAGCCCGGTGCTGACACAGAACCAGCTAGGGGGGATCCGGTAGCACCGGGAATCAGGACCCTGCTCACCCAGCCCAGTGCTGACACAGACTCACCTAGGGGGATCCGATACCACTGGGAACCAGGACCCTGCTCACCCAGCCCGATGCTAACACAGACCCAGCTAGGGGGATCCGGTACCACTGGAAACCAGGACCCTGCTCACCCAGCCCGGTGCTAACACAGACCCAGCTAGGGGGATCTGGTTCCCCCAACGACAAGGATCCTGCTTGTCACAGACCCAGCTAGAGAGATCCGGTATCACCGGGAACCAGAACCCTGCTCACCCAGCCCAGTGCTGATACAGACCCAGTTAGGGGGGATCCGGTTTCACCAGGAACCAGGACCCTGCTCACCCAGCCCGATGCTGGTTTAGATCCAGCTAGGGGAATCCGGTACCACCGGGGACCAGGACCCTGCTCACCCTGCTCGGTGCTAACACAGATCCAGCATGGGGGACTGATGCCACCTAGGACTGGGACTGTGCTCACCCAGCCCGACACTGATACAGACCCAGCTAGGGGGGACCTGGTACCACCAGGGACCAGGACCCTGCTCACCCAGCCCAGTGCTGATACAGACCCAGCTAGGGGGATCCAGTACAACTGGGAACCAGGACCTTGCTCACCCAGGCCGGTGCTAACACAGACTAGATAGGGGGGATCCGGTACCACCGGGAAACAGGACCCTGCTCACCCAGCCCGGGGTATAGACCCAGCTAGGGGGATCCAGTACCATCTGCAGGGGCGGCTCCAGGCCCCAGCACGCCAAGCACATGCATAGGGCGGCAAGCCGCGGGGGGCGCTGTGTCGGCGCTGCGATGGCGGTAGGCAGGCTGCCTTCGGTGGCATGCCTGCGGAGGGTCTGCTGGTCCCGCAGCTTCGGTGGACCTCCCGCAGGTGGACTCTCCACCGACAAACTGCCGGAGGCATCCTGTCTGCCGTGCCTGGGGCGGCAAAATGCCTAGAGCAGCCCCTGACCATCGGGGACCAGGACCCTGCTCAGCCAGCCCGGTACTAACACAGACCCAGCTAGGGGGCATCTGGTACTGATACAGACCTGATACAGACCTCGCTAGTGGGGATCCGGTACCACTGGGAACCAGGACCCTGCTCACCCAGTCTGGTGCTGACAAAGACCCAGCTAGGGGGATCCAGTACCACCGGGAACAAGGACCCTGCTCACACAGCCCATTGCTGACACAGACCCACCTAGGGGGATCAGGTACCACCGGGGACCAGGACCCTGCTCACCCAGCCCGGTGCTGATACAGACCCAGTTGGGGGTTCCGGTACCACAAGGGACCAGGACCCTGATCCCCCTGCCCGGTGCTAACACAGATCCAGCTAGGGGGACTGGTGCCACCTGGGACTGGGACCCTGCTCACCCAGCCCGGTGCTGACACAGAACCAGCTAGGGGGGATCCGGTAGCACCGGGAATCAGGACCCTGCTCACCCAGCCCAGTGCTGACACAGACTCACCTAGGGGGATCCGATACCACTGGGAACCAGGACCCTGCTCACCCAGCCCGATGCTAACACAGATCCAGCTAGGGGGATCCGGTACCACTGGAAACCAGGACCCTGCTCACCCAGCCCGGTGCTAACACAGACCCAGCTAGGGGGACTGGTGCCACCTGGGACTGGGACCCTGCTCACCCAGCATGGTAATGATACAGACCCAGCTAGTGAGGATCCGGTACCACCAGGGACCAGGACCCTGCTCACCCAGCTCAATGCTTATACCGACCCAGCTAGGGGGAATCCGGTACCACCGGGAAGCAGGACTCTGCTCACCCAGCCCGGTGCTGACACAGACCCAGGTAGGGGGGATCCGGTACCATTGGGAACCAGGACCCTGCTCACCCAGCCCGGTGCTAACACAGACCCAGCTAGGGGGACTGGTGCCACCTGGGACTGGGACCCTGCTCACCCAGCCCGGTACTGATACAGACCCAGCTAGCGAGGATCCGGTACCACCAGGGACCAGGACCCTGCTCACCCAGCTCAATGCTTATACCGACCCAGCTAGGGGGAATCCGGTACCACCGGGAGCTAGGACTCTGCTCACCCAGCCCGGTGCTGACACAGACCCAGGTAGGGGGATCCGGTACCACTGGGAAGCAGGACCCTGCTCACTCAGCCCGGTGCTGATACAGACAGAGCTAGGGGGATCCAGTACCACCGGGGACCAGCACCTGCTCACCCAGGCTGGTGCTAACACAGACCCAGCTAGGGGGATCCGGTACCACTGGGGACCAGGACCCTGCTCACCCAGCCCAGTGCTGACACAGACCCAGCTAGGGGGGATCTGGTACCACTGGGGACTAGGACCCTGCTCACCCAGCCCGGTGCTGATACAGACACAGCTATTTATGGAAACATCGGTCTAAAAATAAAGGGAACTGAAAAACAAACCTCTGCCAGCTGGAGGCTAAACTACTGTAGGCCAGAATCGGACATCTTGGTTCTACACTCAAAGGAACACTTTTATTTTATTTGATTAATTATTGTGAATTCAGATTCGGAGACTCTCTGAGTAGCACTTTAATCCAGCAGTGGTCTTGCTGATTTGAACATCATGGCTCCAGGAGTAAAGTGCTACTTAATGGGAGTGCGAGTGTCAAAAATCTCTCTTTTGTTAAAAGTATTAATAATTCCTAGCATCCATTTTATAATGGACTGAGGCTGAATTAGCCATGAAAGGCATTGGAAGTTCCACATCTAACCCCTTAAACCTCTTTGACAATCCCAACTTGATCTAAAGGGCATTGAAAGCCCCCAAATCCAAATAGAGAATAATTACTTGGTTTGTACCGTCAGGGGAAAATAGATCTTTTGTTAGATTAAACTTTAAAATGAAGCATGTCATCAAAGTTATAGGGGAGACTTTCTGGGGCAAATATGACAGTCCGGCAACTAATCTTACCCATAACATTTATTAGCTTAATAATTATCAAAAAAAGCTTTCTAATAATTTTCCCCATGGTAACAAAACATGAAACATTTGTCTCTGTCTTTTAAAACGCTCACTGAATTCTATTAGAGGTGTTCATTAGACAAATAGGTACAATTTTCAAAAGCAACTAAGTGATCTATAAACTTAAACCCAATTTTCAACTGCGACTTAGGCATTTAAGAGTTTAAATCTTAATGAAAGTCATTATTTAGTTTTAACTATTGCTAAGTATTTTTCATCTGATCCTTTAATTTAAATTGAGTGAAATTTCCCTTCTAATCGTATTGCTTCTGATTATTTATCTTTTTCAACAACAATAACATGAAAAAACCATAAATAATCCTGGCCTATGGACCAATAAATCAATATTAACAGAGAAATCAATTTAGCAATTATTTTTAAACTCAGTCCTATTGTGCTAAAAAGTTTAAGTCAGATTTGCAGTCTGTAATGCCAGAAGGTTGGGTCGGAGGAGGCAAAATTTAAAGTTTTTACGTGGGTCATTGTGAGAATGGTAATTTATCCTCAGAAATGTAAGATAAATAGGTAGATATGAAACACAGGGAGCTCGCATAGACAGATAGACTATATAAATTGACAGATAAATTAGATAGGAAAAAATAGTGTGAGAGATTAGAGACAGAGATTGAATAGACAGATTGCACAGACAGATTAGATAAAATTAGATATACAGTAAGAAAGATAGATAATGAGAAAGAGAGATTGGGGTGTATAGGAATAGAGAGAGGTTTGATTTATGATTGGCAGTCATAAGAATACCCCCAAACTCATTTGGACTTTGGAAGACTATAGATTGCAGGATGGGACCCTTTTCACACAGAGAACCTCCTTCCCTCACTATTAGACATACGAGCAATAATAATATTGATTTACCTGAAGTAACTGTGACCTGGGTTCCTTGTCCCCAGTCATAGATAGCATAGTTATCACTCTAATCAACCGCTTTTGGGAGTCTGCACAAATACCCCATCTATGCAATGAATCACTATTTTTACTATGTATTTGGTGGGCTTAGAAGATTAAAATACTTTAAAAATTTATCCTAGAAATACCTGATCATGTTTAAATTCCAGTTAAACATTAAAATAAAAGGTGCCATAAAAACTGATATTATTTATCTAATTGGCATTTAATTAAGACTACAATTAAAGATCCTAGCATGGAAGTATTTTTATTTTAGAAGCACAGATATTTTATTGCCTTTCCTCACTATTATGCACAGAGAAAAACCTTATTTATCTATTCATTCATGTCTTTATTTGGATTAATAAAGTCAACTATCAATTAGCTGATGTATTAAAATAGCAATCTGGCAATGAGTTAAAAACCCTGTCAATCAATCAATAGCCCATCCTATTTTATTTGTCATTTATGACTAAAAAAATAGAATAAGAAGTTGCCTGAGATAGTTAAATATCTTTCAAAGCTGTTATCCCAGCTAATAGCTGGAGTGTGGGATAAGCACCTCTGTCCCCCCGTCTCTGCCTGGGGGGTGCACAGCCTGGCCTGTACCCGTCCTGGCCTGGGCAGCATATCCAGCCTGTGCAGAGGAGCCATGAGCTGCACCCTGCCCTGGTATTGGGTCCACACAGGGGGACGTACCCCACTGCCCTTCATAGGTCAGAATAGAGAACAATACTCCTGGCTTCCAGACCCTGCTCTAACCTACTCCCCTTCCAGAGCCTGGGAAAGAACCCAGGAGTCCTGGCTCCCAGCCCCCCACTCTAATGGCTAGATCCCACTCCCATCCCAGAGCTGGGGAGGGAACCCAGGTGTCTTGCTCCCCTCTCTAGCACACGCTTCACCCCATTTATCTCTGAGGGGGTTAAAACACTCTCTGCACTCATGTCACCAGCCAATAGCAGCCACTTTCCTGGGATGGACTCACCAAATCACTGGCCATGTTGGGTCACGACCCGACACTGTAGACCGGGGGGTTCTGTCTGGGAGTCCAGCTCTGCTCTGTGTCTGTTGCAAAGCTCTTCTGAGGTATCTTTGCCTGTCAGACATCCCCTCTCCTCCCCACCCCCCCGATGGAAGTCAGGATAATTATAGATTGAGAACAATAGATGACGCCCTCTGGGGAGCTTTCACTGTTACAGCTGGTGGGAAGATGTGAAAACTGGACAGGTGGGTGAGTGCAGGGGTCTAAAACTGGAATGAAAAACAACCTCGCTGTGACTTTCATTTGTGTAAACTTCCCCTTTTCAGCCCATGTTGTTTGTTTGGTGGTCAGTTTTCCCCAGAGATTCGGTGACAAAGGCCGCAGACCTCAGAGAAGATTGAGGCCTCCTGGGGCGTCTTTTTGAGAACTTGCCATGCAGGAAGGTGAAGAAGGAAACTTTACAGCTGTCCTGGAACTGGGGATAGAACCCTGGAGTCCTGACTCCCAGCCCCCTCACTCTAATCTTGGAGATCCTTGTTCACTCTCCCAGCTGGGGACAGACCCTAGGAGGTGATGTCTCAGCCCATCTGCACTAACCTCGTAAAGACCAGAGAGAAAACCCAGGAGTCCTGACTCCCACCCACCCAGGATGGATAGATTGACAGTGGGCGTCTATGGGGATGGATAGATGTCCTGTACATAGTTGCACACAAGTATGTCTCCTTTCTAGCATCTTTTCTTTCTTTTAACGTCTCCTGGCAGTTTGTTGTTGTTATACAAAGGGTCTCTTCTCGTCCTTGCTCCTGTGACGGTGGTGAGAAGTAGCTGGGTGGTTCCTCGCACCGTGACTGGTGGTGGAATGTCCACTGCAATTTGATGTGTTTAGAACTGATCGATTGGTGGAGTTTCAGGGCACAAGAAGGGATCGCTGTGATCGGCATGTCCCCTGGCGATTCCTGGCCCAAGCCCCACCTTCCGGTCGAGCAGAGCAGTTAGAAAGAGAGGCCAAAGCTGTGAGTCCTGGAGAGTTCACCACAGTCCAGAAATCAGGACAGCAACCCCCAAAGTATTGTAAAGCTGTGAAATTTCCCCTGGACCTGTCAGTGTCCCAGAGAGGTGGATTGAAGAGGCCAGAGGCCGAGGTGTATGGTTTGAAAGCTCTGTTTGCACAGAAGGGCAGGGACTGGAGGAGAAAGGGCGCATGTTGGGTTATCTCATCCATCCATGTCTCATGGAGGGCTCTTCCCTAGCTTTAACTAATGGTCTTGTGATCAAACAGAGGAAGGGACTCGGGGAACTGGCTTCAATTCCCAGATCTCCCACAGACTCGCTCTGTCACCTTGGGGAAGCCACGTCACCTCTCCATGCCTCAGTTTCCCCATCTGTTCAATGAGGGTAATGATGCTCACTTCACACCGGAGAGCTGAGATGGGCTGGACTCAGGTTGTGAGGTGCTTGGGGAATATTTGTGCCTTGCAAAGGACCAGAGTCTCCTCTCAGCATCACTTGCACAAAGCAGAGCTATTCTAGTGCAGTTTCTCCAGGTTTACACTGGAACGGTCGAGGTCAGAATCCCATTTCTTGTGTTTTTCGCCCGTCGCTAGGACACCACTGCAGAATGGGAAGTTAAAGGCAGAGAGAAGGTCAGTGACAGGCCCAAGGTCCCACAGCAGCTGGGAACAGAACCTGAGTCCTCTTCCCCCTTTTTGATGGTTTCTCTTGTATTCTCTTTATTTTTCCAGTGAACCCCACACCCCCCTCCATCTTCCCCCTGGTTCCCTGCTGCACCAAGACTGGCAATGAGCCCCCGGACACAAGCTTGGCCTGCCTCGTAACGGGCTATTTCCCATCACCAGTGGAGATCAAGTGGAATTCAGGCAAAGTGACCCAGGGGGTCACAACTTTCCCAGAGGTGACGGTGAGCAATGGGCGCTTCACCCAGAGCAGTCTGCTGATCATCCCTGCCAGGCCCCGGCAGGGTGACACCTACCAGTGCGATGTGACACATCAAGAGACTGCAACGACTGAGTCAAAGAAGTTCCCTCAGGAGTGTAAGACACGCGGCAGGGGAGGGCGGCACAGCCAGGCTGAGCTTTTCAAAGCGCCTAGAGGGTCTGGGAGCCAGTGAATCTTAATCCACATCCCGCAGGCGCCTTTGGAAAAACCTCAGCCTGAAAGTCTGGGGAAAGTTTGGCCCAGTGTTGAAACACACTGAGCCCTGGTGCTTTGTCACTGCAGATCTCCTGCCCCCAGCGCCTCCTCCACGGACCCCTGAAGGAGGGAAACCTTAGGGTGAAAGGCGCCTGGGGCAGAGACCTACGTTCCACTAAGTGGGGGATTTTTCAGCCCTGCCTAAAGGATTTAGGCACCTGGTTCCCATGAGAACTTGGCATGCGAATCCCTTAGGCACCTTGGGAAATCTCAGACCTGCAGCTGGGCTGAAATGGCACCTAAGCCGCATGCTGGCCCCTCTGTACAGGGGAAATTTCGGCTCACTGCCTTTCACCCTCACCCTCACCCAAACCCAACCCAACCGCCTCCCACTGGGGCAGGCAGAACAAAGCCCATTTGCTGCGTCAGTCCAAAGCCTCAAAGCAAAACCAGTGCAACTCTGAGCCCAGGGTCCTGGCCACCAGAGCCCCCCAGCGTTCAGTTGGCCGCATGGGCAGCCCCCCACTTTTCCACTAGGCCACCTTCCCTGTATGGTTCCTAGGCCTACTGCCTGTCCACATCTAGAGATTCCCCCTCAGGCGCTTTCCTCAGCACTGAGCCAGAAGCTTTCCCTGATATAGACAGCAGCAAGCAGCCCCATGGGACTACAATTCCCAGCAACCACTGGCCTTAAAGGGACTATACCCCCTTACGAGCTAGCACTGGTTACACCTTTGTCATGGAGCTGAGAGTGTTCCTTGCACTTCGGCTTTTCTGAGGCATCTTTTGAAATGGATACAAGCTCAGAGCCACAAACCTAGGCATTCTGGGGTCTCAACTTTAAGGGTGTAAATCGACTGATCTCCTCTGAAGTCAGTGGCACTGAGCTGACTTACATCAGCTGAGGATTTGACCCTTTATCCGTAGTCAGACACAGTCAGTCCTCTCCCAGGTTTTCTTCTGATGCCATGTCATGCTGTACAGTGCCACGGTCCCCCTTAAATAGGGGACATTAATTGAGGGAAACGTTCAAATAAACAAACACAGCTCAAGTTCCAGCTTTGTCCCAGCTGTTTACCAGGGAGAACACACTCCATGCAGCATGTGCAGGAAGAATGCCTGGAGGCTTTTAATATTTGCCTAGATGATTTAAGGGCCCTGTTCCCATTTGTTTTAATCCCTTACATGGCTGTGAAAAATCTCAGCCCTGGAGACTGATTAAAGTATGCAGTGTAAACGTACCAAAACAAGGCTGGTGTTACTCGTGCTGGGAGGACTGTAGAGTTATCCCTCTCTCTGGAAGGGGGCTGGGGATCTACAGAGAGTAACACTGGACTGTGTTTTCCCCTCTCTCTGCTCTCAGGGTGTGGTTCGACAGCACCACCCCAGGTTCACCTCCTGGTCCCCACCTGTGAGGAGAGCCCCACAGAGAGCCAGCTGGAGCTGGTTTGCCTCCTTCTGAGCTTCAAACCCGACCAAGCCAACGTGAAATGGCTGGTGAATGGAAAGGAGAGCAGCCCCCTTACCCCGGCCTTTTCCTCTGCAATGGGCACAGACGGCTTCTACATGGGGCAGAGCCGCATGAACGTCACCAAGCAGAGCTGGGAGAAGGGGGACGTCTGCACCTGCCAAGTGACCCACCCAGCAGTGGGAGCAGAGCTCTCCATGCACAACACCAGCAAGTGCTTGGGTGAGGGGCTGGGCCCGTGCATGGCGGGGAGGTGGGGTGGAGAGTTACTGAGAAACCAGCCCTGCCTAAGGGTAGGTGGGATTTCACCTAGACCCCAATGTGATGGGAGACACAGGAGTGCCATAGAGAAACTGGCGCTGTAGGTGGATGGGAAGAGAAAGAGATACCAGGGCTGGCTGGATGAGAGGGACACTAGGAGTGTTCTGCTGGAGGTGGGTAAGGGATAGATTAGATTAGATTAGATTTCAATCGTCTTTTTCTGCCTTTCCACATTATTTGAACTGGTCAATGACATCTCTTTGCATTTCTCAGCCTGCCTGAGAAGCTCACTTGACCCAGCCATCTACTTAACCAAACCCTCCTATGAAGACGTCATGAAAAATTCTGGTCATGTTACCTGTCTAGTTCTGGGCTATGACTTAGCAGCCAGCAGAATCGCATGGAAAGTGAATGGGCAAGTCAGCTCTGCGGCGAAGACAGAACCCCCCAAGAAGAACAGCAACGGGACCACCAGCCTGGTCAGTTCTCACCCTGTGTCGCTGGCACAATGGGGACAAGGCACCCAATTTACCTGCAAAGTGACCACACCCTGTTCTGGAGAACTAACCCAGGACATAACCATGAGCAAAACAGGTGAGGAGCCTTGGCATCTCAAAGGAAAGGCAAACTCCAGTTACTGTGAATTGGGACTGGAGGGTGAAACTCACTCCGCACAAGTCCTAGGCAGCCTTTATGTCCCAGTTAACCCTCCAAGAAGGACTTTAGCGGCACCTAGGCCCTCAGCACAGGGGTGTGAGCAGGTAGAATTAGTATTTCCTCTGTGAATTTCTCATTCTCAATCTCTCACTAATTTCCACTTGCACAGTTTTCCCAGGATTCTCTGTCTGATCATTAAATTCCAGCTCCTCTAAGAATTTCATTCCCTCAGCTCCCTGGTAAACGTGGATGTGGCCTGCTAGGGGCTCTGATCTGACGTGCCTCTGTACTTCTTACTTCTGGAAATCAGGCTGCTGCTTGTCACCTGGCATCTGGCCTTTATGGGATATTTCGGGTGAGACTCTCTAAGAGTCTCCATTGGAGTAAGGTGCCCAAATCCCATTGAAATACCCAAGTTGTCCAAGTCCGTAAGGCAGCCTTTGAAAATCTCAATTGTGTTGAATTTTGCTGGGAGCATTTGAAGGAGGGAAGAGGCTCTGTCGGAGTGAGAAATGGGTTGGTGACCCAATGTCACGATGATGCATGATGGAGACTTCGATGAAGAGGAGATTCAATGTTTGGGGTGAGAGTTCAGGTTTGGGACGCAGGACCAGCTGAAAGCCCCCTGCCCCTCTGCGTTACTCTAAAGCCAAACTGAGGATAATGATCCTGATGATGATCTTGAAGGGGATGAAGATTGTGTCGATGACAATGAAGAGGGAAATGAAAATGCTGAAGGAGATAAAATGTTAGATTGCTGGAGAAGATGAAGATAAAGAGGAAGGAAGTGATTATGAAGATAAGGGAGGTGAAGAAGATGAATATGACAATGGTGATGAAGACGAAGATGATGGTGTTAAGTTGTTGCCGTTTAAGGTTGAAGATTGAGAAGCTCACTGTGCATTCTCTGGGGAAGGCTTGGGAGTTCAGCTGAGTTCTTGGGTGAAGGTCCAGGTTCCTTGAGTTTCAAGGGAGATGATGCTCAGTGGTTGGGTTTTTATTTTGCCTGGTCTAGCTTCACACGTACCCTGAACAAATGCCCTCCCTGGCCCCTTCACACAGTGATAGCTGCTGGAGCTAAGTCCTTAACTTAGATATGCAAAGCAAATCTTCTTCTTCTCTTGCCCCTCTTCCTTTTCATTTAGGCATCAGGAAGAATGAGCCCTCAGTCACCATCTCCCGAGCCTACCACGAAGACATCTCCGGGAATAGAGTCTCCTTGACTCTCATCTGTGAAGCTGGCGGCTTTTACCCAGAAGAGATCAGCATCTCATGGTTGAAGAACAACTCCCCAGAACTCAAGTCGAGTTACAATAATGGCCTTGTGTCAGGAAGTGGCACTTTCTCTGCCTACAGCATCCTCAAGGTTGAGCAAAGTCAAGGAGATGGAAATTATACCTGCGTGGTGCATCACCCGGCCATAGAAGAGCCAAAGAAGGTTGTGGAAAAGGTGTCCCTTGGTAAGTGGATTCTCAGAGGCAGTTATTAATTTGGGGATGTCCACACGCTTTCTGATGTCATCCAGCCAATGGCATGAACATCTGCATGACTCCATGTGAACCCTGGTGGGAGGAGTGGCAATGAAGGATTTCTATCTCCATTATGATGCCGTATCAGATTGAGAAGCTGATGAATTCATGCAAATAAAGGAGAGAAACCCCTCAGTTCTATTGTCCCACAGTGGGGACTGGGCATGCATATGAATCTGGACTCCCAGCTCCAGCAGGATCCACTTTACAAACTTATTTCATGAGCCAGACCATGCATATCCTTCAGAGAACATTCAAGAGAGGCCTTTGTCCCTGGGTGCCAGGGCTCCAATGAATCTGGGCTTCCTGGCTGAGACTTCTAAAGCGATTCAAGTTCTGCCCTCCCCCATCGGTTTGCAGTGGGAGTTGGGGGACTCATGCCCTGAGGGATCTTGGCAGATGATGGGTGTGAAACGTAAATGGCCCTTCTGCCTGTGCAGGGGGTAAGGGTTTAGGGAACACAAGTTCCGTCCTCAGTCCTGGGTGTGGTGAGGTGTTTAGTGGTTAGATCGGGGGGTCTGGGTGCCAGGCATGACCATGGGCAGGTCATTTGTCCTCTGTGTCCCAGCTGCCATCTCTGGGAAACAGGGATAACCACGCTGAGCTCAGGAGCGCCATTAAGCTCATGAATTTCAGGCCAGAAGTACCCTGAGTTTAGCAACCACGGCAGGTCTGGCCCCAGCCATGTTTTCTGCAATGGGGCTTTCTCCTAACAAAACTGGAGACCTTCAGATTTGCTCCTGGCTCCCAGAGACCCAAATAACCATAATGGAAGTCAGGAATCTCAATCCCTCGGTTGGCTGGAAAATCTCGGCCATTGTTCCTGCTGCTCCATAAGATGAGTGTCCCGCCCCTTCCACCAGGGAACTCAGTGCCCTATTTACAAGTCCAATGATGCTCAGCCCCTTTCCCAAACAGCCCCTGGGCTCTGGGTGCCCATTGAAATATTTGCTCAGCCCAGCCCTCAACGCCTCCTCCTGCCCCCACCAGGTATCAGCAACTGTAATCAACACCCTCTGGAGGTGTCTCTCCTCCTCCCTTCCCTGGAGGACCTCTACATAGCGCAGAACGCCACCATCAGTTGTTTGGTGAGTGGCATGGAGACCCCCGGCAGCCTGGAGGTCTCCTGGAACCGGGGTAGCGGGGGCCTGTTTGCCGTGGTCTCCAGGGATCCGGTGCTGCAGGAAGATGGCACCTACAGTGCAACCAGCATCCTGCGGGTGTGCGTGGAGGAGTGGCAGGCGGGGGAGGAGTTCACCTGCACCATGAAGCACCAAGACTTCCCATCGGCCATTGTCAAGACCATCCACAAGAGTCACAGTAAGAACTCAGCCTTTCCCCTTAGGGGGCGCCAGCTCCAATGGGGCTGCAGGCTGGGGGAGTGGCTGGCACAGGGTGTGGGGAATGGGACGTGGGACCTTCTGTCTCTAGGGGGCCCCAGCTCTGATCCGGTTTCAGGTGTTTGGGACGGGGAGTCACAAATTTGTGGGTGGGATGAAATGTGGAAATTGATGAGAGAGAAGGGGATGGAGAGTCAGGACTCCTGGGTTCTTTTTCTGTCTCTGGCAGGGGAGTGGGATGTAGTGGGCTAGAACAGGGAGACTGGAGGCTGTGACACCTGGGTTCTAGCCCCTTTTCATGGTAGGTATTTGGATGTAGTGGGTTAGTGTGGCCCGAATTCCTGGATTCTGTCTATGGATCTGGGAGGGGCGTGAGGGGGTCTAGTGGGATATTGCAGGGCGATGAAGGTGGGGAATGGTAGCCAGGACTCTGGGTCCCAATCCTTAGCATTAATCCCTTGCTGTTTCTCATGGCAGTGGTCTCCCTCCGGGCCCCTTCTGTCTACATCTCCCCTCCTCATGTTGAGGAACTGGCTCTCCGGGAATCAACCACCATCACCTGCCTGGCCTCCGGGTTCCGGCCCAGAGACATCTTGGTGACATGGACCCAGCAGGATCGGCCCGTGCCCCAGGAAGCCTACACCAATGTCGGCCCCATGCAGGAGGCTGGGAAGGAGGAGCGCTACTTCATCTACAGCAAGGTCAATGTCTTGGCGTCCGAATGGGAGCGGGGGGACATCTACCCCTGTGTGGTGGGGCACGAGGGTCTGCCCATGACCTTCATCCACCAGAGCGTGTACAAAGCCTCTGGTAAACCCACCGCCGTCAATGTCTCTGTGATCTTGTCCTACACCGACGTCACTTGCTACTGAGGATCAGAGCCCCACGGGCTCCTCATGGCATATCTGAGTTGGTCACGGAGCCTTGTGGGGTCTGGGATTCCTCTGAGCCTGTGTGTAAAGCTGTGGGAGCTCTGGTGTACGGAGCGTGGCTGTGTGCGGGATATGCCCAAATAAAATGCACCATGCTAGAGTTTGTGATGAAGGGTGTGTCCTCTGCCTGAGACTGTCCGTTCATCTTATCTACCAACCCACACTTCGTCCCACAATATCTAAATGTATCTATCCACCCCTCTTTCTTTTATTCTTTCGCTCTAGCCATCCTCCTTTCCCCATGGATTGCTAGGGCCCCATTGGATGAGCACTACATAAACAGACGTAGAGCAAACGTCCTGGAACCAAGCAGAGAAAGGCTGGGAGGGGGTATTTGGGCACAAAGGGATTAAAATTGGGACACTAACAAGGAGTGAGACACTCAACTCCCACTGCAACTGTGAGTTTATTTCACTGGCACCTCATTTCCTCAAAGTCCTTTAAAGACCCCAGACTAAGCGGCTTGTATCTGGTCACACTGCAGGTCAGTGGTAGAAGTGGAAATAGAGCCCTGATTTCCCATCTCCAAGACTTGTTTCCTAACCGTTGCATCTGTCTAGCAATGTAGTCCTAGCCAGTCTGGCATCAGAACTCCTTGGACATGCTTCCTCACCGGACCACATTAGGTGAGAGGCAGAGCCCCCAGGAATCTGGTGTTATGTCTGCCGGGAGCTAGGCGGCGGGTGAGACTGAGTTAGGAGCCTCCATTCCCACCAGCCCTATCCCTGGATGTATGAACACGGGGTGGGGTGCAGGGGAAGTGATTTCACCTCTGTGTACGCGCTTAGGGGGACTGATACTGGACCAGCCTTCAGTTCTGGAGTCAACATGCAGTGACAGTCAGAAAAGGTAACAATGGGCAGAATCATTAGGAAAGGGGGAGACAAAAAATAGTAAATCTTATAGTGCCACCATATAAATCCATGGTATGTCCACAGCTTGAATACCTCATGCAATTCTGATCTCCCCATGTCAAGAAAGGTGTATTAGAAATGGAGAAGGTACAGAGAGGGGAGAAAATTGATCATAGGGATGGAACAGCTTCTGTTTGAAGAGAGATTAGAAAGGCTGGGACTTTCCATCTTAGAAAAAAAATGACTAAGGGGAAATATGATTGAGGTCTATAAAATCGTGACTTGTGTGGAGCAAGTAAATAAGGAAGTGTTATTTCCCCCTTCACATAACACAAGAACCAGGGGTCACCCACTGAGATTAAATAGCAGCTGGTTTAAAACAAACACAAGGAAATATTTCGTCCCACACCAGAGTCTACCCCTGGAACTAGTGGTCAGGAGATGTTGTGATGGCCAGAAATATAGTTGGGTTCAAAGAAGAATTAGCAAGTTCATGGAGGATAAATCCATCAAAGGTTATTAGCCAAGATGGTCATGGATGCAGCCCTAAGCTCTTGTTGTCCCTAAGGCTCTGCCTGTCATAGGCTGGTTCTGTCTGACAGCAGATGGATGACTCAATAATTGCCCTGATCTGGTTATTCCCTCTGATACCTCTGGCATTAGCCACTGTTGGAAGACAGGGTCCTGGGGTAGCTGGACCATTGGTCACATGCACTGTGGCCATTCTCTTGTCCAATATTCAAAAGAAGGTTGAAAAATTGGAGAAGGTGCAAAAGAGAGCTAGAAAAATGTTTAGAGGGCTGGAGAAAATGGCTTCCAGTGAGAGACAGGAGGAGACGAATTGGCTGAAAGAGACATTCAGGAGATGGCTTCATGGATATGTATAAGTACCTCCATGGGGAGAAAGTACCAGGCAGTACAGGTCTGTAATTTAGTATAGAGAGGCTTAAGAGGAGCCAATGGCTGGACAGATACAAATGTGGAATAAAGCAGTGTGGGGTGGATCAGGGTTGTGCTGACACTGCAGATTCAGTCTGCCAGACTGTCCTGGCCTCACCACAATGCGGGCTAATTGCCAGAGTCTAAGTGGCATCCCTTGGGTTCTGGGCTGTGTGGCCTAATGGGCTGAGAGAATATGGCCACCCATGAGCACAGAGCGGTGTGGCCTTGTCAAGGTTTTTCCCCCCCACTTTGAACATTAGAGTACAAATGTGGGGACCTGCATGAACACTTCTAAGCTTAATTACTAACTTAGATCTAGTAACACTGCCACCACTCAGAAATTTCAGTGTCTGGAACACTATCTGTACCCCCAAAACTTTCCCCTCTCTAGGCAGCCTTGAGGGACTTCTCCAGTTCCCTGGGGAACACAGATCCAAACCCCTTGGATCTTAAAACAAGGAGAAATTAACCATCCCCCCTCCTTTTCCCCCACCAATTCCTGGGGAGTCCAGACCCAATCTCCTTGGATCTTGAAAGAAGGAAAAATCAATCAGGCTCTTAAAAAGAAAGCTTTTAATTAAAGAAAGAAAGGTCAAAATTATCTCTGTAAAATCAAGATGGAAAATGCTTTACAGGGTACTCAGATTCCTATAGACCAGAGGGACCCCCCTCAGCCTTAGATTCAAAGTTACAGCAAACAGAGGTAAAAATCCTTCCAGCAAAAAGAAACGTTCACAAGTTAAGAAAACAAACATAAGACTAATCCGCCTTGCCTGGCTGTTACTTACAATTTTGAAACATGAGAGACTGATTCAGAAAGATTTGGAGAGCCTGGATGTACGTCTGGTCCCGCTTAGTCCCAAGAGCGAACAACACCCAAAACAAAGAACACAAACAAAGACTTCCCTCCACCAAGATTTGAAAGTAACTTGTCTCCCTATTGGTCCTCTGGTCAGGTGTCAGTCAGGTTCACTGAGCTTCTTAACCCTTTACAGGTAAAAGAGACATTAACCCTTGACTATCTGTTTATGACAGGCCTAGTGCCCAGGGTCAATATATCAACCCTCAAGTGCAGGATTTTGTTTCCTAGGGGTTAGAATGAATACAGCAGCCCTTGAGTGCAGGGGAGCGTGGCCTAGCAGCCAAAGTGAATAGAGAGGCCCTCCAATGTAGGGGAGTGTAGTGTAATGGCCAAACCCAGGGGCCATCACTAGATGGGGTGATGGCCAGGTGTCAAGGTTTTTTCCCCCACTTTGAACTTTATGGTACAAAAAGTGGAGACCTGTCTGAACACTTTTAAGCTTAATTACTAGCTAAAATCTGCTATACTGCCACCAGCCAGAAGTCGGTGTCTGGCACACTTCTGTTCCCCCAAAGCCTTCCCTGGGGAACCCAAGACCCAAATCCCTTGGGTCTTAAATCAAGGAAAAATCAATCAGGTTCTTAAAAAGAAAGCTTTTAATTAAAGAGAGAAAAGGTAAAAATTATCTCTGTAAAATCAGGATGGAAAATGCTTTACAGGGTACTCAGAATCATATAAACTAGAGGGACTCCCCTCCCCCCTAGCCTTAGATTCAAAGTTACAGCAAACAGAGGTAAAAATCCTTCCAGCAAAAAGACACATTTACAAGTTAAGAAAACAAACATAAGACTAATCCGCCTTGCCTGGCTATTACTTACAATTTTGAAACATGAGAGACTGATTCAGAAAGATTGGAGAGCCTGGAATGATGTCCCGTTCCTCTCAGTCCCGAGAGCGAACAACGAACCAAACAAAAAGCACAAACAAAGACTTCCCTCCATCAAGATTTGAAAGTATCTTGTCCCCCTGTTGGTCCTCTGGTCAGGTGTCAGCCAGGTTTACTGAGTTTCTTAACCCTTTACAGGTAAAAGAGACATTAACCCTTAACCATCTGTTTATGACACCAGGGTAGGGGGACAGGGGCCCACTCAACTCCACCGGGTCCTGACCCAGGGCCCTAGCAGTGGTGGAGTGGTCCACCAGTGGGTCAGTGGGGAGTCATAGAATCATAGCCTCAAAGATCTGGAAGGGACTTCGAGAGCTCATCTAGTTCAGTCCCCTGCACTCATGGCAGGACTAAATATTAACTAGATCATCTCTGACAGGTGTTTGTCTGATCCGCTCTTAAAAACCTCCAATAATGGAGATTCCACAACCTCCCTAGTCAACTTATTTCAGTACTTAACCACCCTGACAGGAAGCCTTTTCTAATGTCCAGCTCACACCTCCCTTTCTGCAATTGAAGCCCATTGCTTCTTGTCCTATCCTCAGAGGTTAAGGAGAACAATTTTTCTCCCTTCTCCTTGTAACAGCCTTTTATGTTCTTGAAAACGGTTATCATGTCCCCTCTCAGCCTTCTCTTTTCCAGACTAAACAAACCCAGTTTTTAATCTTCCCTCACAGGTCATGTTTTCTAGACCTTTAATCATTTTTGTTGCTCTTCTCTGACTTTCTCCAATTTGTCCACATCTTTCCTGAAATGTGGTGCCCAGAACTGGACACAAGACTCCAGTTGAGGCCTAATCAGTGTGGAGTAGTTCAGAAGAATGACTTCTCGTGTCTTGTTTACAACTGCCCTGATAATATGTCCCAGAATGATGTTCACTTTTTTTTGCAATAGTGTTACACTGCTGACTCATGCTTAACTTGTGATCCACTATGACCCCCAGATCCCTTTCTGCAGTGTTCCTTCCTAGACAGTCATTGCCCATTTTGTATGCGTGCAACTGATTGTTCCCTCCTAAATGGAGTATTTAGCATTTTTCCTTATTGAATTTCATCCTATTTACTTCAAACCATTTCTCCAGTTTGTCCAGATCACTGTGAATTTTAATGCGATCCTCCAAAGCACTTGCAACCCCTCCCGGCTTGGTATCATCGGTAAACTTTATAAAAGTGTACTCTGTATGCTCTTATCTAAATTATGGATGAAGATCTTGAACAGAACCAAACCCAGAACTGATCCCTGTGGGACCCCACTCATTATACCCTTCCAGCATGACTGTAAACCACTGATAACTACTCTCTGGGAATGGTTTTCCAACCAGTTATGCACCCACCTTACAGTAGCTCTATCTAGGTTGCATTTCCCTAGTTTGTTTATGAGAAGGTCATGCAAGACAGTATCAAAAGCCTTACTAAAGTCAAGATATACCGCATCTACCACTTCCTCCCTATCCACAAGCCTTGTTACTCTGTTAAAGAGAGCGAGCTGGTTGGTTTGACATGATTTGTTCTTCATAAATCCATGTTGTTACTTATCATCTTATTTTTTTCTACATGTTTGCAAATTGATTGCTTAATTATTTGCTCCATTATCTTTCTGGGTACAGAAGTTAAGCTGCTTGGTCTGTAATTCCCTGGGTTGTCCTTATTTTCATTTTTATAGATGGGCACTCTATTTGCCCTTTTCTGGTCTTCTGGAATCTCTCCTATTCTCCCTGACTTTTCAAAGATAATTGCTAGTGGCTCAGATATCCTCAGACAGCTCCTTGAGTATTCTAGGATGTATTTCATCAGGCTCTGATGACTTGAAGCCAACTAATTTATCTAAGTAATTTTTACCTTATTTTTTCCCTATTTTAACCTCTGATCCCACCTCATTTTCACTGGCATTCACTATGTTAGACGTCCAATCGCCACCCACCTTGTTGGTGAAAATCGAAACACAGACGTCATTAAGCACCTCTGGCATTTCTGTATATTCTGTTACTGTTTTTCTCCCCTCATTGCAACACTGCAACATGCTGACCTTACACGGGTGGGAGATACCCCTCCCTCCACCTCCCTGGGACACTTCCGACCAGGCTTCCTGAATCTGCAGTCCATATTACGTCGGTATCTCCAGGCTCCTCGGAACTGGTAATTCCCTGAGACTCTGTCTATAGCTTGTCAGCTGTAGGCAACAGGTCTCTGGTCTGTGTCTTGAGATCTCAGCCTTCTACGGGCAAGGGCTCTAATGGCTCCGGGGCTGGAGCCTCGACCAAGCGTCCTTCCTCCTTGGCAGTCTGTGCAGACTGAGCTGGGCTGCTCTTCTTTATACCAGCACAGCATTTGGAGTGTGCTTAGCATGTTCCGAGGGGCAGGACTTCCTCCACCCATAGGGTGGGATTAACCCTTTCCTGGCTAGTGCGGGTATGCGCACCCCGTCTTAGGCAAGAAATCTGGAAGGGAACCACTGGAACTAACTTCCAGTGGAAGTGGTGGAGTCTCCATCTCGAGATTTGAACATCCAGCCTGGGGTCCATTCTGGAAAATATGCTCCCAACAAAGACGAGTGATTGGGCTCCATAGAGGAGTAGCTGGGTTAGAGTCCCTGGCCTGTGATATAGAGGAGGTCAGGCTTGTTACTGTCATGGTCCCTTCTTGCCTTAAGATCTAGAAAAGCACCAGTCAAGGTTTCAGAGCTAAGAAGGTAACATCAATTATCTACCACCGAACTGTATGGCCCAGGCCTTATAGCGCACTGGTGGGTGAATAAAGATTTCAGCTGACACATCCAGACAGCTGAGGCTTCTCCTGGCAGCCCTTTGATTGCCTAGGTGTGTACTAAGTTGAGGAGGCTCCAGGCCATTTCCCAGTCGACGTTCATGCCATTGACAAAACGCATGGATGAGCTCAGGGAATGCTGGGCTGTGAGTCCTTCCTACTCTTGGGAACAGGTTCCCAATGGAGCCCAGGCTGGTGGTGAGTGAAAGAGGCTCCTACCGAGTGGTATGCTATGTGGAATGAGTTGGGAGAGCTTTTACTCAGTCCCCATGAGATGCCTTCATTCCCCATGGTGCCGCTACTGCCCAGGAACCGGTCCCAGCACAACTCAAGCTGGCATTGACTGGGAAGATGCTGCTGTCTGATGGGTGTGCCTGGCCCCATTGAGTTCTGTACTGGCAGGTCTCAGCCCAGTTACCTGGCTGGCCAAGGGAGGGGGAGGGCATGCTCGGGGAGGGGTGTGTAGTGCTGCTGTCTGGAGTTTGCAAAGGAGCCAAAGGGTGTGAAATGTAATGGAAGCTGGGGGCTGAAATCCGTGAGGCTGCTCTGAGAATTGCAGCCTGTGACAAGGAGTCTCCACCTGCAGCCCACCCAGTGTCCCCTGGCAGGGAGCCCTCTGTCTCTGGCCCTGGACAGGAGCTCCTGCCAAGAGCACAGACCGGAGCTCCCTGCTGTGCCCACTCAGCTCCTTGGCTTAACGAAGAGGCCTCTGAAACCGGCCCCTTTATCTCACCCCCAGCTCCTCACTGCCCAGTGGAGGACCAAGGCATCGATGCTGAAGGAGGAGAGGAAGAATCTGACGGTCTCTGGACACCTGTTGCCTTCATTGCTCTCTTCCTGCTCAGCCTGTTGTACAGCGCTGGCGTCACGCTGCTTAAGGTAACAGCAACCGCTACCTTCATGGTCACACTTCACTGCTTCTAGCAATAACCAGTGCTCAGTAATCTATCCCACCCCATCAGCATGCAGCCACCAGCCATCAGCCGTCCTTGGGAACTACCCAGTCACCCACAGTCAGTGATGAAATTCAGCGAGGACAAATGAAAGGTAACCACTGGGGAACGAAGAACCAGTAGCCCACATGCAGAACGGGAACTGACTGTGGAAAGGGATCTGGGGTCAGACTGCATCACAAGCTAAATATGAGTCAATAATGTAATGTTGTTGGGGAAAAACCAAATTCTGGGCTGTATTAGCAGGAGTGTTGTGAGCAAGACACAAGCAGTAATTCTTCTGCTCTGCTCTGCACTGATACGGCTTCAGCTGGAGCCTTGTGTCCAGTGGTGGGCACCACATTTCAGGAAAGATGTGGAAAAGTTGGAGACAGGCCATAGGAGAGTAACAAAAATCATTTAAGGGCTAGAAAACATGAGCTGTGAGGGGAGATTGAAAGAACTGGGGTTGTTTAGTGTGGAACAGAGAAGACTGGAGTGGCCGGGACGGGGGAATGACCTGGTAACATTTCTGAAATACATAAAAGGTTGTGACAAAAGGAGGGTGAAAATTGCACTCGTTATCCTGTGAGGACAGGACAAGAAGCAATGAGCTTAGACTGCAGCCAGGGCAGTTTAGTTTGGACACTGGAAAAAACTTCCTAACTATCAGGCTGGGTAAATAGTGGAACAAATTGTCCAGGGAGGTTGTGGAGCCTGCATTGTTGGAGGTTTTTAGGAACAGGTTAGAGAAATACCTGTCAGGGATGGATGAGTTATTACTCAGTCCTGCCCCACGGCAGGAGACAGGACTAGGTGACCTCTCGAGGTCTCTCCCAATGATCAATCAGAGGTAATCAGGAATGATAATTTATTAATTATCAACCACCCATCATCACTAATGAGCGAGTTCCCATCAACATTAACTCAGCAGTGATCAATAAATGAGAATCAAGAGTCTATTATCAATTCCAATCATTTATCACTGAGAAATCAATAATCAGGGATTGGCTATTTCTGGTCAGTGCCTAGTGATCTGTAATTAATGCTGAGTAGCCATTAATCAGCAATGAATTATCAATAATCAACTCTCACAGATCAGTAATTTATGTTAATCAAGGATCAAGCATCAACCATTAATAAGCTGCTAGTAATTATTAACTGATCATAATCACTTATCCATAATCAGCAATGAATGATCAATGACCAAAAACGAATGATCACTAATTAAGAAGCCTGAAGAAATGTTCAAGGACCAATGAGCGTCAATCACCAACCACTCAGCCATGATCACTAAGGATCCGTAGTGGGGCCCAGATGCACAAAGGGTCATAGGAGCCTGTGAAGCCGGTTCTGTGGCGGGGACATGGTGCCAGGACCTGGAACCAGAAGCAGAATCGGCTTAGACAGCTGTGTCTCCCCAGGGAGTTGGTGTGCGGCACCCGCTGGGCAGTGGCTGTTCCCTGAGGCTGTTTGACAAGGCCGGTGTTTCTGTCTGGAAGTTGAGCTCCGGCTCAATGCAGAGACCCTGGCAGGATTCAGGTGTGACTGGGCCAGGTCCATGGCCCGGGCTACACAGCAGGACAGGCTAGATGGTCATAACAGTCCCTTCTGGCCTTGCTCTCCTAGTGTAGGATGCTGCCCGTGAGCCCAACACCGGGTCCAACGGCACCGGCCGAACCCCTCTGCTCTCTGTGTCCCACAGGTGCGGTGAGTGCCCGGCTCCGGGCTCCTAGGAGGTGTACAGCATTGCTTCATCCTCTTCATTCCCTCCCTCCATCGTCAGCTCTCTCAGGCTCCTGCCCTCTCTCTGGACACCTGGAGGGACCAAGTTCCACAGCAACTCAGAGGGCGCGACAACGGCCGCTGAAGGGTCTGAACTTTGCAGAGCCCAGAGCAGGGAGGGCAGAGTCCTTCCCTGGATGTCCCCCAGGGGCAGCCCGTGCTGGAGCTTGAACTCAGCCCCATTCCCCTCCATCCTCCACCCCTGTCCCACGGCAAGGACCGGATTTCCTTGTGCGCGTGTGTGTGCGTGCGTGCACATGCATCTGTGTCCCAGGTTCTGGTCAACCTGGAATCTGTCAATGGCGAAGAGTCTCATTGGCTCCTTTCTTTAACTTGCAACTTACACAGGAATTTTAAGTTTGATCCAAAATAAAATGAGTTCAAAATTGGTAGCTGCATTTCAAGATGGATTTTGGGAGATTTAACAAAGGAGAATGCTAGCCGCTGTATGTCTAAGTCCCCTGGTATTTGTCTACGCATCCGTCCATCCTGATACATACACATCTTTTTCTTTCTTTCTTTCTTTCTTTCTTTCTTTCTTTCTTTCTTTCTTTCTTTCTTTCTTTCTTTCTTTCTTTCTTTCTTTCTTTCTCATGCATGCCACCCTATCTGATCAGTGGCTTTCTCTGCCCCAGAGATCTCCCCTTCCTGCTCCTCCGTCCCAGTCTGTATAGGCTGAGGGACGAGGCCCCAGTTCTCTGGGTTTGTAACTAGACCCCTATCTCCCATTGGGGCCAGTTCAGCGGGCACCTGTCATTTTATTCTCCATGCCCGGAGGCTCCCTTACAGACACGACATACCCCTCTGGAGGGCATCAGGGGTCCCTGAAAGTCCAGGATGGAGGTTATGAATGAGATGGAGCCTGATTTATTTATTTATTTATTTATTTATTCATTGTCACTCAGTGCACACAACAAAAGTCACACACACACACACACCATTCACAAAAATCCCAATGAAAAGCTAAATATGCAACATACAGCATGACAGACACAACTCTGGCTATGGTCCTGCCCCAGGGCGGGGGGCTGGCTGGCACAGGGGGTGGGGAAGGGAAGTAAGGCCTTTCCTCTCTAGGGGCGCTGGCTCTGATCCAGCCCCAGAGCAGGGACTGTTGGGTTCAGGAGGGTGGGAAGTGGGAGAGGGGTTGTTTCCTTGCTAGGGGCGCTGGTTCCCTGCATGATACAAGTTGTCCGGTCTCAGCCAAGCTCCGAGCAGGGCAGCATCCCTAGTGGCTGAGGGCTGATTAGGCCATGTGGAGTGAGGTCCTGTCTCCCCCCCGAGGGGTCTCCCAGGGGCACAGTGCTGGCGGGGGGCAGCTGTGGGACTCAGGGCGTTGTCGCCAATGGAGCCAGGAGCCCTGAACCCTTGTCTCTGGGCAGATGGGGGCAGCAGCTTTTACACCACGCGCTGGATCACGTTCTTGTACTCGGGGCCACTCGCCTTCTTCAGCTGCACCAGGGTGGAGAAAAACCACTTCACCTGCAGTGGGGCAGAGAGAGGAAGGGTGAGAGGGGTCAGTGCTGGGGGGAGCTGCTCTGTCTGTCTGTGTCATTCCTTCCTGCTTTTCTGTCTGTTTCTCATTCATTCAGGCTCTGTCTTATTCACCCATTCTCCTTTCTCCTTCATTCCTCTCTTCTTTCTTTCCCCTCCACGCTGCCCTCTACTGTGCTAAAGGCGTTAATTCCTTCGTTCCTACCTTCGTTCTCTCTCTCACCTTGAACAGGGTCACGGTGGCGCTGTAGCACACGCTCAAGAGGAAGAGGGTGATGAAGACCGAGATGCTTGACCAGAGTCCATCCAGCTCCTCATCCTCGTCCTCGCTGCAAAACTCACCTGACACGATCACCTCTGTTGAGGAGAGAGAAAGAGACATCAGCTCAGACTCAGCCACTGTGACAGAGAGAGCTCGGACTGTGTGTCTAGTACCAACCTGCCTATCCCCTTCTCTACCAATCCTTCCATCCCTCCCCCATTCCCGCTCCAGACACACCCAGTCATCCATCCCCACACACCCCTCCACACATCCATTTCTAGATACAACCATCCATCCATGACCACACAAACCTCTACCCATCCATTTCTAGATACAACCATCCCTCCATCCATTTGTCCATCCATGACCACACACCCCTATCTCTAGATATCATCCATCCATCCCTACACACCCCTCCTCCCATCTATCTCTAGACACAGCCCTCCATTCATCAAACCATCCATTACACACATCTTCACTTGCTCTCTCCCTTTGCACACCCTCTCTCTCCCTCCATTCCCACAAGAGAGGTGGCTCAGGATCCCTTAGAGGGTAAATTCATAGGTGTGTGTGAGGTGCCAGGATGCGACCACAACAGAGGAGCCTGCTAAAGACCAGGATGGCTGGATTTCACGCGTGTACCTCTATGACACTGCTCCCAATGTGCCTAAACACTCCGGAGTCACTTCTGATGGAACACAGCAACCTCTGGGGCTGTTTATTTGGGGCTCCCTTGGGTGGCACTGGGACGGTGGCATCTGGTGGCTGTTTATAGAGGTGGTCTCTAAGTTGGCACTGAGATGTGCCGTCTTTGGTGTGGGACACAGGGGCTGTTTAGATAGGGACCCTTTGCCTAAATGCCAAGCTGTAGCTGGCATGGGGTGTGCTGATCACTGTTGCATTAATGAACAGAGTCATGAGTAATTTAATGATTGGGAGGCTCATGTTTATCTCTCAGAGGAAAGATGGTGCCCCCTGTATCACAGCACCCCCTAGCATAGCAGTGGGGGCATTGAGGTCAGCTCTGACTGTGAGGGGAGATCACCCCATACTGAGCCCACTCCAGGTGTGCATGGCTTCTGGGTGATGCAGGCCTCACTCCCCAGGTAAAGGGGGCTCAGAGGATTTGGTTGGAGTTGGTAGCTGCTTCTTAGACGTGGGAGAGGTATCCCCATATAAACTGACTCCCGCATACCCCACCCCAGAGTAAAACGTATCCCAGTGCCGGGGGAGGGGTCCGTGAATAACCAGACGCCATGTTCCACCCCAGAGAGGACACAACTCAGCACAGGGTGAGAGATTCCTGTAACACCTGACCCAGAGACAGCTGTATCTTAGAGCTGGCTGCGAGTGGAGGGAGAACAGGCTGTGTGGCTGCCTCTGGGGGCATGTCTGTGTCTCTCTGTGTTGTGTGTCTCTCTGTGTGTACAAACACGACAGCTCAGGTGGGAGGGTCCCTGGGTCATGCCATGTTACAGGTGTGTCCATCTGTACCAGATATCTCTCTCTCTCTCTCTCTCTCTTTCTCAGCAACGGCCCCACTCTCTTACTGTGGGTGCCCCTGCTCTGCCCCAGGATAACAGCATCCGGCGAAGTGAGTATTCACCCAGGAAAGCTCACGCTCCAATATGTCTGTTAGTCTGTAAGGTGCCACAGGACTCTCTGCTGCTTTTACAGCCCTAACACTGCCGCTGCTGCTACCCACCCTTTGGCACCACGTGCTGAGCGCTGGGCTTGGCACTGGTGTGGTCAAGCCCTGCGCTCGCCCATCCAGCCTTGAGGCTGACACACACACACGGGTGCATGTGGGTGCCCTGTTGGGGCTAGGTAGGAGATGGGGCTCATGTGTGGGGCCATAGATGAGTCTGCCTCCTCTGTCCCACCCCCATGTCACCAGCCCTAGTGAGACTTTAGGTGAGTCCCTGCTTAGCGTCTGCTCCAGATAACAGCCCTACTAGTGCTGCTGCTTTGCGAGCACTGGGTGCCAGAAGCTGATCCCTGGTGTGGGGTGTTTGCTGTCTGTTGCCCTATGACCCCCTCCCCAGCTACCACAGAGGGCTGGGGTGGAGGGAGACCCTTTAGTTTCTTAGCTAGCTGGGGAGGTGTATGTAAGGGTCAGGGAATTTGAATTGCCCTCCCTTCACTGACTCGGTCTCAAAATTCTCCCTGCTCCTTTTTGGGGCACCTTGGGATGTGAGGTAAATGTTGACCCTGACACAGCGACCCTCTGGGCATGCACAAGTTCAAGCCTAGAGGACCCTGTCTCAATGGGATCCTAGAGATTGCTTAGCCATCCACCCATCCATCCTTCCTCATCCATAAATATCCATATATCCCCATATCTTCCACCCATCCCTCCTGATCTGTACCATGCATCCATCCTTCCTCATCCATAAACGTCCATCCATTCCTATCTCTTCCATCCATCCCTCCTGATCTGTGCCATCCATCCATCCCTATATCTTCCATCCCTCCCTCCTGATCTGTACCTTCCTTCCTCATCCATAAACATCCATCCATCCCTATACCTTCCATCCATTCCTGCTGATCTGTACCATCCACCCGTCTTTCCTCATGCATAAACATCCATCCATCAATATATCTTCCATCCATCCCTCCTCATCTGTACCATCCATCCATCCTTCCTCACTGATAAACATCCATCCATCCATCCCTATATCTTCCATCCATCCTTCCTGATCTGTGCCATCCATCCATCCTTCCTCATCCATAAACATCCATCCATCCCTATATCTTCCATCCATCCCTCCTGATCTGTACCATCCATCCATCCTTCCTCATCCATAAACATGCATCCATCCCTATATCTTCCATCCATCCCTCCTGATCTGTACCATCCATCTGTCCTTCCTCATCCATAAACATCCATCCATCCCTGTATCTGTATCTTCCACCATCCATACGGATCTGTACCCACCCATCCATTCTTGTTTCTAACCATCCATCCAATGTGCAGTCCATTATTCAATCCGTCCATCCTCATCCCTCACCGTTCACCCAGGCAAGCCCATCTAATCTATCTATCTATCTATCTATCTATCCTTTTCAGTATTCATCCACCCCATGCCTCTATCACCATCAGTACTCATTGACTCTCATCCATCCATTGCCATCTATCCTTTCCCAAACATTCGTAGTCAACCAGTATATTTAGCCATCCTTTCATCCTCATCTCTCACTCACTCACTGTGTGTAACAACCCCTTCATCCAGGCACCTGCCCATCCCCATCGGTACCAATCCAGTGCCATATGTGACTACCAATCCACCACCGTTCATGTATACATCCATTCATCCCCATCTCCACCCATCCATCTATCACACTTCATCCATTTATTCATCCATTACTCCTTCAGAAAGTGTGCCCATCCAACATTCACCATCCATCCATCTATACCCCCCAACACACCCCTCTATCCATCCATCCACCCTTCTGCAGATCCCCAGGGATTTTTTCTATCCCTTGACATCTTTTTATCCATTGGCATCCACCCTCTTTGAACCATCCAACCATTAGTCCCTGTGTACAGTGCAGTCTCGTTGCAGGCACATTGGGTGGGACACGCAGGACACGTGGATTCTGTTTCTAGCTCTGTCATTGACATGCTCGGTAATTTTGGGCAGGACTGTCCCCCTTCTGGTACTTCTGTTCTCTTCCTCCTCTTTCTCTATTTAGGCTGTGAGAAGAACTGTCTCCTGCTGTCTGTGCTGTGCCCATCCCAACAGTGTCCTGGTCTTAGTTGGGGATATAGGGGTTAATTTAATCCAAATAATGATCTCCCTATTTCTCTCTTGCTGCTTGTGATATCTCAGTGTATTTGTCCTGCCATCTGAAGTATGTATCCATTTAATCATCTCTCTGAACACGTGGCCTTCCAGCTGAGATTGGCTTGAATGTGTCTGTTCCTCTGCAGTATGTCTGTAACTGTGCATCTACCCCCTTCTCCATCCCTGTTTCCATGGCATGTATGTACTCGTGCATGTATTCATCCTTCCTTACACGGCATGGACCCACATATCTACCCGTCCTTCCTTCCACGGCATAGGCCCACATATCTATCCATCCTTCCTTTTGTGGCATGGACCCACATATCTACCCGTCCTTCCTTCCATGGCATAGGCCCACATATCTATCCATCCTTCCTTTCGTGGCATGGACCCACATATCTACCCATCCTTCCTTCCGTGGCAACTACTCATATTTCCTTTCATGGCATCAACCCATGTATCTCCCCATCCATCCATGGTATATATGTATCCACCCACACAGGATCTGGGAATTGGCATCCCCAGTCTTATAGCATCTCAGTTTCTCCCAGCCTGCAACCTGGGACCTCGTCCACCTTGGGCGACTCGCAGATTTCACCCAGTCACACCACAAGAAGGAGACCTGGGTGTGAGCTCAGACTAGTTCCATTTATTCACTTGTTGTCATGCAGGGCACAGAGATTATTTACAGGAAGCTGTACTGGACAGTGCTAGCAGTGGGGCTGGGAGGAGCCTTCTTTATTTACCAGAGATTTTGCTGATGCTGCGTTGGGTGAACTTCAGTGAGAGGGCTTCGTGGGTGACCATGCAGGTGTAGGTGTCCCCTCTGTTCCAGCTGGCCTTGCTGACTTTCAGCTTGCTGTAAAGGAAGAAGTTCGAGTCGCTGGCTCCATCCTTCATGGGCGGGGTGGTGATGTAGTCGGTCTCCTTTTCACCTTCATGGTTCTTCATCCACTGCACCGAGATGTCCTCGGGGAAGAAGCCCCGCACCAGGCAGGTGACGCTGACAGAGTCTCCTTTGCTGCTCAGCTCTTCACTGTGGGGGTGCAGGAGGTAGACGCCCGGGGCGGAGTGCTTGCCTTCAGTGAATGGGGATGGGGGACACAGATGAGCCATGCACATTACTCATCTGGGGCAGATGGGGAGAAGGATGGTGTGTGTGTATGTGTATGTGTGTGTGTGTGGGAGTAGGAAGATCCCCTCTCTCTTCCAGGATGGAGGGGCTGGGGACTGGGAGCTGGTATCTCTGGAGCACAATTTGAGGGTGGGGATTTGGGGATGCAAAAGGACTCAGGGGCCAGGATCCCAGGTTGTTGGGGGTTGGGGCTTCCCCATAAGGAGCATCCCTCCCTGCTGGGGACTGGGACTGAGTCTCTCCCCTTAGAAACCCTCCTTTCCTCTTACCTGGCTTCTTGGAGATCGATTTGATGAGGGGCGAGATCAGGTCCGAGTGCTCCACTTTGCAGGTGAAGGTCTCGCCGGCCTCCCAGTCGCGGGTGAAGATGGGCATGGAGCTGGAGGCGGTGAAGGTGTTGTTGAACTGCTCATTGAGGGTCAGGGGATCAGGGATAATGGACCCTGGCTTCTCCCTGGACCAGACCACCTGGATGCCGGAGTCGCTAGGCAGGTTGACCACCAGGCAGGTGAGCATGGGGTTCTGGGCCACGTACAGGGCGGCAGGAGATGGGGGCACCAGGAAGACCTGGATGTTGCTGGGAGATGTTGTTTCTTCTGGGGACAGGAGAGTCCAGGTCAGCTGCTAGGCCTGGTCTCCCCTGCCAAGCCCATCCCAGTCTCCCCTCACTCCCTGTCCTCTACAAAGCCCATCCCAGTCTCACATGTTCCCCTCCCCCCTTCATCCCTGCCCGTGTCCCCCTCGCCTCTCCAGACAGCCTGTCCCTGCTCAGCGTCACCTTCGCACTTGTGGGCGTGGGCCTGCTTTTTGCTCCCAGTGCCCGGGTGGGACACCTGGCAGGTGTACGTCTTGCCCTCCAGCCACACGTCCTGGGAGACGCTGGCATTGCTGCGGGTGCTGAAGGTGCGGCCGTCGGCGTCCTTCTTGGCAGGGGCAGTGTCCCCGTGAAGTAACCCGGGCTCGCCGTTAACCAGCCATTCCACCTTCAAAGGCTCAGGGTAGAAGCCAGAGATGAAGCAGAGCAGCTGGATGGCACCTGGCTTGGTGGTGCAGGAGGAGTGGAGGACGTGCACCTCGGGGGCTTGGGGTTCAGTGGGGATGGGCTCTGGGAGAAGGGTGATGGGTTAGTTGCTGTACAGACCCCTCCTGAGTCGCCTCGCCCCCGGCTCCCTGCAGCACAGCGCCCCCTGCTGAGCCCCCGGCTCCCTGGAGCACAGCGCCCCCTGCTGAACCCTCCCCGCTCCCTGCAGCACAGCGCCCCCTGCTGAGCCCCCGGCTCCCTGGAGCACAGCGCCCCCTGCTGAACCCTCCCCGCTCCCTGCAGCACAGCGCCCCCTGCTGAGCCCCCGGCTCCCTGCAGCACAGCGCCCCCTATTGAGCCCCCGACTCCCTGGAGGACAGCGTCCCCTACTGAACCCCCCTCTTGCTGCAGCACAGCACCCTCTACTGAGCCCCCAGTTCCCTGCAGCACAGCGCCCCCTACCGAGCCCCCCTCTTGCTGCATCACAGCGCCCCTATTAACCCCCCCGCTCCCTGCAGCACGGTGGTCCCTGCTGAGCCCCCCGCTCCCTGAAGCATAGCACCCCCTATTGAGTCCCCCGCCCTGCTATCTGCACCCAACACCGTCTACCTGTCCCCATTCCCTCCCATCGCTCTGTGGTGTCTCTCTGCATCCACCCACCCCGGCGACTCCATCAGCTCACAGCACTAGCAGACTCCCATCCTCTCTCCCTGCAGCAGTCACCAGAGCAGGGACCTGCGAGACCCCCAACCCCTCCCTCCTACTCACCGGGCTGCACCGTGCTGTCCCTACTTGGGATTTCCTTGGAGATGCTGGAGCTGGTGGGCTGGTGCTCTACGGTGCATCGATAGGTGTTAGACTCCCAGCTGCTGGCCGGGACAGTGACCTGGCTGCTGAGCGAGTAGAGGCCGCTGGAAGGTTGCAGCACGGAGGGATAGGTCCTCACGCCCGAGGAGCCGACATTCGGGCTCCATGTCACGGTGACCGGCTCGGGGAAGTAGCCTTTGGCCAGGCAGCCGAAGGTGACCTGGGAGGTGGTGACTTCGCTGGTGCAGGAGGTCAGGGGGAAGACAGATGGGGCCGTTTTGCTAGCTGCAAAGGGAGAGAGAGCGAGGCCATGAGACACAGCCCCACTGAGCCCTGCCCTGCTCCGTGCAGACCAGGCCCTAGCTTGGCACTGGGGCCAGCACTCAATGCCGGGGGAGAGCGTCCCCTAGTGAGCCCCACGCTGCTCCATTCACACAGCACAGTTTGGGGTGAGACTGTTGACAGCTGCAAGGTCTTAGTAATGTCTGTGTGTAAGTGGACACCTGAGATAGGCTGCCCCCCATCTTCCAGGTTGTGTCACAGACTGAGCAGGATCAGGGCCCCCAGTTCTCTTGGTGCTAAACAGACCCTGTTGTACTAGCGATTGTAGCTTGGGAACGAATATTAAATGTTATATTCTCATTAGGCTTCTAGGTGGTAACAACAATGGCCACTGCTGGCTCGTAAGCATTTCTATGGCTCAAACGCACGTGGTTAGATATCCTCAGAAAGACTGGGACTGTCAATTGAACCCGGGACATATGGACCTTTGGGTTAGAGTTCGGGTTATAATTATACGTGGGGAGGAGGATTAAGGGTTAGCGGTTAGGGTCAGGTGCTGGGGGTAAGGGCTATAGGTTGCAGAGATGGAATTACGGGCGATGGTTTAATGGTTTAAGTCCAATACCCTTCCACCCTCAAGTTCAGAATTTAACTTGTTGTGATTGGATTTCTAGCCTTTCAGCCATCAGATTCCTACCGGGTCTGATGCCATTTCTCAGAGGAGTTGCTGAGACTCTTGGGTCCTCACAGAAGGGATTAATTTGCAAGTTCTGATAGTTCTTGTGTTGGAATTCTTGATACCAGATTTGAGACACCAAAACTCTGATGCTCAGAGGGTCAAGATGGGGAGGTTCGGGTTAGAGCTGGGGTTATGGTTAGGGGTATAATTGGTTGTTAGTACTTGTATCACAGTGGTCTAGAAAACCCAGTCTAGGACCAGGTCTCATTGTGCCAGGAACTTTACAGAGAAACAACAATGAGGACTCTACTGACCCCAGGACCATTGCAGCCTGAGCAATCTGAAGTCAGGGTTTGGGGGATAATGTTGGGACGTTGAGGTTAGGGGTTGGGTTTGAAGAGAGGGTCAGAGTTGGGGGTCAGAATTAGGGAGTAGGGGTTAGAGAGCCATGGTTAAGGACGAAGATTGGACTCTAGGGAAAGGATGAGGATTAGGGTGTTGAGGTGAAGGAATGGGTGCATCTGTCGGGGTTAAAATGCTGGGGTTAGGGTCATGGTTAGGGAGCTAGGACAGAGTTGGGGGTCTAAGTAGTTGGGTTTAAGGTTTGGTTTAGGGTCATAGTTCTGGGGTTAGGGTAAAAAACCTTCCCTCCCCCAAACTCAGTAGTCGACTGGTTATCACCACCCCTAGCTCACGACCTTTCTAGCCAGGTTCCCACTCAAGAAACCACTCGGAATCTAACCAATTGGGATGAAGATTTTCTGGACACTTTCCCAAACTCTGCAGGAGAAATCTCCCAAGAATTCCAGCTGCCTCACTTTCTAGATGCCCAAAGCTGGGGCACCTTGGGGAGCACTTACCGGGGTCTGCATCTCCAGTGGGCTTTAGCCGGAGACGTCAGAGCATGTCCCCTGGAAAGGAAGCCCAACGCGTCTCCAGCTGAGTGCGCTGCAAAAACGGAGCCAGCTCAACTCAAAGGCCAAGTTAGGAAGTTGACCCCTGAGCTGTTGCCTCTGAGCTGCCAGTTACGTCCAGCCCCAGGCAGCCGAGCTCACAGCTAGGTGTGCTGGGAATCCCCCGGCCCAGCTCTCAGCATGGAGCATGAGCGCAGAGCTGGTGGAGGGAGGCAGGGCTGGCTCAGGGAGACGCGTTCCTGCACTCGGTGAGTTCAGGGGGTTACCTCTGACAAGGGACATGACAAAGGGGAAATTTGTGCCTCAGTTTAGAAAGATTTTGCTTGCAAATATTTATTACTGGGCTAAAGAGAGGAGACAATAAAATCCCCTTAAAAGTATTCAGCTGTTCCCCTGATTGTCTAGTTGCAGCCCCCCAACTCTGAGCACCCCACGTCTGCAAATGGCCCTCAGTCCTGACCCACAGCCTCTGCTAGCCAAGACCTGGGGTCCCCCCCCACTCAGCCGGTTTCCCCATTACCGATGTGCAGCCCCTGCTAGCCCAGTCCTGGCCTCCCCCACCCAGCTCTGCCAGTGCTCCCCACTCCCAAACCACAGCCCCTGCCAGCCCAGCCCTGCCCCCTCCAGCCCTGACGGAGCCCCTCACTCCCAACCTGCAGCCCCTGATACCCACCACAGCCCTGGCTCCCCCACACCTCCCCCACAGCTCTGCTGGTGCACCTCACTCTTGACCCACAGCCCTCTACTAGCCCAGCCCTGCGCTTCCCTGCAGCCCCTCACTTCTGACCTGCATCCCCTGCTAGCCCAGCCCTGGGCTCCCCTGCAGCCCTGCCAGTGCCCCTCACGCCTTATGTGCAGCCCCCTGCTAACCCAGCCCTGCCCTGCCCCCCGCCCTCTGCCAGTGCCCCTCACTCCTGACCCGCAGCCCCTGCTAGCCCAGTCCTGGCCCTCTCCGCCCTACTAGTGCCCCTCACTCCCAACTTGCATCCTGTGTTAGCCCATCCCTGCCCCCCCCCAGCTCTGCCAGTGCCCCTCACTCCTGACCCGCAGACCTCTGCTAGCCCAGCCCTGCCCCCACCCAGCTCTGCTGGGGCCCCTCACTCCCGACCTCCTGATGTGCAGCCCCCTGCTAGTTCAGCTCTGGACCCCTTTCAAAGCTGTTATCACAGCTTATAAGTGGAGTGTGAGAAAAGCACCTCTGTTCCCCCATCTCTGCCTGGAGGCAGGGGCACAGCCTGGCCTGTGTTACCCACCTGGCCCCCCCAGCTCTAACCCACTAGACCCCACTGCCCTCCCAGAGCTGAGGAGAGAGCCCAGGAGTCCTGGCTCGCAGCCCTGTTCTCTGACCCACTTGCCCCAGCTCCCCTCCCAGAGCTGGGGAGAGAACCCAGGAGTCCTGGCTTCCAGCCCCCTGGTCTGACCCCCTAGCTCTCACTCCCCTCCCAGAGCTTGGGAGAGAACCCAGGAGTCCTGGCTTCCAGCCCCCTGCTCTGACGCCCTAGCTTTCACTCCCCTCCCAGAGCTTGGGAGAGAACCCAGGAGTCCTGGCTTCCGACCCCCTCCCCCAATACCAGACCCCACTCCCCTGCCAGAGTTGGGGAGAGAGCCCAAGAGTCCTACTCCTCTCTCTATAAAGTTTTCTTCTCTAAAGGGCTCATACCGATGGAGTTAAAAGACCCCCTGTACTCACCCCACTAGCAGCCACTTTCCTCTAATTTACTCACCAAATTCTCAGCCATGGTGGGTCGTGGCCCAGCACTGTAGACCGGGGAGTTGTGTCCCTGCATCCACTGAGGTCTGTGTCAGTCGGATTGTTCATCTGAGGTTTCTTTGCCTGTTGGGCATCCCCTCTTCCTCTCCCAAATGGTCACCAAAGATAATTATAGGTTGTTATCGCTCAGTGACGCCCACGCAGGAGCTGTCAGTGTTGAAGCTGGCGAGAAGGTGTGAAAATTGGATTGGATGGGGGCAAACACTGGGGTGAAAAAACAACTGTCACTTGTCTCAACTTCCCCTTTTCGGCCCCTATTGGTCGTTTGCTGCGTCTCACCAGAGATTTGGTCACGGAGTCTGCAGACCTCTGAAAAGATAGAAGTCTCTGGGGGGTGAGGGTGAGGCCTTTTAGAGAACTGCCATGGGGTGCATGTGTGTGAAGAACCAGCCTTTACTGCTGTCTTGGAGCCAGGGACAGAACCCAGGAGTTCTGGTTCCCAGCCCCACCATTCTAAGCCACAAGACCCCAGTCCCTTCCCAGAGCCAAGGCCAGAACCCAGGAGTTCTGGCTCCCAGCCCTGCCCCATTCTAACGATAGGTCTGGGATAGACTGATCCTGGAAAGGGAATAATAGTGAGATGATAGCTATTCAAATGTTTCCTTGCAGCATATCTCTCTGTATGCATCACAAGCTCTTAAAGGACTGAGTGATCTAGTGGGTTTGTGTGTATAGGGGGTTAGGAGCCAGGACTCCTGGGGTCTATCTGTGACTCTGGGAAGGAGTGGGGTGTGGTGGAGTGGAGAGGTGAGCGGGCTGACGGCCAGGGGTCCTGGGTTTTATGCCAAGCTCTGTAGAACCCCTTCTGAGGTTGGAATCCCATCATTTTTTGGGTTTAGGATCTCAGTTCTGAACGTCCTCACTTGCCTTTCTCTCAGACAGAGCTCCCACAAACACCCTCTGTGTTCCCTTTGTTCCCCTGTTGTGACGATGTAGCCGTGGGCCCCACTTGTGAGGTGACTGTAGCCTGCCTAGCGGCTATTTCCCGAACCCCTGGACATCAAGTGGAATTCCGGCAGAGTGACCAACGGGATCAAGACTTCCCAGCCACGGCACAGAGCAGTGGCAGGGCCTTCACCCTCGTCAGCCAGCTCACCGCCCCTTCCTGAGGCCTGGCACACAACACCTGCCAGTGCAGTGTGGAGCACACCCCATCCCGTAAAACGATAGATGTAGAGATCACGAATGGTGAGCTATGTTGGGGTGCCAGAGAATGAGGAAAGGACTGAGGCAGAAGGGTGCACTAAAGTGTCAGAGGGAGTGGGGGAGATAGAATGATAAAGTCCATGGAAGGGAGGATAGCGAAGAAAAGGGATGGATGTATGGATGGACAGAGACGAGGGAAAGATGGAGAGAGTGAAAGAGAGGGAAGGATGGTACGGAGCATGGGCTAGGTGGATGGGCAAATGGAGATACAGAAGTATGGATGGAAACAAGGCGGATAGCTGGAGAGATGACATAGACAGAGTGATAGAGAGATGGAATGGTGCCGAGGGAAGGAAGGAGGGAAAGGTAAATCTTTCCTCTCTCTATTGTCAGTCAGGACTTGAGCACATTGTGCTCGGTGCCGTACAAATGCAATTGATTCATGATTCTGAGCTGGTATCCATTTTGTCTCTCTGCTGCCAGTATGTGAGGCTCTTATTCATGCTGAGGTTTGCCTCCTGGGCCCCTCCTGTGAGCGCAACACCATGGAGAAGCAGCTAGAGGTGGTTTGCCTCCTCCTGAGATTCAGCCCAGGGGCAGCCAAAGTGGAATGGCTGGTGAACGGTGAGAAGAGGAACCTTCCAACCACGGACTTCTCTATTGGGAAGGGCACAAACGGCACCTACGTGGGCCAGAGCCAAGAGAACATCACCAGGGAGAGCTGGGAGCAGGGGGACATCTACACCTGGGAAGTGACCCACCCAGTGCGGGGAATGGAGTACTCCATGCACAACACCAGCGAGTGCTTGGGTGAGGGGCTGTGGCCGTGCACGGTGGGGTGGGATGAAGGGTTACCTGGAAACGAGCCTCTTACTGTGCCCAGATCCCAGGGTGACATATGTGACGAACTGGGAATGTTCTTAATGTTTTCTCTGAATACTGTGTTGGTGCCTCAGTGTCCCCATGGCAGTTCTTAAGTATCTGGCAGAGCAAAGGGCCAGTGCACCTAAATGCCTGGCACTCTGTCTCCTAGCAACTGATGGCCTGGGCCCCTCCCTCTGCAAAGGTGCCAGCTGAAGGTGTTGGAGACAAAGGGATCAGGTGACCTCCTGGCCCGGGAAAGGAGCTGAGCAGAGGAGGAGGGGCTGGGAGGGGTTGTTAGTCTGGAGCTGGCTGGGGTCGAGGGTGGAGGGCAGACCTGAGGGTCTGGCTCACTGCCCCCCAGAATGGACCCAGCCGAGGGGTCCGGTTCGCTGTATCTACAAGCTCTGTTTTAGACCCTGTTCCTGTCATCGAATAAACCTCTGTTTTACTGGCTGGCTGAGAGTCACGTCTGACTGCAAAGTGGGGGTGCAGAACCCGGTGGCTTCCCCAGGACCCCGCTGGGGTGGACTCGCTGTGGGAAGCGCACGGAGAGGCAGAGGATGCTGAATGCTCCAAGGAGAGACCCAGGAGGTGAAGCTGTGTGAGCTTCTTGCCCTGAACAAGTCTGCTCCAAGGGAGAGGAGGCTCCCCAAAGTCCTGACTGGCTTGGTGGGGAGCAGTTCCAGAGCATCGCCCGGTGACTCCGTGACAACTGGTGGCAGCAGTGGGATGTACTGCACCCCGTGAATGGCGCTGCTTGCAGTAAGTGACTGGGGAGCAGTAAAACAAAGGAGGGATAATGAGGACCAGGCGTGCTGAAGGCTCAGAGTGGGACAGTTTCAGGGGGCGGTTAACCTCTGGGAGTGTGTGACCAGCGAGAAGGACTGTTGGAGTAACGGGGTCCCCCTGAGGACTGCAGCGAGAAGTCTCAGGGGCGGAGGAGCTTGCCGCTCGACCCTGGGAGAGAGAAGGATTTTGCAGTAGCAGGGTTCCCCTGGGGATTGCAGGAGCAGTCCCAGGGGCGGAGGGAGTCTGCAGCTCGACCCTGGCAAAGAGGTGGTGATCACGAGAAGGGCTGGCACACCAGGGGTTCTTCCTGGAAACCATGGGGGAGCCAAGAGCACACAGGCCTGTGAGTCCAGAGCCACTTGGGAAAGGTGAAGTGATGGCCTATCACCATCTCTTTGAGAGGGACATTGTGATCCTGTGCACAAAGAGAGGGTTACGCATGGGGAAATTCACCAAGGCACAGTTAATCATGCAGTTGGAGGAGAAGGACCGCTCTGAGGAGCAGATTCCTGGCCCAGATGGGGCTACAAGAGGATCTGAGAGCAGCTGGAGCATCAGCCAGGCCTCCCCGGGAGTCTGGTCCCCAATCAGACGAGGGTCTTCACGATTGGGTTCCCCATCAGGAGATTGGAGACGGATGGGATGGGAGCAGAGCCCGAGAGAGCGAGAGGACCGTGAGAGAAAGCAAGAGCCCGAGGAAAAGCTGCAGGAGAAGCAGCAGCAGCGTGGACTGGTGATGGTGGAGCAGAGAGACATAGGGGGCTGCCCAGGGGTCAGTGGGGAAACACGCCTGCGGGGGCGAGACCCTGGGACAGAGAGAACTGTGGTGGTGCAGCCCCAGATGCTGAGGGACTGTGGGACCTGGGTGAAGTTCCCTGGGGTGAAGCCCCTCACCCTGCCTATGGCCCAGATCCCTGTGCAGACCCAGAAGGGGTCGGGCTGGCTGGTAGTTGGGGTTCTCCAGGATATCGGCTGGGAGACCCTGTTGGGGGATGACTGTCTCCCCTTGGGACAGGATCCAGGCCCCGCTCCTGTAACGGCCGAGGGTTTGAATTCAAATCCAGGGAACCAATTGGCTAGGATGGAAATGATCAGTGAAAATGCAAATAACCTGGTTGGCAGGGGGGAGGGGCTGCTGGGCTCAGGATACCTGCCTACCTGTAACCAGCCCCCTGGGGCTGAGAGGGAGGGAGAGATGCTCCCCGCCCCCCTGCACACCAGAGAGGGGGCTCACGCTGGCTCTGATGCTGTGACCAGAGCAGAGAACTCGCTGCCTGCCCCACTGGGACAGCAAGGGCAGCGCTGAGCACGGGGGGAGCTGAGACCCCAGCTGAGTGGGGGGACACCCGGGCAGGGCAGGTCGGCTGCCAAACAGGTTTGCCTGGTCCAGACGTGCTGCTGGGAAGTGATTACACAGCAGGAAGGGAGCTACCAGGGACAGGGCTCAGGGGGGCTGTGACCCCAGGCCCAGCCAGCGAGAGGGAGCACGTCCCACTCCCTGCCCCAGCTGCTGAATCCCAGACCGAGCTGCAGAGGGATCCCTCCTTGGAGAAGCTGAGGGAACTTGCTGGCCACAGCGCTGCAAACCCCCTTGGGGAAGGCTGCAGGGACAGAGTCCTGCAGGAGAAGGGATTCCTGTACCGGGAATGGGCTCCCCAAGGGGAAGTAGAACTGGGGGGAATCGGGAGGCAGCTGGTGGTGCCCCAGGTATCCACAGGGTTCTTCCCTTTCGAGCTGCTGGATGGGAGGAGAGTGAGCGGACCCCTGAACCTGAAGAGGGAGGATTGGATGAAGAAGGGGGAAGACCCCGGGGGGATCTCTTCCCTGAGGTGGGAGACAATCTCCCCATCAGGTGTTTCCCATTCAGAGTCACTGGGAAAGCAGCCCAGAACCTGGAGAGAGAGGTCAGGGACATGCTGGCTTTAGATGGGATCCAGCCATTTTACAGCCCATGGGCCTCACCCGTGGGGCTTATCCCCAAGCGAGACAGAATGATCTGGTTTTATGGGGGCTATCAGAAGCTTAAAGCTATCACAGTGTCCGATGCCGACCCCATGCCTAGGCCGGGGGAGATTCTAGACAAGCTGAGAGGGATGGAGAACTTGGCCCTGGCAGACACTGATAACATGTGCATCTTTAGCCAGACCTGGGAGGAACAGGTGTCCCAGGTGAAGAGGGGGCTGGGCTGCCTCAAGGAGGTGGGACTGACGGTAAAAGCTGGAAAGTGTAAGGTGGGGACGGCAGAGGTGTGTCTGGGCCACAAAGTGGGAAGCGGCTTCCCAAGCCCAAAGCTGGCAAAGGCCAAGATGGTGGCTCTTAACCAAGGGAGCCCGAATCACAGACCAGAGGGCTGGGAAAAGACCCAATCCCAGCTTGAACCCTAGGGGTACTGGGGTGGCAAAGGGTGTGGGCTGCATAAACCTTCCCACATGCGGCCTGCAAGTGCCATCAAGCACACCCGACCTAAGGGAGGGCGTAAGACTGGACTGTCCTGGTGTAACTCACACCGAGGAATGGGAGAGATGCTGGGGCATCCATGGGAACCTTGGTGGGTTCGAACTTCCCCAGGTCACTGGCTGGAGTGACCTCGCTCAGTTCGGTCTCGAAGGGGGGAGAGATGTGACGAACTGGGAATGTTCTTAATGTTTTCTCTGAATACTGTGTTGGTGCCTCAGTGTCCCCATGGCAGTTCTTAAGTATCTGGCAGAGCAAAGGGCCAGTGCACCTAAATGCCTGGCACTCTGTCTCCTAGCAACTGATGGCCTGGGCCCCTCCCTCTGCAAAGGTGCCAGCTGAAGGTGTTGGAGACAAAGGGATCAGGTGACCTCCTGGCCCGGGAAAGGAGCTGAGCAGAGAGGAGGGGCTGGGAGGGGTTGTTAGTCTGGAGCTGGCTGGGGTCGAGGGTGGAGGGCAGACCTGAGGGTCTGGCTCACTGCCCCCCAGAATGGACCCAGCCGAGGGGTCCGGTTCGCTTTATCTACAAGCTCTGTTTTAGACCCTGTTCCTGTCATCGAATAAACCTCTGTTTTACTGGCTGACTGAGAGTCACGTCTGACTGCAAAGTGGGGGTGCAGAACCCGGTGGCTTCCTCAGGACCCCGCTGGGGTGGACTCGCTGTGGGAAGCGCACGGAGGGGCAGAGGATACTGAATGCTCCAAGGAGAGACCCAGGAGGTGAAGCTGTGTGAGCTTCTTGCCCTGAACAAGTCTGCTCCAAGGGAGAGGAGGCTCCCCAAAGTCCTGACTGGCTTGGTGGGGAGCAGTTCCAGAGCATCGCCCGGTGACTCCGTGACAACATAGAAATACAATTGAGAGATGGATACTAGGAGTGGGTGGGAGAGGGATGGATGGGTGCAGTGAAAGATTTGCAGGCTGGATGGATAGAGAGCTAGATAGTGTGGATAGAAGGAGGAATGACTGGAAGGGAAGATGGATGTGATGGCTGGGTAGAAAGACAGGTCTGATGGATGGATGGAGAAAGGGGATATGTGTACGTGAATAATTAGTAATAAAGAGCTGGAGGTCTGCACAGGAAAGTGTAGATGGAGAGACAGAAAGTGCTACGGGATTGTCGATAGCTAGAAAGAGGCTTTTTTCCAATGGTTTCTATCTTTCTTCCTTCTAACATCCCATGAAATTGAGGCTCACAAATTAGGGGACTGACAGTCCCCCTCTGAGAGGGGAGGGATAGCTCAGTGGTTTGAGCATTGGCCTGCTAAACCCAGGGTTGTGAGTTCAATCCTTGAGGGGGCCATTTAGGGAACTAGGGTAAAAAATCTATCAGGGGATTAGTCCTGCTTTGAGCAGGGGGTTGGATTAGATGATCTCCTTAGGTCCCTTCCAACCCTGTTATTCTATGATTCTGTAACACCCGTCACTGTAGTATCCTTCATGGTGCAGGGAATTCATGGAGTCTTCTGCTCTTCTTTCCCTATTGAAACAAGTCCTTTGTATTTCTGAGCCTGCCTCAGTGACTCCATCTGTCTCTGTCACCGAGCCGTCTTACGATGACCTGATTGGGGAGACAGCCTGTGTGACGTGCTGGGTTATAGCTTGGTAGATGTTCAGGTGGCTTGGGAAGTGATGAGAAAGCCAGCTCTGATGCAGAGACAGGAAACCTGGAACAAAGCAATGGATCCAGAGCGTCATCAGCACCGACGAAATAAGCTTGGAGTAATGGAAGAGCAGGACCAAGTTCACTTGCAAAGTGACACCTCCTTCTTTTGGAGAAGTCACACAGGATATGCCACTCATGGACACAAGTGAGTACGTCCGCGTGTAACTCCCAACTCCCTGTGTGAACTCATCCAAAGTCACTTTACTCTCGCTCTGTGCCCAAGCCTGCAAAGTGGGGATAAGGGTCCTTTGTTTCTCTCAGCTGGTGTCTGTTTCTGGAACAGGGGCTCTCTTTCACGTCCCTTCGCCGGCTCGCAGGAGGGGGTTGTGGTCTCAGTCTGGGCCGGTAGACACCACCACAATAATAGTCAGGCTGCATGTTCTCAGACCAGCTTCTGCCATGGAAAATGAAGGCCTTGCAATTCACTAGACTCCAGTAGGGAGGTGAGGCAATAGAGGAGGATCTGGTGGATATTTCCTGGGTCTTTCAAAGTGGTGATTCAGCCGGGGCCCTCAGAAGAGGTGATAAGGGACAGAAGATAGAAAGTAGGGTTAAGATGGTCCATCAAAGGTAGATTCATTGAGTCTGAGGCCAGAAGGGATCATCAGGTCATCTAGTCAGACCTCATGTTTCCCTGGCCAGAGTATTTCACTCATTTATCCCTTCGTCAAGCTCAGTAACATATCTTTGACTAACGCTTCATCTAGAGACACGTCCCATCTGGACTGGAACCCCTCAGGAGATGGAGAATCCACCACTTCTCTTGATAGTTTGTTCTAATGGTTTTCTTCTAATATTGTTGCCTTACAACGAATTTGAACGTGTCTGGTTTCAGTTTCCGGCCATTGGTTCTTGTTCTGCCTTTTCTGCTAGATTAGAGAACTTTTTAGTACAGGGTTTCTCAAAGCGAGGTCGCAGCTTGTGTAGGGAAAGCCCCTGGTTGGCCGGGCCCGTGTGTTTACCTGCCCCATCTACAGGTCTGGCTGATCGTGGCTCCCACTGGCCGTGGATCGCTGTTCCAGGCCAATGGGAGCTGCTGGATGCGGCTGCCAGTAAGTCGCTTGGCCCATGCTGCTTCCAGCAGCCCCCATTGGCCTGGAGCAGGATCCACGGCCAGTGAGAGCAGCGATAGGTGGGAGCTGCAGATGGGGCAGGTAAACACACCGGCCCAGCCCGCCAGGGGCTTTCCCTACACAAGCGGCGACCCCTGTTTGAGAAACCCTGTTTTAGTACCTGATGTTTTATCCCCGGGAAGGTATTCATACACTATTCAAGTCACATCTTCAGTTTACCCTGAACTGAATCAATATAGCTCCTTAAATCTCTCATTTACAGCTACTGAATCATCACTGAGGCTCTTCTATGAGCCCTTTTCAATTTTTCAAAGCACAAAGTTGTGAAACAGGTGCAAAAAATCTAGAAATGTTAATAAATGTTGGGCTGCTTTTATTTGCTTCCTGGTTTGTGAGTCAGGAACAAAGGGAGTGAGTGGGGATCATGTTTTCAGACTTTTCTTTACAGCCAGTGGGGAAAGACCCTAAATGAAAGCTGAGATTCCATGGTCATAGCATAAGCTGTGGATTTAAGGAAAAACAGCAAATACATAATAAATATGGCCAAGGTTAGCCACCCCTCACATGTTCCACCAAGGGACTAAGAGGAGACATATTCCATCCCTGGGAGAGAAATTAGCTTCATCTCACATCTCTGTCCCTTCCAGCCTACCCTGCCCACGCACCTACTGTCTCAGCCACTGTCTCCTGCCTGGACCCAGAGGAAACTCCAGGGAAGAAAGATTTCCACACATTCCTCCGTGACGTCACTGGATTCTTCCCGGCAGACGTCAACCTCTGCTGGGAGCACAACAGCTCCATAGTCCCTGCCTCCCACTACAGCAGTGTCCCTGTGTCAGATCTGGTGAGGCCTACTCCAGTCAGAGCATCTTGAGAGTCGCCAGGCCCACGGGGGAAGGAGAAGCAGGGCCCCAGGATTTCTGCCTGGTGTGGCACATGACGCTGAATGAAACGGTGAAGGTGAAGGTGAAGCCACAGAATTGTGAGTTGAAGCTTCCAAAGGGCGACGAGAGGGTTGTTCATCCCAATATGGCCAGGGCCTCCCGTTACTCCCAGGGGCTAGTGAGGGAGCTAGCACCAGTTCAGGCTTCAATGCTGGGGTTTCCAAAGGGATTCACGCTCTCAACTCCCACATCGGCTTGCAGTGAGAGTTGTGGTCACAACCCTGAGGGACTTTGGGAGACCAGCAGCCGGAATATCACTGGGGTGAAATATAAACAGCACCTTCTGCCTGTGTAGGGGGAGGGGTTTAGGGGATGTGAGTTGTGTCCTGAGCTCTGGATGCGGGATCTAGTAGTGCCAGCAGGGGGCTGGGAGCCAGGACTGCTGGGTTCTATCCCCAGCTGTGGGAGGGGAGTGGGGACTAGTGGTTAGAGCATGGGGGAAAGGAGTCAGGAATTACCATGGGCAGGTCGTTTCTCCTCTCTGTGTCCCAGCTGTCATCTCTGCCATCTTCGTTGGGTTCATGAATTTGAGACTGGAAGGACCCTGATTTGAGCAAACATGGCAGGTCTGTCCCCTGCCGTGATTTCACCAATGGGTCTTTCTCCCATGGGAGCCAGAGGCCTTCAGATTTGCTCATGGGACCCAGAGACCCAAATAATCATAATGGGACCCAGGAATCCCAATCCCAATCCCGGGGTGTGTTGGAAAACCTCAGTCATTATTCTTGATGCCCCATGAGATGAGGATCGTGCCCCTTCCATCAGGGAAGCCAGTGCCCTATTTCCCACCCCAATGATCCTCGGGCCCTTCCCAAACAGCCCCTCGGCTTTGTTCCCCTGAGGCAGAGGTACTTATTTATCAGCTGGTGCCTCCTGAGTATTGGCTCATTCCAGCCCTCAACGTTGCCTCCTGCCCCCAACCAGGTGGCAGCAACTGTAATCAACACCCACTGAAGGTGTCTCTCCTTCTGCCTTCCCTGGAGGACCTCTACATAGCGCAGAACGCCACCATCAGTTGTTTGGTGAGCGGCATGTAGACCCCAGCAGCCTGGAGGTGTCCTGGAACCGGGGTAGCGGGGGCCCATTGGCCGTGGTCTCCAGGGATCCGGTGCTGCAGGAAGATGGTACCTACAGTGCAACCAGCATCCTGCGGGTGTGCGTGGAGGAGTGGCAGGCGGGGGAGGAGTTCACCTGCACCATGAAACACCGAGACATCCCGTCGGCCATTGTCAAGACCATCCTTAAGATTCAAGGTTAGAACTCAGCCTTTCCCCTGTAGGGGACACTTGCTCCAATCTGCCTGGCTCAGGGTGTAGGGAATGGGACATGGATCCTTTTGTCTCTAGGGGTCACCAGCTCTGATCCGGTTTCAGGTCAGTGAGACTGGGTGTTACACATTTGTGGGTGGGATGAAATGTGCAAATTAATGAGAGAGAAAGGGATGGAGAGTCAGGACTCCTGGGTTCTTTTTCCAGCTCTGGGGGCAGAGTGTGTGTGTGTGGGTCTAGTGGGTTATAGCAGGGGGGTTGTGTCAGGGTTGGCAGCCAGGACTCCTGGTTCTCATCCCTCTCCAATAACCCTTTGGTGTTTCCTTGTGGCAGGATCTATCCATCCATTCTATCCTCTGCTGTACTTGTGTCTGTTTCCCCCTCTTTACTAGCTGTCCATTTTCCTGCCCACTTGCAAATCTCTCTCTCTGCATTGTGTCTGTTTATCCATATTTCGGTTGGCAATATCTGAGTTTGTCTGTTCTCCCTTTTGCAATCCTGTCCATCCATCCAACATCTGCAGTGTCATCTGTCTATATTAGCTTCTACAACATCCATCCATCCTCATGCAGTGTCATGAGTCTAGCTGTCCATCCCTGTCAACAGAGAGGCTGGGAGGGGATATTTTGGCACAAAAGGATTATATCTGGGATTCTCAGAGGGGTGAGATGCCCAACTCCCCTTGGAATTATGAATTTATTTCAGTGGCAACTAACTGCCTAAGAGTCCTTTAAAGACCCCAGCCCAAGTGGCTTGTCTCTGGTCACACTGCAGGTCAGTGGGAGAGATGGGAATAGAGCCCTGATTTCCCATCTCCAACTTGCATCTTAACCATCGCATCTGTCTAGCAATGTAGCCCTGGCTGCTATGGCGTCAGAACCACTAGCAGATGCGTCCTCACCTGACCACATAAGATGCAGAGGCAGAGCCCCCAGGAATCTGATGTTATGTCTGCAGGGAGATAGGCATCAGGGTGAGACTGAGTTAGGATCTTTCATTGCCACGAGCTCCGTCCCCATTGTCCCTGGATGTGTGACCAGGGGGGTGGTGACCAGGGAAAGTGATTTCACTTCTGAGTACGGCACTGGGGACACTGACACTGGAATACAGCATCCGGTTCTGGGGTGAATGTGCAGCAGTGGTCAGAAGCAGTAACGACATGTTGGGTATCATTAGGAAAGGGACAGATAATAAGACAGCAAATACCACATTGCCTCTGTATAAATCCACGGCACGCCCACACCTTGACTGCTGCCCACAGTTCTGATCACCCCATCGCCAAAGAGATAGAACAGAAATAGAGAAGGTTCAGAGAAGGGCAACAGAAATGATCAGGGCTATGGAACAGCTTCCATATGAGAAGAGATTAAAGCGGCTGGGACTGTTCATCTAGGGAGACAACTAGGGGGATTTTACAGAAGTCGGTATACTCATGACTCGTGTGACAAAAGGAAGTGTTATTTACTCCTTCACATAACACAAGAACCATGGTTCACCGAATGAAATTAAATGGCCACAGGTTTACAGCAATCACACAACAGAGGCAAGCTGTGGAACTTGTTGACTAAGGATGTTGTGAAGTCCAAAAGCCTGACTGGGTTCAGAAAAGAATTTGATAAATTCATGGAGAATAGGTCCGTCAATGACTATTTGCCAAGCAGGTCATTGATGCAATCTTATGTTCTTGGTGTCCCTAAGCCTCTTATGGTCAGATGCTGGGATTGTATGACAGTGGATTAATCATTTGACCATTGTCCCATTCTGGCCATTCCATCTGATGCATCTGGTATCTGCCACTGTTGGAAGATAGGATAATGGGGTAGTTGGACAATTGGTCCCATGCACTGTGACCATTCTCTTGTCCAATATTCAAAAAGAAGGTTGAAAAATTGGAGAGGGTGCAAAAGAGAGCTAGAAAAATGATTAGAGGGCTGGAGAAAATACCTTCCAGTGAGAGATAGGAGGAGTTGAATCAGTTGAGCTTATGAAAGAGACATTCAAGAGTTGGCTTCAATGATATGTATAAGTACCTGCATGGAGAGTGACTGGGGTCCCTGGGGGGCCATGCTGAGATCACACAATCAGGACAAATTGCAAAGAATGGGGCAGCCAATCCCCCAGACTGGTGGTTATCCTGATAGATTCACCAAACTAGAAACAAAACAGCTTCTACAATACCTTACTGGTTACCCAGAAGACAGAAATACAGCTCCCTTAAAGCAACCCAGCCTTGAGCTCCCACCCAGACAGGATGAGGATTACTGAAAATCTTGTTCATCATATAAAAGTTCTGTCAATCCCAAAGGATTGGAGACATTACCCACCAGGTCAATGAGTATTTCAGATCTTACCCAAACAGTCAATTCTTATGAAGTAAGTTACAATTTATTAAAAAAGATAAGAGTGAGAGAGTGAGTACTGGTTAAAAGACACATACATAAAGGTAGGAATTGAGTTCTTAGGTCAGTTTCATAGCAGAGGTGGTTAGCTTCAGAGTTGCAAAGAGTCCCTTGAACCAGTTTATCAGGTTATAGTCCAGGGTTTCTCAAACAGGGGTTGCTGCTTGTGTAGGGAAAGCTCCTGGTGGGCCGGGCCAGTGTGTTTACTTGCCCCGTCCACAGGTCCGGCCCATTGCGGCTCCCGCCGGGCACGGATTGCTGCTCCGAGCCAATGGGAGCTGCTGGAAGTGGCAGCCAGTAAGTCCCTTGGCCCATGCCGCTTCCCACAGCCCCCATTGGCCTGGAGCAGCGATCCATGGCCAGTGGGAGCCACGATTGGCCGGACCTGCCGACGGGGCAGGTAAACACACCAGCTCGGCCTTCCAGGGGCTTTCCCTACACAAGCGGTGACCCCTGTTTGAGAAACCCTGTTGTAGTCCAATGTCCATGGCCAAAATCAGGGTGATCCAGAATAGAACTAGAGACCTCTGCTTTATGACTCAAACGTCCCCTGATGAAGCTTTAGCAGATCTGAGATGAAAGGATCAGGGCCCAAGAACACAGCACCATGGGCTCCTCCGGGTTCTCCTCTGGGTAGCTTGCCACAGGCAGACTTAACAGCTTCCCCGAGACCTGGTCAGCATCAGGCCTCGGCTGATCAATCCAGTCCTTGGGTGAGTCGCAGACTGCAGGAGTATCCCCACCAGGAGCTCTGCCACAGGCATCTGACTTCTCCGGTGGCCAGGGCTCTAGGGAGTTCTGGGGTTGGGCTTTTCTACTTCTGTCCTGTTCCCAGACCTCTGGGGGGCGGGCGCAAGTTCCACTGGCTCTGCCCACTTTGGAGTCCAGAGGGCCTCGTCCCTCTCTGAGGTGGTGGGGAACCAGGCTGCCTCGCTACAGGGGCCATCACTTCTGTTTCCAGCCTCATGACAATATGTGGCAGCTCAGGGTGTTACTGATGGAGCTGCCATGCCTTTCCCCATTTCCTTCGGGCTTGTGGGTGGGTTGGTCAGGTGTTGCCCAAATGTGGCGATGGTCAACATATCTTCCCCGTTCTCAGAGCATGGATTGAAATGAAGTCCAAGCGGGTAGTGGCTTTAAAGTTGTTCCCATCAGATGGCCCCATTATTAGGTGTATTACAGTAGTGTGTAGAGGTCTCCACTGAGTTTGGGACCCCAATGCGCTAGGAGCTGCATGCACATAGAGTAATTGACAGTCTCTGTCCAGAAGAGCTTAATGTCCAAACAGAGAAAGGGTGTGAAGAGAAACCGAGGCAGAGAGAAAGGAGGTGAATTGCCTGAGGTCCCACAATGTCAATGACAGAGCTGGGAATAGACCCATGGGAGTCCTGAGTCTCATCCCAGTGGTCTGTTCATTGGACCACACTCCCTCTGGGATGGTACGAGTTGTGGGAGGTCTCAGAACAGCTCTGTGGGTAAATTCCCCAGGTCCCCAAAATAGGGAGTTTTGGTGGTGGGGGAATTGGTGCCGCCACTGCCGAGGAACCGGTCCCAGCACAACTCAAGCTGGCATTGACTGGGAAGATGCTGCTGTCTGATGGGTGTGCCTGGCCCCATTGAGTTCTGCACTGGCAGGTCTCAGCCCAGTTCCCTGGCTGGCCAAGGGAGGGGGGAGCATGCTCGGGGAGGGGCATGAAGTGCTGCTGGCTGGAGTTTGCAAAGGAGCCAAAGGGTGTGAAATGTAATGGAAGTTGGGGGCTGAAATCCCTGAGGCTGCTCTGAGAATTGCAGCCTGTGACAGGGAGTCTCCACCTGCAGCCCACCCAGTGTCCCCTGGCAGGGAGCCCTCTGTCTCTGGCCCTGGACAGGAGCTCCTGCCAAGAGCACAGACCAGAGCTCCCTGCTGTGCCCACTCAGCTCCTTGGCTTAACGAAGAGGCCTCTCTAACCGGCCCCGTTTATCTCACCCCCAGCTCCTCACTGCCCAGTGGAGGACCAAGGCATCGATGCTGAAGGAGGAGAGGAGGAATCTGACGGTCTCTGGACACCTGTTGCCTTCATTGCTCTCTTCCTGCTCAGCCTGTTGTACAGTGCCGGCGTCACGCTGCTTAAGGTAACAGCAACCGCTACCTTCATGGTCACACTTCGCTGCTTCTAGCAATAACCAGTGCTCAGTAATCTATCCCACACCATCAGCGTGCAGCCACCAGCCACCAGCCGTCCTTGGGAACTACCCAGTCACCCACAGTCAGTGATGAAATTCAGCGAGGACAAATGCAAGGTAACCACTGGGGAACGAAGAACCAGTAGCCCACATGCAGAATGGGAACTGACTGCGGAAAGGGATCTGGGACCAGACTGCATCACAAGCTAAATATGAGTCAATAATGTAATGTTGTTGGGGAAAAACCAAATTCTGGGCTGTATTAGCAGGAGTGTTGTGAGCAAGACACATGGAGTAATTCTTCTGCTGTGTTCCGCACTGATACGGCTTCAGCTGGAGTCTTGTGTCCAGTGGTGGGCATCACATTTCAGGAAAGATGTGGAAAAGTTGGAGACAGGCCATAGGAGAGCAACAAAAATCATTTAAGGGCTAGAAATCATGAGCTGTGAAGGGAGATTGAAAGAACTGGGGTTGTTTAGTGTGGAACAGAGAAGACTGGGGTGACCGGGCCGGGGAATGACATGGTAACATTTCTGAAATACATAAAAGATTGTGACAAAAAGGAGGGTGAAAATTGCACTCGTTATCCTGTGAGGACAGGACAAGAAGCAATGGGCTTAGACTGCAGCCAGGGCAGTTTAGTTTGGACACTGGAAAAAACTTCCTAACTATCAGGCTGGATAAATAGTGGAACAAATTGTCCAGGGAGGTTGTGGAGCCTGCATTGTTGAAGGTTTTTAGGAACAGGTTAGAGAAATACCTATCAGAGATGGACGAGTTATTACTCAGCCCTGCCCCACAGCAGGAGACGGGACTAGGTGACCTGTCGAGGTCTCTCTCTGTCCTACATCTGTGTGATTTTATGGTTGTCAGAGACTCAAACCAAAGTCAGGAATTAGAGCTCAGGTTTAGGACCAGGTTACCTGGAAAGAGGAAAGCCTGGGGCCAGGACAGGAGCCGGGCTGGAGCTAGATGGGAACAAGACAGGAGCACAGCTGGAGCCGGCTCAAGGATCAAACATCAACCATCAATAAACTGCTAGTAATTATCGACTGATAATAATCACTTATCAATAATCAGCAATGAATGATCAATGACCAAAATGGAATGATCACTAATTAAGACGCCAGAACAAATTTTCAAGGAGCATTGAGCGTCAATCACTAACCACTCAGCCATGATCACTAAGGATCTATAGTGCGGCCCAGATGCACAAAGGGCCATAGGAGCCTGTGAAGCCGGTTCTGTGGTGTGGACATGATGCCAGGGCCTGGAACCAGAAGCAGAATCGGCTTAGACAGCCGTGTCTCCCCAGGGAGTTGGTGTGTGGCACCCGCTGGGCAGTGGCCGTTCCCTGAGGCTGTTTGACAAGGCCGGTGTCTCTGTCTGGAAGTTAAGCTCCAGCTCAACTCAGAGATCCTGGCAGGACACAGGCATGACAGGGCCAGGTCCATGGCCCGGGCTACACAGCAGGACAGGCTAGATGGTCCCACAGGACCCTTCTGGCCTTGCTCTTCCAGCATAGAATGCTGCCCGTGAGCCCAACGCCAAGTCCAATGGCACCGGCTGAACCCCTCTGCTCTCTGTGTCCCACAGGTGCAGGGAGTGCCTGGCTCCAGGCTCCTAGGAGGGGGACAGCATTGCTTCATCCTCTTCATTCCCTCCCTCCATTGTCAGCCCTCCCAGGCTCCTGCCCTTTCTCCGGACTCCTGGAGGGACCATGTTCCACAGCAACTCAGAGGGTGCCACAACGGCCACTGAAGGGTCTGAGCTCTGCAGAGCCCAGAGCAGGGAGGGCAGAGTCCTTCCCCGGATGTCCCCAAAGGGCAGCCCACACTGGAGCTTGAGCTCAGCCCCATTCCCCTCAACCCTCCACTCCCGTCCCATGGCAAGGACCGGATTTCCTTGTGTGTGGTGTGTGTGTGTGTTTGCAGGTCTGTAGTGTCCTGAGGGCTGGTCAACCTGGACTCTGTCAAGGGAGAAGAGTCTCTCATTTGCTCTGTTGTTTAATGTGCAACTTATATGGGAATTGTGTGTTTGATCCAAAATAAAATGGATTAAAAAATTGGTTGCTGCATTAGAGGATGGTTTTGTGGGATTTAACCTATGAGAACACTACTCACTGTATCTTCCAGTCCCCTGTTATCCATCCATCCATCCATCCAGTCCTCCCCACATTTATCTAGCTAATCGCCCTCTCTGTTAGGTGTCATCATACTGTAGAAGCCAAGATATTCTGAATGAGTTGAAAGTTGGAGACCTGACTAATTGTCATAAATCCTTGGGCACTTGCCCCCGAGAACTTGAGTACCTCCCCAGTTGGATCATAGCCTGGTTAATTCTCCCTCTTTAAAGTCTCCCTTTGCTCTGACCGCTGGTGGAGTGGCGGATTCTTTTATCTTTGTCCCGTGACCTCAGGATTTTCACTGAGCTTTTCTCTGTCAGTTCTGCAACTCACCCTCCCTAGAGGCGCACGTTCTGTGGGGCGGGGAAAGTTTATCCAGTTTATAGAGATGGACATCTGCAAACACTGGTGCCTAAAGTCACACTCCTTGTTCCCCTACCTGGAAGTGACCTGATCCCCAGAGGTACTAGTTATCCATCAGTGCCAATGTTAGACTCTGGATGCTCTGGAAATCGAATTTAGGGAGAAATCTGAGCTGTGTGTGTGTTGAAATCACTGTCAGCCTCGTTCAACTGAGCCATTATTTCTCCTCGTTATTGATAAGCACCAGGCTGGGGAAGAGCTACTGGTGCTAAAGGACAAGAACCAGTGGGTATGAAATGGCCAGGAATAATCTGAGTCTAGAAAGGAGAAGAAGGTTTCTAACCATCACAGAAAGGGGTTCAGGAACCATCTTCACCTAGGAGGAGAAGGGGGCAAAAGTTTTAGGATCTTGCTTAATAAGTTTATGACCCCAGAGGTCCCTTCCAGTGCTGTGTATCTCAAAGGGAATCCCATGGAAATCCCATTGAAAGAGCCCATAGAGTCCATTAAATGTCCAGTTTATTTCTTGATGTTCCCCTGCTTAGACATCCCAAGTCCTGAGCTTGCATTCACCCTCTTAGCTTCAGCAGCATTCTGCGAGCTGATGTTCAGTTGCTCATCTGCCGTGAGCTCTCGAGTCATTCTCAGAGCATGAGCAAATAGGTTAATTTCAGGGAAGGTTAAATTTACTCTCCGTTTCCTCTTGTATCAAGCGCTGAAGGTCTTTGTGGTTAGGCCAAGAACCGTTCTCCAATTTAGCCTGACTGAGAACATCTGTGTCCTGTTTATCAAAACAGCTGGCAGCAGATGTTTCCCCTTTGAGACATTCTGGGGTAGAAGACTAGCATGGCTAGGGGCAGATTTGATTTGCGAGGCTCAGAATGGAAAGGCCATTGATGACTAAGTTAAAAAATACAGCCATTGTGGGCTTGGTGGTGAAAAACAAAGTGAACAACATGCTGTAAATTATTCAAACCCTTGGCTCTGCTAACTAGCAGCTGCCATCCAAGTGTTGTTAATTTTCACAGACCCCCAAAACCTCCACTGTGGGGTAGGTAACCATTATTATAACCATTGGGGAAACTGAGGCACCGGGTTCCCCAACAATGACTCAGTAGTAAAGACAGGAACAGAACCCAGGAGTCCTGACGCCCAGTATCCCCAGTCTAAGCCACTAGATGCTACTCCCCTCCTTGAGGTGGGAATAGAACTCAGGAGTCCTGACTCCTGGGCCCCTCTGCTCCAACCCACCAGACCCCACTCCCCAGTCTAGCCCATCTTCAAGAAATGGACAAACCATGCTCCACTCTATGATATCACCTTGGCTAATGGCTTCCTAGCTGAGCACTTGGGGTGGGATTTTTAAAGGGGTTTAAAAGAGTGCTGTGCCCAAATCCTTTTGACTGACAATATAAGTTTTGTGCCTATCTCACAGTGACCTGTTGGAAACTCCAGTTTTCATTTTAAACTAGACTCAGGTGGAGAAAGCCTTGGGGTCAGTCCTGCCCTGGGTGGAGATGGAAGAGAGAGGACTTGAGGGAGCTTTTTTGAATCTACTGAGGTTAGCTCTTGGGTGATACACTAAACAACAACCTTGAGCTGGACGACTGGACTAGATGGGGGCTTTATAAACACTAGTTTCTGAGATTTCCCAGTAGACAAACCTAAGACCAGGTCAAGAGAAATGCAAAGGAAATAAAGACAGGGGGTGTCATATAAATTTAAGGAGCAGGGTCAACTTTTCCATTTAGAGCCTCTAAAGATGGACATCTTAATGCATATTAAAGCCTTTAAAGAAGTGGCTAGATTTTCAGAAGTTCTGCGTAAACCCAGATCCTACTGTCTCCTTACTCCCAAAAGTCAATCCAGTTGGCTTTAGAGGGGAAAATGAGAGTTGGGCTCTTGACTTACATTCACGGCTCTGAAATTTTTTAAAATTGGCCTTAGTGTTTTAAAGATTAGCTGATGATTTTCAGAAGGGACTGATGGTAACATTTTCAAAAATGCCTAAGGCCCAGATTTGGAAAAGCATTCGGTTGCCTAAAGATGCAGATAGGTGCTGAGTGGGATTGGAAGAGACTTCTATGGTCATCAAGTTTAGTCACCTGAAATGACAGGCAACCCCATCATATAATCCCATTCATAAATGTATCAAGCTCCATCTCAAAACTAGTTATGGTGTTTCCCCCCCACTACTTCTGGTGGGAGGTGGTTCCAAAACCTCCATTTTTAGATGGTTTCCAAGCTTCTAATTTCCTCAACTTACTCATGGGAAATTTACCATTTGTTCTTGTGCTTTGACTTCAAGAGCTTCCCTCCAGGGTGTTCGCTTACCTGATATACATACACAGAGCAGTCAAACCCCCATTCAGTCTGGGTTTTGCTAGGCTAAACAAGCCCAGCTCTTCCAGTCTCCTCTTATAAAACCGGTTTTCCATTCCCCTAATCATCCTCGCAGCCCTTCTATGCATCTGTTCCAACCTGAATTCATCCCAGTGTAGATAGTAGGAAAAACTTTCTAAGGCCGAGGGACTTACTGACCACTGCTTCCAGCAGTCCCCATTGGCCCAGAGCAGCGATCCGTGGCCAGTGGGAGCTGTGATCGGCCGGACCTGCGGATGGGGCAGGTAAACACACTGGCCTGGCCCACCAGGGGCTTTCCCTACACAGCGGCGACCCCTGCTCTAGGTGTGTAATTTTCAAAAGTGCCTGAGCAGGTTAATCACTTAACGCTCTGTGAAGCCAAAATCGGTGGGATTTAAGTTCTAAATAGCTATGTTCCTTTTGAAAATGGGACTTAGGTGCTTTAGAAAATTTTGCCCAGAAAGGATCAGTGACTTGTCTAAAAGTCATACATAGAGTCTGCAGAACTAAACTTAGATCTTCTAGATCTTCATACATGCAGGCCACAGAACTGAACCTAGATCTTAACCAGATGACCAACCCTCCTCTCAACTAGGTGACTTTTTCTTCATCACTTTTTAGATAAAAATCAGAACCTTCGTTGATGTCACCAACTCTCAGAGACAGTAGCCTGAAGAAAAATTGCCAGCAAAACAGAAAGAAATTGGATTTTATGGAAAACAAAGTTTTATTTAGACGCCAAAGCATGATGGATGTTCCAGCTAGACAGCACAACTCAAAACAATTGGTGGTGAGTTGGCTCAGAACATGTTACTGTGCGGATTAATGCAATACCATGTGATAGACTGGACTAAAATCAAGATGCAGTGTGATCCAATGGAATCTAGTGTGATATAATGTGATACAAGGTCCTTTGATAGAGTGAAACAGTGAACTTTTGGCAGCAGCACACGCCTGGTAAAACAATACAAGGCATAGGAACGTAGGCCTAGAGAGACTTCTCAGGTCATCAAGTTCAATCCCGTGCTGTCGGGAACAGCTCCATCATACAGTTCTTATCCTAAACCATGCAGCGCACTGCACTATGACCCAATGAAATGGCTAACCACAATGCAATGCTGGGCAATGGTTCATTATCACCAGTGCTGGGCGAATTTTTTTTCAGGTGAAACTTCTTTCATTGAAAAATGCAGATTTGGGCTGACTGAAACATAGCAAATTCATATCATTTCTAGCAAATTGTTTAAATCAAAACAACAACCTTAAAAATCCCCCCAAATGTTGAAATTTTCATTTTGATATTTTTGAAATGAAACGTTTCAATTGTTTGGATTGAGATGACTTTGAGTTTCAGAATTTCCTTCAATTTTATTTTTAAAATGTTAAAAACATTTTAAAAAATACCCCCTGAAATTGGAACAAAGTGTTTTATTTCAAGCTGAACAAATTATTTTGTTTCACCTGAAATGATAGTTTTTAATTTTTGATTTGCCAGAAATTCTGAAAAATGTTGGTTCAGGTCCACCCCAAATGATTTTTTTTTTAAATTCAGACTGGCCAGTGAACCCCCAAATCAGTTATTCACACAGCTCCACTCACAAGGCAAGTCAGTGCAACACAATGCCATGCAAAGGCTCGCTGCAATGTGAACAAATGCAATACAAAGCAGGGACCTTCACATGGTCACAGAACTTTCTGGAATTCAAACTGGACTTTCTCCTTTTTGTGTTGCTTGGCTGTTTGCGCCAATCTTCTCCTTTCCTCCCCCACCTACTCCTTACCTTGACTCCACCTCACAGCTGCCTCGCTTCTGCCCTGCACTGTCCCCCTCACCTCCCGTCCTTTCAGCCTCCCTGCACTTGTCTGTCATTTAGCTAATCCCCTCCTAATTAAACCCACCTTAAAAAAATTGCAGCACTAACGTGTCATTTGCCACCATCGTACCGTTCACTGTGCTGGCGCGTTCTACCCCTTCCCTCACCTTGCGTCTGTCTGTTGAGACTATAAACTGTTTCAGGCAGGGAACGGCTGCTACTCTGTGTTTGTGCAGCCCCTGGCACAATGCGACCCCATCCTTGGTTGGTCCTACAGAAAACCATAATAAACATGATTAATAATAATAAATGTAAGACAAATACATCTTCAGCAATTGAGATTTAGGTTCGATGTTAGGAAAAATCTTTCTAGCTACCAGGGTCATTGTATTCTGGAATAGGCTTCCAAGGGAGATAGTGGTATCCCCGTCATTGAAGGTTTTGAAAAACAGGTTGGACAAATACCTCTCAGCGACAGTCTAGATGTACTTGGTCCTGCCTCAGCCCAGGGGGCTGGACTTGATGACTTCTTGAGGTCCCTTCCAAGCCTACATTTCTATGTTTCTATAGCTCTTGACAGCACAACACAGTATAAATTGGTGCACTACCAGGCAATGCAACAGGGTAGCATGAAAGAACACCATGTACAAGCAATGCAGTATGATGCAATAAGGCATGATGCCATGCTACAATGCAGCACTATGCAGTCCCTAGCAATGCAATGCAAATTCAGGAAAGCCAATGCAAAGCAAAACAATGCAGGCTATTGCAATGCAACAGAAAATAATGCAGGTGCATGTAAATCAATACAATGTTATAACACGTCGTTTGTACAAAAAGCCCCAAGACCTCAGAATATATGGTAATTACAGTAGCATGGGATGTGGGGCATTAAAGATTGTGAGTGTAACTGGCATGGGGGAAACAGCTTAGAATTTAGTCATGAGAGATCTGGGTTTGGAGTTGGCCTCAGACTGGAAGAGTGGAGTTTGGCTACGTATGGATTGGAAGATGTATGGGTTAGGTTCTTGTCAGGTTGGGTTGTGATTTTGTTGGGGGAGTAGCCGTGAACCTCCTAGGAATGGGTAGGGAATGCATTTGGATTGGATTCTTCCAGCATTGAGTGGGAGAATTTATTGAGGAAGAGCATTAGTTTGGAGTCTTTTAGGGTTGGGGCTTTGTTAGAAGAAACAGCATGGAGTTGGGTTCTTGTGGGGTTACATGGGGAACTTGAGGGGTCAATACCATTGGATTAGGATCTTGTTGGGTAGAGTGGGGACCTCCTGGGGGGAATGGCCTTAGGCTGGGTTCCAGTGGGGTGCAGTGCGGGATCTGCAGCATTAGGTTCGGCTCTCAGGGGGTTGAGTGGAGAAACAGAAAGAGGATGAATTCTTGCGAGGTTGGATAGCATGGAGTGGCTGTGAGCTGGCTTTTTCTGGATGCAGATTGTTGCAACTGCCTCCATCTCTGTTCTAGGACTGGGGGTATGTGTGTATTACCCCAGGAGGTCCCAGGGTCCTTGGCAACCTTGAATGGAGTGGGGTTTGTTTCCCACCTTAGAAGCCCTGTGAAAGATGGGGGGGGTGTATTGGGTCCCCAACCGTGACCCCCTAAGACTCTCAGGAGGGGTAGTACAGAATAAGATTTAGCAGCACAGAGGGGAGCTCAGGTAATTTTTTGAGGGGTTAGGGAGCTGATATGGTAAGGCTGAGAGAAGGAACAGAGAACTATCAAAAGAATCTTTTTGGGAGACGTCTTTACCCACTTTCTCTCCCTTAGCATGGAGTATGCATAGTTCTTGGCCTTCATAAAATGGGCGGGAACAGTGAAGGCCTTTCTTTGATGTTCTTTCTTCATGTGTCTCTGGAAGTAATGGGAGATCACCATGGCCAGATGATCTACCCTGTAGGTCAGGCCAGCCACCATGGATAGGCAGGGAAATGGAAGTGGGCAAAAGAACTGCAAACAGAGGGGCAGATTGGACCCCATCCCTTCTTCTTCACTGTGTGGAGAGAGTGGTGCCTATTTCACCTGTGAAAACAGAGAGAGAGGGAGATATAAATAGATAGATAAATAGATAGAGGGTGTATATGTGGATAGATAGATAGAGAGAGAGAGGAGATGTCTGGGGATAGATAGATAGATAGATAAATAGATAGATAGATAGATAGAGGGGGTGTATAGGGATAGACAGAGAGACAGACATTGTAGGCGGGTAGATGAATTGGTAGCTCTTTCTCAGCCAGCCCAGGTTCACCCATCCACTCCTGGTTCATGCCCAAGCCCCCTTTTCACCTTGATGAAGGTGACGAATCCGCTGTAGAAGAGCGTGATGAGGAAGAGGGCGATGAAGGTGGAGACCGTGGTCCACACGCATTGGGCATCGTCCAACTCACTGTAGTCATCCATGCTGTCGTCTCGGATGCTGCAGGGGTTGATGCCCAGGACGGAGCAGTGCCAGGACTCTGCCGAAAGACAGGAGGTGCCAGGGTCATTGGGGGATGGGGATATGACTGATAGGGAGGGACTCATTCAGTGCCACCTCTCCAATGCTAATGCTTCCAATAGGGCTCCTGTGTTAAGAGTAGCACAAGATGAAGGTCTCTCCCCTTCCCCATGTAGAGGTGACTCTGCAGACCCCAGATACCTCTAGGGAATAGGGTGTATCCCCCTGGGAAGATGATTCCACAGCTTCAGAGATTTCCCCAATTGGTTCTAGCGAATGTTCCCAACCTCTGTTCATTATTCCACCCTCCCCCAACTTTACTGTCCTCTACTTATAAGTCTCCCATCAAGGCAGTATACAAGACTTCATGGGTGAATGATGGGATGCCAGGTTAGATGGACCAGTTGCCTGCTCTGATATAATAACTGCTACCTATCAAGAGTCTAAATGAGTATATCTATCTATCTATTCCCGTAGATTCTATGACCAGAAGGACCCATTATGATAATCTAACCTGACCTCCTGCATCACTCTTGTGTGTGAGTGCCTCACAACTATTCCTTGATGTAGGAATTCTAGACGCATGGAGAATGCCGACATGCCGAAGCCCCTGCAGCTTCTAATGGCTTTGAATGGAGCTGCAAACTTCTGAAACCCAGTCCATAAATAACTTGCCCAATGTCCCAAAGGCAACGCTGTGGCAGAGAGAGGAAAAGAACCCAGGAGTCCCAGCCCAATGACTTTACCACAAGCAAATCCTTCTTCCTTTAGTTATCCCATTATTGTGGGATTTTCAAACTTTTCTAATGTCCTTGGATGTCCAATCCTAATAATGAATAGTAATTGGGTATCCATATATCCAAGACATCTTTGAAAATCTGCTAAACAATAAGGGCTAGGGTCTTAAATATAATTAGGTGCTTAAAGAAATAGATTCATTTCAGGTGGAGTTAGCTGCCTACTCATCTAGGCCGGGGTCCTCAAAGGTCTTTGAAATCAGTGGGAGTTAGGCACTGAAATACCTTTGAAAATCTGGTCCTGAGAGTAGGCAGTGGTGTAGTGGTAAACACTGAAATGAGTAAACTAACCTAACCTAAACTCCATATTCCCCAAGTGAGAAGGGAGTAAACTCAGTTTACCTGGGTTTACCCCTGACTAGGCTATTGATGATAGGTGTGTCTAGTGTAACTGACACAACATGGCCTCAGTTTGTGACAGGCACCTCTAGACATTTCAATAATAATAATAATAATAATAATAATAATAATAATAATAATAATAATAAAATTCCTCTCCATCCTTTTGCATCATGTCCTCCAGATACTTGCAGGAGAAGAGGTAGGAGAACACAGATAAGAGCAAAATTCCCCATAGGTGTAGTTGGGTTATTGCTTTAATAGGCTTGTGGAATGTACACAAAGAAGGCAGGTGAATGATGTCTTCATCTGGACTGAGTCAAAGGAAACACACATAGGGAACAAGCAGAGGCCAGATTGGAAGGCGTGGGGGGCAGCCAACAGAGGAATCTTTAGGTTGAGGTGCAGAGTGGATTTTGGGGCACGAATGAAGCAGCTAAGGTGTGTTTTACCAGTATGAACATTGACACTTCTTGCTATAATCCCTTCAGAGGAGAGGTGGGCGACTAGACAGCTGTAGGAAGTCCCCAGAATCCATCTGCTCCTGGACACCTCAAGCTTGCTGATCACTGAGCACTGCTGGCTGTTATGGTCACAGTTGTGGTTCTCGTCATCGGCCAGGATGTCGACCTCCGTCTGGGCTGTCTTCTCCTGCCACCAGACGGAGACCTCACCAGGGTAGAAGTCTTTGACGATGCAGTGAAGAGTGAGGTTTTGGTTGCGGCAGATTTCCTCTGAGGATGGGGACAGAAGGTAGATGGTTGGAGCCTTCAAGGAACCTACAGCATTGGAGGAGTGTGGTGGGGAGAGAGAGCACAAGAACGGCATAATTGAATATAAAGTATCATGGGTCAACAAAGTCATTCAAGGTGGCTTTGATTCCAAGGCACTAAGAAAGTGCTTACCAGATAAGGGGATCAATTCAAGGCTAATTTAGCATCCATTATTGGATGATAGCACTCCTTCTCTCTCCTGTTCACCCATATCTATCTATCTATCTATCTATCTATCTATCTATCTATCTATCTATCTATCTATCTATCTATCTATCTATCTATCTATCTATCTAATATTGGCACTCATCACTGCAGTATCTGAGGCCTGGATGCACAAAGGAACTTAGGAATTACAGTGTTTAAGCCTACAATCTATCCCTATCTAGTTCCTTGTCACCAACCCTAAACCTACAGTCCATTCCCCAGCAGGCGCAGGGCTCTCCCTGACAGTCCATCCCCATCTTGCCCTCTAAAATTAGCCCTAACCTTAAAATCTATTCCTAGCTAGTGTCCTAACTTTAACCCTAACCCTACAGTCCATCCCAGCTAAGTGAACGTTCCCATGGGCTAGTCTCCTGTGTAACTTTGGATAGCTCCAGTTAATCCAGGGTCCTTCTGGGATGGTCAGGACAGAGGACCTTTCCCCTAAGTCCTCACCATTCTTTGGGCTGATGCCCAGCACATTCTCCGCCAGGTCACTCTTGATCTGGCATCTGACGGTCTCGGTGGAGTTCCATTCACTCAGGTTGACCTGCAGCCAACTTTGCAGCCAGGTGCTGCCATTGAGTTGCTCCATCCTCATGGCTCCCACGTCCGCCAGCTCACCGTCCATTGTCCAGTTGATACTGGCATTGGCCAGGGAGGTCTTGCACATCACAGAAGCTGATTTGTTCATGAAAAGCTCTTTCAAAGATGGGGGCTGGATGTAGGCAGATGGCAATGCTGGTTCCCGGCAGCCTGTGGAGTCAACCATCGAGGACGTGGTCACACATAACGCTACCTGCCCAGTCACTGGGGGATTTTCGAATTATGGGTCCTTAAAGTTTAGAGCCTAGGGAATGTCTTTCTGAGCTGCTCAGCTTCTGGTGGCCTGGTGTGTCACACATTCATAGATTCATAGATATAAGGCCAGAAGGGACCACTGTGATCATCTAGTCTGACCTCTGGCATAACACTGGCCAGAGAACTTCCCTGAGCTACTCGCTGCATGAACTAGAGTAGATCATTTCGAAAAACATCCTGTTTTGATCTAAAAATTGCCAGTCATGGAGAATCCATATCCTATGGGTAACTTTTTCCGATGCTTAATTACTCACAATGTGCACCTTATTTCCAGTCTGAATTTGTCTAGCTTCAACTTCCAGCCATTTTGATTTTGCTCTACCTTTGTCTACTAAATTTAGAGCCCTCTATTATCAATTTTTTCCATCTGTAGCTATTTATAAACTGTGATTAAGTCACCCATTAATAGGGCCCTACAAAATTCATGGCTGTGAAAAATACATCTCAGACCATGAAATCTGGTCTCCCCCGTGAAATCTGGTCTTTTGTGTACTTTTACCTATACTATACTCTAGGGTAAAAGTATAGAAAAGTACATAGTGCTTCTCAAACTAGGGATCCTGACCCAAAAGGGACTGCAAAGCTATTGTAGGGGGGTTGAGTTATTGCCACTCTTACTTCAGCCTTGCCTTCAGAGCTGGGCGTCTGGACAGCTGCTTTCTGGCTGCCCAGCTCTGAAGGAAGGGCAGAAGCAATCCTGTGAACGCCTCTTGGGTTGGGACCCCAAGTTTGAGAAATGCTCACTTAAGGGCTTTACGTGGTTATGTTTTGCTGTTTTTAAATACATATTCATCCTTTGTTACAACAGCATTAAATTTAAGGTTTAAATATTTGAAACCTCAAAATTTAAGATTTTAAAAATTCTATTACAGTGAAATTTACAAAGATGGACTGAATTTGGTAGAGCCCTACCCATTAACCTTCTCTTGTCAAGATAAATAGAATAAACATCACTAATTCTTTAATCATTCTTGTGGTCTTCTCTGAAACTGAGAAGTGAAGGCTGATCATTGAGAATTGACTTTGATATCCAACAACTAATAGCTAAGAACTGATAGATGATAACTGAGAATGGACTTTTAATACTTGGCAATTCATAACTAAGAACTGATAAATGATGACTGAGAATTGATTTTCATCAATTCAATGATTGATAATTGAGAATCGACTTTTGGTAAGTGAGACCTGACATAAGAGTACTAACGGATGATAATTGCAAGATGACTGCTGATGCTGGACAATTCATGACTGAGAACTGACAAACAATCTTTGCCGATGACATGCATATGGAGAAATTAGGCGAATATTCCTAAACCTAAAGGAAGAAATGAGATGAAAGTTGCAAAAAGGGGCAGCCTTCATGAACATGAGTCTGGGCATTGTTGAGAAGGGGACAATGACAGGAAGCTGTGGCCAGAGAAAAGACACCCAAGAAGGAGGAAGAGATTTTGGACACACAACTTCCATAAATGTCACCTCAATCCCCCAGGGAGCATGGACTGTCTCAGCCTGTGGAGCTAAGTCCTGCTCAGTGCTTACCAGTAGAGTGCAGCACCGTCTTCAGGATCATCTTAGTGGAGCTATGGGTCACAGTGCAGGTGTAGGGCTTCAGCATGCTCCTCTCAGCCGCTCTGAACACCAGCTGACAGCTCTGCTGGAACCTCCCATCGCCCAGGGCCGTCGGAGAGGAGGGAAAGCTGCAGCTGAGCTGCTGATTGTTGACAGTCCATTGCATGTCTAGGTGCTTTGGGTAGAAGCCAGTGGCAAAGCAGGTCAGATTCTCATGCCCACCTATGTCTGGTGTGTGGAAGACTGTGACTCTTGGGGGAGATGGCTCCAGGAAATCTGAAACAAAGGGGTGGCTTTTTGTTGCAATTTAATTCATGCAGAAGGATGGGGGGGAGGATGCTGAAGGTGTTGGGGAAGCTAGAAAGCTGAAGAGAAGGTAAGCTCTAGTTACACCTAGAAATGTGGGTGTTGTGTAGAAGGAAAAGGCCAGGATGGTGAAGGATTTAGCTTCAGTGGAAATATCTAACCACCAAGCTCTTCAGATGCAAACGCTGAAAATGCAGACCATGCCGCCCTATGGCTTTGAGTGATTATCATAATAATGTGGTGATACTTAGGTTGCAATACAAATGCTCCATAGTCACACCCAATTGCATCATGTCATGTTGCAACGCAAATGCTGAGTCGTGACACAATGGTATCATGCTATGATGCAATGCAAACCATGGGTGGTGGCAAGAGAACTGTCTCAGGTCATGCTACAATGCAGATGCTGCTATGCAACTAGGTCATGCCAAGGTGTGATTCAAACACTATGTCATGAAGCAACTGCATGGTGTTGAGTTGCTGTGCCAACACACATAAGTAAACCGTGACACAATTTTTCCATCATATTGTATCAAGGGGCAGTGCAAATGCTGAATCAAGGTGCATTCATGCCATGCTGCGATGCAGTACAAACACTGTTCCATGATACAACTGCATCATGTTGAGATGCAGCATCAGTGCATCCTGGCTCTTCTTTATTTTGTCACAGCCAGATGTCAACATTTCACAACACAGCATCAAGACAACAGGTCATGGCATCCTGAATAACCACGGTCATGACAGAACACTGTCAGGTTACAGCAAAACATTAACAAAAGTATAATCCTAGCAGGCCAAAATATCAGTATCTCTTGAGAAGACATCATACAACAAAGAAAAATTAACATATCACTATAGTGCAGTATACAATAAATCACCAGAAATCACCACCAAGTCGTGGTGAGACACCATCCCATGACGAAAAGACATCACAACTCATGTCTATGTATCACTACATAATGAAAAAATAGCAATGTCATGACAAAATATCATGAAGTGACAAAGTAAGATCTAACTGTGACATCATAACAACACGTCATGACAAAGTGTGTCCTGATAGTGTGTCATGTTTCCATGCAGCATAAAGCATGCCATGCTGGTGTGCAATTACTCCGTGCCATAAAGCCACCATGTCGCAACACAGCTACATCACATAGCAACACCACAATGCAGGGGTGTGACGCTAGACATCACCATATCATGACGAGAAATCACTAGCTCACAATACTGCACCCTCATATCCCTCCACAGTATCATCAGACTGAGATAAAAGTCATTATTGAATTGTTCCTTCTAGTTGATTTCCCCAGAGGGGGCACCCAGCCCTAGTTTTAGAAAGTGTGAGAAATGGGTTCTCCCTTCCCTTAGGGAAAATGGTTTCACAGACTTGCAGAGCTCACCAGCTCTTCCACTGCTAGGGAATTCTTTCTGGCATCTAGACTCACCTAACAGTCCTGCTGGTGCAGTTCATAGACGGCAAGAAATCATGCCCTATCATGCAGGTATATACAACCCCACTTTCCCACTGAGACCCTGAGTTTTTCAGGTAGCTGTGGGAATTCCTCTCTTCAGCCACTGAGGGCAGAGTAATGTATCCAGAGGGCTCGATGCTGTGGTTGTCCCTTTTCCATTCGATGAGCAATTCAGATGGGAAGAAACCAGAGACCTCTCAGGTAAGCCATACCTCAGCATTGGGGCTGGGTCGCACCAGCGATGGGAGAAGGAGGGATACAGAAGGAGCCTTGGCTATGCTGGCACCTGTATGGAGGGGAAGCGCAATGTGAATTTATCAAGAGTGCCTTGAAACCCTGAAGTCAATGGAGTTGGGGAATTGGATATGGACATCTCCCCTCTAGGTGGCTCTGATCAGCCCCAGGGCAGGGAATTGGCTGGCTCAGGGGTAGGGAATGAGACATGGGGTCTTTCCCTTCTTGGGGTCCCATCTCTGATCCAGATCCAAGTAGGGGACATTAGATGGCTTATTTGCCAGCTCTGTACTAGAGAGTGCTGTGCTACAGGATTTGGGGTGTTGGACTCTCTCTCGCTGTCCTTTCCTATTGGTTCTCATCTACCTATCTGTTCTTCCTCTTCTCTGTTTATCTCCATAAACATCCATTCATCCATCCATCCACATCCATCCGCCCATCCATGATTGCATCTCTCTCTCTCTGGGCCTTATGGTACCAGACCCCTTTCTGAAGGTGGCTGTATTTCAGTAAGGAGTGGGAGATGTCCCTGTCCCTACCCCCTATAAAGCATTAGGCAAAGTCACTGATTATTGTTTGAGTCTCTTCTCCTTCTCTCACCCCTGAGCTTCTGGATGGTCTTCTCCATGCCCTGGAACAGCGAGCAGGGATGAGTCACTCTACAGAGAATGCTGCTCCCAGAGGCCCAGGTTTCCCTGGGGATGGCTAGGTGGCTCAGGAGACTCTGGGTATGGTTGCTGTGTTTTTTGGCTTCTCTCACGGTGCACTTGCAGTCCAGATGGCACTGTCCAGCTCCCTGGTGAGTTTTGCTTGGCCCAGCTCATAGCCCACTGCCAGGCAAGTCAGGAGGGCTTTGCCTCGAGTGAGCAAGGCTTGCAGGGATGGCTTGAGGAGCTACAGGTTGGGCAGGGGGATGCTCCCCTGACAGGCTGGAGTGGAGAAGAAAGGTAGATATGTCTTTCACATGGTGTGGCAGTGGAGAGAGGCTGCAGGGAGGGATGGGATGGGATAGAGGTTGAGGAAGCTGCTCGGGGTAGGGTGAGGGGTGCAGAGCAGAAGCAGGGCAGCATCAGGGGGACAGGGATGCCAGGGGGAGCAGTGAGGGGTTTGTGGAGCAGGGAAAGGTAGACCAGGCCTGATCCAGATGGGGTAGGGGGTGCAAAGTGGGAAGGGATGGGGGGATCAGGGTGGAGAGCCGAGGGGGCTGCAGAGATGAGGGAGTGGGGGAGCAAGAAGGGGAAATGGGGTCAGGGAGTGGAGGGGGAGTAGGTAGGGGGAAGGCAAGGGGCCAAGGGAGCATTAGGGGAGCTGACTCACCTGCACACTTGCTGATAGTACTGAGCTGGGGGCTACCGGTCCAAGGGTGGGTCACATGGCAGCTGTACTCCCCCGGCTCGTCCCACTCTGCCTGGGACATCGTCAGGTCGCTGAAGGAGCTGAATCTTCCATCTTTCCCCTGGAGGAGTCTGAGCTGGGTGCCCTCTCTCTCCTTCCCACCTGCCTGCCAGGTCAGCTGCAGGCCCCCGGGGTAGTAGCCGCTGGTGGAACAGAGCAAGGTGACAGAGTCACTTGCTCCTGGGCTTGGGCAGGGGGGCAGGATGTGAAGTGTCACTGTGGGGGCACAGGGGAGCATCCAGGCTTCAGGGAGAAACAGAGTCACAAGGGGGTGCTGACAGAAACCCTCCGGAATCATTGATCTGTCTGTCTGTCCATCTCTCTAGCTATCTACCCCCACACAGCTCATCTCTCTCTTTCTCTCCATCCATCCATCCATCCATCCATCCAATGACTCCCATCCCCTTCTACTCCAGAAAAGATAAGAATTGCCATGCTGGAACGAACCCATTAGCGTGTTTAGTTTGGTATTCGAGCCTCGCTGCCATATGTGTAAGACTATGTGGATATGTAGCGCAACACCCCAACATCCCATCCATGATTGGTCCGTCCGTTCCTGTATCATCTCTCCCTGATGCTCTGAATAAGCCAGCTGGTACATTTAGGCCTTTATCACATTGCCAGGAAAATAAATATTGCTGCTACAGTAGATCATTCTATAGTTCAGCTTTGCTGATGGTCTTCTTGGTCACCTTTTGCTCTGGCTCTGTATGCTCCTCCTCAGGACAGTAACTTGCCTCTTCCCATTTGTCCATAGTTGTTTCAAAGTGGTGGCTAGCTCTGTATGGACCATCCTCCATCCTTCACTCACTCGCAAGGTGTGGTTTTCCTTGCCACTTGATTGTCACTCCTTTGGGCCTGTGGTCATACGCAATACACTTCAATGTCACAATTTTCTTCTCCAGGTCTATGGACTGCAGGAGTTCAACCGTGGGTCTTTGTAGATTGGTCGAGGCTGCAAAGAAACCAGAGCATAATCTGGTAGCAGCCAGGCTGCTCAAAAGGGAAAATCAAGTAGATATATATAGACAAAGTAGGAAAGGGCTGACTTACCTGCATGGAGTGACAGCAGTCCCTCAGGAGGGTTAGCGACAGAAAAGAAGGGGTAGTCTTCATGAGGCAACATGCAGGAGCATCAAGGAAAGTGGGCAAGAGAGAACCTCACGCAGATTCCTGGAGTGGCACAGTCACCAACAAATCCAAAATGTGCACGGGTGTGTGGGGCATTTGGAGTTGCTGCCTTTGAAGTGCAGCCTAGAGGCTGATGTCTGCTCTATCGAACATTGTTGAGATTAGCATTGTAAAGTAGATGCTGCAGGAGTTGAGATTCCACCTTCACATGGATGCCCAAGCCCCACAGTGGGGCAATGGAGCTGAGGGGTTTCTTTCCTGTGCTTGCATGCACTCATCAGCTTCTGAATCTGATACAGAATCTGCTCCACTCCAGCTCACATTTCCCTTGAGCACAGATTTTAATTGGGTGTCTGTCATGGCTGCAGATCCATGAAGACATTTCCAATATGCCAACAACAAATTGGAGGAATAAGAAGGGACCATAAGGACAAAATTGTGAATCTTCCACCATGAGAATCCATGTCTAACTGTGAAGCAAACAACTCCTAGGGGGATCCATGGTTAAGAAGGAAAGAAATTTTTCTGTGAACCACCTCCCAGCCATGAAAGACCTCTGTGAACTTTCCCCAAGAGCAAGAATGTCCATCCCAATGTCTTGGGCAAATCACAGCCCAATGAGATTACATTTTGCTCCTGCCCTGAAATTCCCTCTTGCAATTAGGACAGTTTTCCTGCACTTCCTTTACTGGTGATGGGGTCTGTGAGGCTGTGGAATCAACTACTCACGGGGTGAGTTGGGATTCCCATTGCTTGGAGAATTTCAGACTGGATAATGCCTTGGAGGAAAAGGGAAATTTCCTGCACTGGAGTGGAGGGGACATTCCCTACCCAGCTCGGGTTGCAATAAATCATGCAGTTCTTGGTTTCACCAAATATAGCACCATAATGGAGATAGAAATCCTTCATTGCCACCTTCCTCACCAGGGCTCACATGGAGTCATGCAGCTGTTCATGCCATTGGTTGGGGTAAGAAAGTGTGTGGACATCCCCAAATTAACACCTGCCCCTGAGAATCCACTTACCGAGGGACACCTTTTCCACAACCTTCTTGGGCTCTTCCATGGCTGGGTGATGCACCACGCAGGTGTAATTTACTGCTCCTACACTTTTGTCAACCTTCAGGATGCTGTAGGCAGAGAAACTGCCACTTCCTGACACAGGGCCATTATTGTAACTCGACTTGAGTTCTGGGGAGTTGTTCTTCAACCATGAGATGCTGATCTCTGCTGGGTAAAAGCCGCTAGCTTCACAGATGAGAGTCAAGGAGACTCTATTCCCGGAGATGTCTTCGTGGTAGGCTCGGGAGATGGTGACTGAGGGCTCCTTCTTCCTGATGCCTAAATGAAAGGGAAGAGGGGTAAGAGAAGAAGAAGACTTGCTTTGGATGTCTAAGTCAAGGACTTAGCTCCAGCAGCTATCACTGGGTGAAGGGGCCAGGAGAGGGTTGTTCAGGGTATGTGTGAAGCTAGACCAGGCAAAATAAAAACCCAACCACTGAGCATCATCTCCCTTGAAGCTCAAAGAGCCTGGACCTTCACCCAAACATTCAAATGAAGTCCTGAGCTTTCCCCTCATCCTTAAATGGAAACAACTTAACATCATCTCTTCTTGGTCTGCATCACCGTCATCATATTCATCTTCTTTACCACCATTGTCTTCATAATCACTTCCTTCCTCTTTATCTTCATCTTCTCCAGCATTATAACGTTCTTTCTCTTTTTTTCCTTCAACATCTTAATTTCCTTCTTCATTGTTATTGACATCATCTTCATCATCCTCCCAATCTTTATCCTCAGCTTGGTTTTTCAGTAATGGAAATAGACACAGGGCTTTGAGCTATTTCTGCATCCCAATACTGAACCCTCACCCCAAACCTTGAACACACTATCGCTTCTTCACCCCAAGTCTCCACCATGCATCATCATGACATTCAGTCACCAACCCAATTTCTCACTCCGATGGAGCGTCTTCCCTCCTTCAAACACTCACAGCAAAATTCAACACAATTGAGATTTTCAAAGGCTGGCTAAGGGATTTGAGACCTTGGGTATTTCAATGGGATTTGGGCATTTAACTTCACTGGACACTCTGAGAGATTCTCACCAGAAACATCCCTGAAAGGCCTGATGGTGGTCGACAAACACCAGCGTGATTTCCAGAGGTAAGAAGTACATATGCACATCAGATCAGAGTCACAAATAGGACACTGAGTCCCTAACAGGCCACATCCCTGTTTCCCAGGGAGATGAGGGAAAGAAATTCTTGGAGGAGCTGGAATTCAGTGATAAGAAGACAGTGAGTACTGGGAAAACCTCTCACTGGATATTAATGGTGATCCCCTGAATGAGAGATTCACAGGGGAAATATTAATTACGGCTGAAACACAGTCCTGTGCTGAGGGCCTAGGCTCCGCTAAAGTCCTATTTGGGGGATTAACTGGGACATAAAGGCTGCTTAGGACGTGTGTGGGGTGAGTTTTACCCTCTAATTCCAATTCACAGTGACTGGAGTTTGCCTTTCCCTTTGAGATGCCAAGGCTCCTCACCTGTATTGCTCATGGTTATGTCCTGCGTTAGTTCTCCAGAACAGGGTGTGGTCACTTTGCAGGTAAATTGGGTGCCTTGTCCCCATTGTGCCAGCGACACAGGGTGAGAACTGACCAGGCTGGTGGTCCCGTTGCTGTTCTTCTTGGGAGGTTCTGTCTTCACCGCAAAGCTGACTTGCCCATCCACTTTCCATGCGATTCTGCTGGCTGCTAAGTCATAGCCCAGAACTAGACAGGTAACATGACCAGAATTTTTGATGACGTCTTCATAGGTGGGTTTGGTTAAGTAGATGGTTGGGTCAAGTGAGCTTCTGAGGCAGGCTGAGAAATGCAAAGAGATGTCATTGACCAGTTCAAATAATGTGGAAAGGCAGAAAAAGATGATTGAAATCTAATTTAATCTAATCAATCCCTCCATCTCCAGCAGAACACTCCTAGTGTCCCTCCCATCCAGCCAGCCCTGGTATCTCTTTCTCTTCCCATCCACCTATAGCACCAGTTTCTCTATGGCACTCCTGTGTCTCCCATCACATTGGGGTCTAGGTGAAGTCCCACCTACCCTTAGGCAGGGCTGGTTTCTCAGTAACTCTCCACCCCACCTCCCTGCCATGCACGGGCCCAGCCCCTCACCCAAACACTTGCTGGTGTTGTGCATGGAGAGCTCTGCTCCCACTGCTGGGTGGGTCACTTGGCAGGTGTAGACGTCCCCCTTCTCCCAGCTCTGCTTGGTGACGTTCATGCGGCTCTGCCCCATGTAGAAACCATCTGTGCCCATTGCAAAGGAAAAGGCCGGGGTGGGGGGGCTGCTCTCCTTTCTATTCACCAGCCATTTCACGTTGGCTTTGTTGGGTTTGAAGCTCAGGAGGAGGCAAATCAGCTCCAGCTGGCTCTCTGTGGAGCTCTCCTCGCAGGTGGGCACCAGGAGGTGAACCTCGGGTGGCTTTGTCAAACCACACCCTGAGAGCAGAGAGAGGGGAAAACACAGTCCAGTGTCACTCTCTGTAGATCCCCAGCCCCCTTCCAGAGAGAGAGATAACTCTACAGTCCTCTCAGCACGAGTAACACCAGCCTTGTTGTGGTACATTTACACTGAGTACTTTAATCAGCCTCCAAGGCTGAGATTTTTCACAGTCCTGTAAGGGATTAAAACAAATGGGAACAGGGCCCTTAAATATTCTAGGCAAATGTTAAAAGCCTCTAGGCATTCTTCCTGCACGTGCTGCATGGAGTGTGTTCTCCCTGGTAAACAGCTGGGACAAAGCTGGAACTTGAGCTGTGTTTGTTTATTTGAACATGTTTCCCTCAATTAATGTCCCCTATTTAAGGGGGACCATGGCGCTGTACAGCATGACATGGCATCAGAAGAAAACCTGGGAGAGGACTGACTGTGTCTGACTACGGATAAAGGGTCAAATCCTCAGCTGATGTAAGTCAGCTCAGTGCCACTGACTTCAGAGGAGATCAGTTGATTTATACCCGTTGAAGTTCAGACCCCAGAATGCCTAGGGTTGTGGCTCTGGGCTTGTATCCATTTCAAAATATGCCTCAGAACAGCCAGAGTGCAAGGAACACACCCCGCTCCATGACAAAGGTGTAACCAGTGCTAGCTCGTAAGGGGGTATAGCCCCTTTAAGGCCAGTGGTTGCTGGGAATTGTAGTCCCATGGGGCTGCTTGCTGCTGTCTATATCAGGGAAAGCTTCTGGCTCAGTGCTGAGGAAAGCGCCTGAGGGGGAATCTCGAGACGTGGACAGGCAGGAGGCCTAGGAACCATGCAGGGAAGGTGACCTAGTGGGAAAGGGTGGGGCTCCCCATGCAGCTGGCTGAACTCTGGGGGCTCTGGTGGCCGGGACCCTGGGCTCAGAGTTGCACTGGTTTTGCTTTGAGGCTTTGGACTTTGGATGCAGCGAATGGGCTTTGTTCTGCCTTCCCCAGTGGGAGGCGGTTGGGTTGGAATGGGTGAGGGTGAGGGTGAAAGGCAGTGAGCCGAAGATTTCCCCTGTGCAGAGGGGCCAGCATGCGGCTTAGGTGCCATTTCAGCCCAGCTGCGGGTCTCAGATTTCCCATGTGCCTAAGGGATTCGCATGCCAAGTTCCCATGGGAACCAGGTGCCTAAATCCTTTAGGCAGGACTGAAAGATCCCCCCCTTAGTGGAACGTAGGTCTCTGCCCCAGGCGCCTTTCACCCTAAGGTTTCCCTTGTTCAGGGGTTGATGGAGGGGGCGCTGGGGGCAGGAGATCTGCAGTGACAAAGCACCAGGGCTCAGTGTGTTTCAACACTGGGCCAAACTTTCCCCAGACTTTCAGGCTGAGGTTTTTCCAAAGGCGCCTGCGGGATGTGGATTAAGATTCACTGGCTCCCAGACCCTTTAGGCGCTTTGAAAAGCTCAGCCTGGCTGTCCCACCCTCCCCTGCCGCGTGTCTTACACTCCTGAGGGAACTTCTTCGACTCGGTCGTTGCTGTCCCTTGATGTGTCACATCGCACTGGTAGGTGTCACCCTGCCGGGGCCTGGCAGGGATGATCAGCAGGCTGCTCTGGGTGAAGCCCCCGTTGCTCACTGTCACCTCTGGGAAAGTTGTGACCCCCTGGGTCACTTTGCCCGAATTCCACTTGATCTCCACTGGTGATGGGAAATAGCCCGTTACAAGGCAGGCCAAGCTTGTGTCCGGGGGAGCATTGTCAGTCTTGGTGCAGCAGGGAACCAGGGGGAAGATGGAGGGGGCTGTGGGGTTCGCTGGAAAAATAAAGAGAATACAAGAGAAACCATCAAAAAGGGGGAAGAGGACTCAGGTTCTGTTCCCAGCTGCTGTGGGACCTTGAGCCTGTCACTGACCTCCTCTTTGCCTTTAACTTCCCATTGTGCAGTGGTGTCCTAGCGACAGGCGAAAAACATGAGAAATGGGATTCTGACCTCGGCCGTTCCAGTGTAAACCTGGAGCAACTGCACTGGAATAGCTCTGCTTTGTGCGAGTGATGCTGAGTGGAGACTCTGGTCCTTTGCAAGGCTGAAATATTCCCCAAGCACCTCACAACCTGAGTCCAGCCCATCTCAGCTCTCTGGTGTGAAGTGAGAATCATTACCCTCATTGAACAGATGGGGAAACTGAGACATGGAGAGGTGACGTGGCTTCCCCAAGGTGACAGAGGGAGTCTGTGGGAGATCTGGGAATTGAAGCCAGTTCCCCGAGTCCCTTCCTGTATTTTATAACTAGGGCCCTACCAAATTCACAGTCCATTTTGCTCAATTTCATGGGCATAGGATTTTAAAAATCATCATTTTCATGATTTCAGCAATTTAAATCTGAAATTTCATGGTGTTGTCATTGTAGGGGTCTTGACTCAAAAAGGAGTTGGGGGTGTGTGTGTGTCACAAGGTTATTGTGGGGGGGTTGCGGTGCTGCTACCCTGACTTCTTTGCAGTTGCTGACGGTGGTGCTGCGGTCAGAGCTGTGCAGCTGGAGAGCGGTGGCTGTTGCCAGGAGCCCTGCTCTGAAGGCAGCGCCGCTGCCAGCAGCAGCACAGACGTAAGAGTGGCCTGGTGTGGCATTGCACCTGTGTACCTGGCCAACCGTCGCCGCCCTCCGGCCACCCAGCTCTGAAGGGAGCACAGACATAAGGGTGGCCTGGAATGGCACTGCACCTGTGCACCTGGCCAACCGTCGCCGCCCTCCGGCCACCCAGCTCTGAAGGGAGCACAGACATAAGGGTGGCCTGGAATGGCACTGCACCTGTGCACCTGGCCAACCATCGCTGCCCTCCGGCCGCCCAGCTCTGAAGGCAGCACAGACATAAGGGTGGCCTGGAATGGCACTGCACCTGTGCACCTGGCCAACCGTCGTTGCCCTCCGGCCACCCAGCTCTGAAGGCAGCTCTGAAGTCAGGTTGGCAATACCATAACCGGACCCGCCGACAGTAATTCCAGGGCAGAACAGTCAATGGGCCCCTAGAAGGAGATGGCTGAGGTTCACGCCACGCACACACAAGCCGTGCCCACATAGACATGGTCCGGCGCACTCTTCCAGCATGGCCAGAGCTTCCACACACTCGCCCGGCTGCTGTCGCTGCCGCCGGTACCACCCCGCATGTGCCCGGGAGCCCTGCGGCCCACCCGGTGATTTAAAAGGGCCCGGGGCTTCGGGGACGGGGACCTGCATATGAAAGTTCAGTTAATAAAGTGAAGTGATAGTTCCACACCACCAGCCTCCATGGGCAGCAGGGAGCCATTTGGGGAGGTATTTTAAGAGGGCACGTGAGGGGCATGGAGCAGGAACGCTCCCCAGCAGCAGGGGTAGGCAGGTGACTAGCAGCTAGTGGCTGGGGGGAGCTGCACTGGGCAGCTGTGGGAGGCAGCAGCTCGGGGCGGGTAACCTGGGGCTGGGCAGTCTCTATTTGCCGCCATTTTGCCTTCCTGGGCCATCCCGGGCCTTGTTGCTGGCAGAGAACGGCCAGCCGCGTCTCAGGGCTGCACCCACCAACCCCCTTCCCGTTTGGGGAATGACTCAGGTAACTGTTTCCCACCTGACAAAGGACACTTTGCTGCAGGTCAAATGCATGGGAAAATATCCCAAACCTGAGGCGATTTTTAATTGACATAGATGAATTAGAGAGAAAATGGGGCACAATCTGAGGTGGAGACGAGAGAAAGGGTCACTGACATGAGAGGAAAGGAGAGAAACCGGCCTGGATTTTATACCCATCAGTGACAATCAGGGAGAAATGGAGGAGAATTTTCTGCCTCTTGGAGAAAGAAGTGGGCAAATAGGGGATTTCATTACCTCTCCCCTCCCGCTAGCACCAGCTTGGCTGCCCCTGGGCGTCCCTGGCTGCACAGAAATAGTTCAACCCCCCCACCATTTCACACTGTCTTTCCCCTCCCCTCGTCCCTTTCTGATCCCTCGCCCCCAGGCTCTGCCCTCGCTCTGTGCTGCCCCGGGGCAGAGCCTGCCCCAGCCAAAGGCAGAGTGAGGGCAGCGGGTCCATCACTGTCCCGGCCCCACCCAGGTGTGTTCCCGCACGGGAGCAGATCCACAGGGGCTGCAAGACCTGCAGCTCCCGGGGCCTTTGTGCAGTGCCTCTTTCCTGCCCGTCCAGCGCTGGCCCTGGGTCTCTCCAGCACCTAGTACCTGCGGGTTGGGCCGGGGGCGGCAGAGCCTGGGGCTGGGTCCAGCCGGAGAAACCCTCCTGGGCTGGGCACACAAAGACCATTCAGCCTGGGTTCCCAGCTCCCCTCGGAGGCTACAGAGCTCTGCCCCGTGACTCTGTTCATTGTGTTTCCTGCTTCCCGCCTTCCTGCCAGTAGTCCCCCCGACGGACCCTCTGCTGATCCCTCAGCCCCTTCCTGGCTCCTTTTGCACTGACCTGAGCCAGGGCTCCTGGCTGCTGCTGCTGCAACAGGGCCAGCGTCCCGGGCCCTTTCAAATCATCCGGGCCCCTTGGCAATTGCTCCCTTCACCTCCCCTGTCAGCAGGCCTGATTGCAACCCCCTAAAATAACCGTGTGACCCCCCCTGCAACTACCTTTTGGGTCAGGACCCCCAATTTGAGAAACACTGGTCTCCTCTTTGAAGTCTGTATAGTACAGGATAAAAGCACACAAAAGACCAGATTTCATGGGGGAAGACCAGATTTCATGGTCCATGACATGGTTTTCATGGCCATGAATTCGGTAGGGGCCTATTGATGACAAGACCGTTTGTTAAAGCTAGGGAAGAGCCCTCTGTGATCCATGGATGGATGAGATAACCCAACACGGGCCCTTTCTCCTCCGGTCCCTGCCCTTCTGTGCAAACAGAGCTTTCAAACCATACACCTCGGCCTCTGGCCTCTTCAATCCACCTCTCTGGGACACTGACAGGTCCAGGGGAAATTTCACAGCTTTACAATACTTTGGGGGTTGCAGTCCTGATTTCTGGACTGTGGTGAACTCTCCAGGACTCACAGTCCTTAAAGCCAGCTTTGGCCTCTCTTTCTAACTGCTCTGCTCGACCAGAAGGTGGGGGCTTGGGCCAGGAATCGCCGGGGGACATGCCGATCACAGCGATCCCTTCTTGTGTCCTGAAACTCCACCAATCGATCAGTTCTAAACACATCAAATTGCAGTGGACATTCCACCGCCAGTCACGGTGCGAGGAACCACCCAGCTACTTCTCACCACCGTCACAGGAGCAAGGCCGAGAAGAGACCCTTTGTATAACAACAACAAACTGCCAGGAGACGTTAAAAGAAAGAAAAGGTGGCTACAGGGGAGAGAAGAAAGCTTTGTACAAGTATATTCATCCTCTCTCTCTCTCTCTCTCTCTCTCTCTCTCTCTCTCTCTCTCTCTCTCTGTCTCTCATATCTACACAAGACTGTCCCCTGTATCTGGATACCCTGTAAATACATTCAGAATATCATCCTGCCTTCCAAGCCCAATATTTTTAACATTCCTGCCAGACCCTTTATTGCAAGCTCCTGAGATGTTTGGAAGAAGTCAGGGAGTGATTAGTCAGGAGAGTCAATGAGAAGTTGAACTGATGCTGATGTCAATGAAGCTGTGACAATTTACAGGTTCTGCCCTTCGGTTTCCATTGAAGTAATAGGAATTGGTACTTCACCTCCCCCACCCGGGGGCCTGGGCAACTTTGGTACACTGGCCTTCCACCACAGCTGCTTATTCACCTCCCCAAACCTCAGACATTTCTTGAACCAAAGCAGATCATCACGAGCCTTCTCAAATGCTCACTGAACTTATTCGTTTCTGACTCTGCAGCAACATGCCTCGATTTTGAGTACTTCTCTGGCAGCCGTTACCATTGCACCTGGGCACCTCACAAACTTTCCTGTCTTTAAGCTCTCACATGCCCCATTGAGGTAGGAGGAATAGCATCATCCTCATTTACAGATGGGGAACTGAGGCATAGGTCAGGTAAGTGGTGTGCCCAAGGTCAGGCAGGAAATGTTGGAATTGAATCCAGGTCACTAACCATTGGATCACCCTTCCACACCAGGGTTTTCCCTGCACATCCTGTTCCTGTGAGCTCTCCCCAGCCTATTTCTGCAGAAAAGTTAAAGGCATATTTCTGGAGAAGAACCTGAACACTCAGGGTCTTAATATAAAATAATCCTTTTTCTGCCTCTCACTCGTTACAGTCTCCCAGCTCTGTTACCTACCAGCAGACCCATCGGACCATTACAACATGTGCATCTCAGCTACGTCTCACCTGGTGGAATCCAAACACGAGTAAGCCTCTACTGAGTGGGATGACTGAATCCAGTTGCACCAAAGAGCTGGTCTTACCTTGCAAAGGCACGGTTGTATGTCACACCCATCTCTTTTAATTGTGCTTCATCACTGGCACACCCATGTGATAATTCTAGCAGTCTCCATTTTCTTGCTATTGAGCAGAGTAGAAATTGCAGCCTGGATTCATTGGCCAATGGCTAAGCCTGTCCATGAGGGGACTGGCCAATGGCTAAGCCTGTTAGTCAGAAGACAGGAGAAGATCACTCCTCAATCTTTCTTGCTTCTGTTGCTCAAGTTAAGGTGAGTTATTCACCTTCTGGAGTGAATTGATCTGGAAAAATAACAATATAAGAACCATTCCCCTTTAGTCCCCTTGAATGGACTGCTGTGAGGTGCTTGGAAACAATTTCATGGCTGCCTTTGTACTTCTGAAATCCAGAAGAGAACAGAATGGGAATTTCTTGGCATGTTTGATCGGGAGATCCAGAACTCTCTTTAGGGAGAAAGACTTGAGAAAACAAGAAAACATTCGGAGAAGCATCCACATTTTTCTTGGGCAGGGTTTTGTTGCGATAATTGGGCCTACAAAGTTATCCTAATTGTGCGCTCGACTGTAAAAAGTGAGCGTATGTTCGTAAGAGGGCACAGTAACCTATAACAACAAGTGTGGACGGGAAAAGGCATGAAAGGGAGACAGACTGAATTAGTCCAAGCTGAAAAACCCACTGATGTAACTCAAGGACTGTGAGGATCATGCCTGTAAACGAGAATAGTGTGAGACAAAAATCAATGAACCAAAATGGGTATGTTGGGAATTAGGCCTAATTAGTGGACAATATAATGAGGGGCTGGGCTATTCTGCCTAACACTTTCTTTTGGAGTCCCTAAACCTAATCCTGAGAGATGTCCTGACCAGAGTGGACCAGAGAGAGGGACCCAGCTGGTACCACCACCTCCACTGGCTCCGGCTGAATTCCAAACACTACCTGGGATGTGAGACTTTGTCTCCCCCTGCCCCCATAATGAGTTCATTTCCTTTTCTGCCTTCTTTTCTCTCTCTTTCTCCTTCTGTCTGATAAAAGTCTGGCTTAGCTGGCCATGACTGCACATTCTGCAACACTGTCATCAGACCAGAGCAGGGCCAAGTGAAAGCAAGGCCCTAAACACCCTACGCTGGTACGAGGTTGCCATAGCTCGGAGTGGCTGGTAAGATCGGGTGCTATGCCCGTGTTTCGCCATCAGTGAGGTTGCAAGTGAAAGTCAACCCCAGAGACAGAAGCTGCATTTTCTATCTTTGCTGGTCATTTCCCTTCCGTTTTATGTGTGTTTGCTTTGTCTTCTAGGAAACAGGATCAGATTTTAACAACAACAGCGACAGCGACAGCCCCAGCCATCTCAACTAATTTCGTCTCTTTTCCTCGAAAGAACAGTTTTTACTATCTCTGATACCATCTAAAGAGACCATCAAACAAGGGCTTTTTTCCTCCTAAAATCTGTCTGGATGAAGGGGAACCAGGGATGTTGTTAAAATGAAAGATGGATTTAACACGTTACATTTCACAGGCTTTACCTGGTTTTCTTCTTTTCTGTATTTTTCATAAAAGATTAAAAGGGTTTTTAATGGTGCATTTACCATGGTGCTAAACAAGCTGAGGTCTCTGCATACCAAGCCCTGAACCTTGTTTAATCTTGGACTGTGACTGCGTTTATCATGTCTGAGACTGAATGATGCAATAGATCAGACCAGAGAAAGACATTGTGGTGTTGGCATCAGCTAAGAACCTGAGACAGGTTCTTATCTTATCTTATCCTGCAATGTCAACTCAACATACTGCATCATGTGTTAGTGTTACTACAGAATTTTAAACCACAGTTGCAGAACTCTGTAGTGCTTTGAAAGGATAATTTCCTACAATCACATTGTAATTTTAATTTTGCCCATTTAATGTGTCAGCAATTTTACAAGTATTTACCAACTGTTTTGATGTTGTTCATCTCTCTTCTAGTATCATGATACCTATCGGACCAAACGGAGATAAGACCCTAATGTACTGGGTGCAGATATATGGTCTGGAAAACATGCCTTACGCAGAGAGACTTAGAGAGTCCAGTCTATTTAGCGGACCCTTAGAGAAATTTCAGAGGCAACTGGGTGAAGATCTCTGATCGTAATGGACCCTTTAATCCAGCAGACAAAGGTGTATCAAGATCCAGGGTTGGCAAAAATTCAAAGGAGAAATAAAAGGCAACTTTTTAGCAGTGAGAGAAATTAATCATTGGAACTGCTTCCCAAGGGAGGTGATGGATTCTCCTTCACTTAGAGTCTTTAAATCAAGATGGGATATCTCTTCCTAAAGGTAGGTTCCAGTCCAACCACAAGATATTGGGCACATAGGGTTTTTTACGATAACAGAGTAGAATAATTTCTTCCACTGCATGAATTACTGGGTAAAGTTCTCTGGGCTGTGCTCTTTAAGAGGTCAGGTTAAATAATCTACTGGTCCCTTCTGGGTTTAAACTCTGTGAGCCGTAAGGGCAAAGAAAACAATTATTTGTTACTGTGAAATGCTTTCACGTAATAGTGAGTACCAAGTAGCAGTAAGGATCCACAAGAAAGCTCTTGATGTGTCAACATAATAAATCTCTTTATTTCAACATGAAAAATATGTACAGGATGAGAAGTACAAACGCCTGGGGAAACAACAAGTTGTGCAATTTGATTACATATATCCATTAACGTGCAACTTCTTATGCCAGCAGAGATTGCATTTTGCATAAAGCAGAGATTACCAGGACAGAAAGAAATAAAAAACTGGCCAAACGTGCATTAAAAATGGAGATGAAAGAGCATAAACAATAGACAGAAAGTCCAGTTACATTCAGATGATGTCTGAGAATGTTCCACAGGCAGGTGAACACAACAATTATGCAGGTGACAGAGTGGAGCAAAGTTTGGAACTGTTCTTCAGGAAAATCGCTTTCCGTGGGCTCCTTTGGTTGGAACAATCTTGGGCTGTTGGGTTTATTTAACCTGAAATGGTAAAATTGCCATTATGAAGGACACAAGTCACATTCACTGAATTCCAAAGTCTGCCAGCCTATTCATGTTAAGTAATTAGTTATTTTTCTTGCTATCCCATTAATTTCCTCACAGTGCAGTTCTGTTATATTTTACTGTACTCTATTCTGTTCTGGTTCTTATACTACTCAGCCTGAGTAAGGAGGTCCAGAATCTGGTCCTAGGACCCTTGCTAGAAGAAGATGACAGAAAAACAGAGGTTGAGATTTTTTTCTCGGTGGCTAAGGGATCTGGATACACAGTTCCAAGTCTAAATGACTTCGGGAGATTTGAAAATCTCAGGTGGATGTTTTAAGACCAGTTTTTCATCTAGGCCTCCAAATTTCCACCTCTGCACAAACTCCTGAATTTGCACGTATCAGATGGGACTTGACCTTGCATACTGAGTTGTTGGACAAAGTTTTTCTTTCAAAATTCCACTTGGGCACCTTTGAACATCCTGTTCCTAACCTCTGGAGATCTATGATCCCATCAGTTGTCTGGATGCTGATATATCAATGTCTATGTCGCCAATCAGTTTCACACATACAGAATGGGAAGAGACTGTCTAGGAAGGAATATGGCAGAAAGAGAGCTAGGGGTCATAGTGGACCACAAGCTTAATATGAGTCAACAGTGTGATACTGTTGCCAAAAAAGCAAACGTGATTCTGGGATGCATTAACAGGTGTGTTGTAAACAAGACACGAGAAGTCATTCTTCCGCTTTACTCTGCGCTGGTTAGGCCTCAACTGGAGTATTGTGTCCAGTTCTGGGCACCGCATTTCAAGAAAGATGTGGAGAAATTGGAGAGGGTCTAGAGAAGAGCAACAAGAATGATTAAAGGTCTTGAGAACATGACCTATGAAGGAAGGCTGAAACAATTGGGTTTGTTTAGTCTGGAAAAGAGAAGACTGAGAGGGGACATGATAGCAATTTTCAGGTATCTAAAAAGGTGTCATCAGGAGAAGAGAGAAAACTTGTTCACCTTAGCCTCCAATGATAGAACAAGAAGCAATGGGTTTAAACTGCAGCAAGGGAGATTTAGGTTGGACATTAGGAAAAAGTTCCTAACTGTCAGGGTAGTTAAACACTGGAATAGATTGCCTACGGAAGTTGTGGAATCTCCATCTCTGGAGATATTTAAGAGTAGGTTAGATAAATGTCTATTAGGGATGGTCTAGACAGTATTTGGTCATGAGGGCAGGGGACTGGATTCGATGACCTCTCGAGGTCCCTTCCAGTCCTAGAGTCTATGAGTCTGTGAGTCTATGTCCTATTAGTAATGATTTATGTTATGGTAGTAGGAAAAGGTCTCAACTGAGATCAGGACCCCATTATGTTGGGCACTGTAATAATAGCCATCTCTGCCCTGAAGAGCCTACAGTCTAAATAGACAGGACAGACACCAGAGGGAGGGGAAAGAGTAGCAGAGAGTGGATGTGATTTGCCCAAGGTCAAAGTAGACCCCAGGAGTCTACGGTTCTAGCCCAGTGACCAAAGGTCAGATTTTTAAAGGGATTTAGGCACCAAAATATCTTTGAAAATCTGGCCCCAAGCCGCTACACCATGCTGCCTTCCTAGCCTAGTTGTGGTATCTAAGCACTTCACAAAGATTAGGTTGGACTGGATATTTAAGTGGATACCAAAAATATGCAGAGTTACAGTCAACGTGGATAATAATTTTGAGAGGATATTAAACCACATGCTTCTAGGTTTAAGTTAGTCTCTAACTATTAGAGATCAGGATGAGAGCTCCGTGAGCGACAGAGTCCTGGTCTTCTTTATCAATGAGAAGACCTTCCTTCTTGGCTTTGATGGGAGCTGCAGATTTGCAACTGATGAGATGAACATGGGTTTTGGCACAAGTGTCATCTGTTCACACTGTTTGCTTACATGTACTTGCACTAAGCAACAGATGCCAATTTAAAGGCCAATTTTTTATTCCTCTGTCTTTAGGTTCCCTTGAAAAGACCAGCCTTGGCCAAAACCAACTACCTCTGTCTCTCTCTAGCCTCAGTTAATCCCTCAGTTACATGGTGGTGCATCTGGAGTTTGGCTTTGACAGTGTTTAGCAGAGAAGTCAGCTGGTACCATGTTTAGGACACTGGGTTGGATTCAAGAGTCCTGTCCATGCCAAAGACTCTGTGAGATTTTGAGGAAGTTGCTTTATTGCTCAGTTCTCCATTTGTAAATTGGGGGCAACAATTTTGCCTTCTCTAGAAATAGATGGCAAGCTCTTTGGTGCAAGGGCTGTGGTGTCTCATGTGTGCATGCAGGGCCTATCACAATGAGACTACAGGGACCTAAATAAGAACAACAGTTGATGGCGTTGTCATTGAGGCTGGAATTTTGGACCCCTCTCTTCGCTTTGCCTGCCTGCTGGATTCTCCACCAATTGCAACCAATCTCCTCTCTAATGTACTATTGTGATCTCATTTGGGTCCACTAGGCATTCAACCCAGTGCATCTGCCAGGCTGGGAGTTTGGCGCCTGACTCCTATTAAAAAACAATAGGAATTAGGTGTCTAACTCCCTTAAGCTCCAACCTCAATTTCCAAGCATGTTCCCCTTGATGCATCACAGTCTAGACTAGGGAATTCTCCTCTCCTCCCCCTCCTGCAGCAACAAATCTCCTCTTTACCTTGATCAGTGTCACCGTGGTGCTGTAGAAAAGACTCAGGAGGAAGAGGATGATAAAAGTGGAGGCTGTTGTCCAGAGGTTGTAGAAGTCTTCCTCTTCGGCATCCACGAACCCATCTAGATAAACTTTGGACAACACACACATACACAGGGTCAGGACCAATTAGTGGCATCATCCGGTAGAATCTCTGAGTACTGCTATGAGGAGCACGTTGGGAGGGGAATTGGGTTAGGTGGAGTTTCCAGTAGATAGGTTGGAGGTGTTGGTATCAGGGGAGGTCAAGCCATTTCTGTTCCCTCCCAGAGCAAGTCATCAGCCAGGTTCAATGGAGGGCTTTCCCCTCCCTGTGGAAGATGTAGAGTTGGATTCTCAGCTGGTGTAAATTGGTATTGCTGCATTGTAGAGAGTGGAGATACAGCCAGTTTACACCAGCTGGGGACCTGGCCCATTGACTCCACTTGGGGAGCTCCCAATCTGATTCAATGGTAGTTGGGAGGTTGGACTTGGTAGCTCAACGGCCTAATCCAATGAAGAAACTCCATGGTTCTAAGGGTGAAGAAAGAGACTAAGAGTGGGATTTCCTACATTGCTCAGGGTCTTTTGAAAATCTCTCCCCATGCTTTTAAGAGGCTGTTTCTGAAGTGTCTTTGATGGCTAATATTTTAAGAGGTAGAGGGTTTTGTTTGCACTGAATTCAAGGGTGAGGAGTTGGAGTTGGGGAATGGATAGACAGACCAACAGCAGATGAGTGTGTCTGGCGATAGACAGAAAAACTTAAGACTGGACTTTTCAAAACAACCTGAGGGATTTGGATGCCAGTTTCCTGGGAATCTTTTATTTTTAATTGAGATTTGGGTATCCAAGCCCCTTTGGCTTCTTTGGAAATCTTTGGCTAAATTATTCCATAAAAAATATAGAATTGAAGCATTGAAAGGTGGAGGAGAGAGAGAGAAGGGGATATTTGTGGACCTACATGTCTATATGCATGTTCTCCTCTGACCACAGAATATTACATATGAATATATTTCTACCTATAAATTGCTCAGGACCTGCTCCCTGCAGGCACATCTCTGGGTGTTCTTGGTTGCAAACTGAAAATGGATTATGTTAATTTCTATGCAGAGGGGCTTGTGCAACTTGAAAGCCCTATTCTGAGGGACTATTAAGAGGGACTCAAATGTTTCATAGTCCTTGCGCTGGTCGCCCCTTCACCAGTATGATCATTATTCTGACCAACACTTCTACTTTAAAGGCTGTATGCTCGTACTGCAAATGGAGCATATGGGAGAATGAACAACAGTGAAGAGGAATAGTTGGTGGTAATGACTGAAGAAGACCAAGTCATGAAGGTTTTTGATTCCTGAACTGAGAACCATGGAAAGTAACGATGAATAGACTTCAAAAGTTTTGATGATTCAGATCAGAAGCTTCTCTGAATCTCTTGAGTGAATGGGAAATCTCAGATTTCTGCTCTTTCCTGCTATAGAAATTGGATAAGGGGGAAACGACAAGGGGATCTTGAATGACCATGGATGGTTGAGATCTGGTTTTACGTTTCATACCAAAGAAGGGACTTGCGTGAATGTAAGTTGTATCCAAGATGCAGTGAGGTGTCTTACTGTGACTTTAGCATGAGTAGTTGTGGGACAACTCTTGTTTTGAAAAGACTGCTGAGCCCAGAGTTGGGGGTGGAGGAAATGGAGCTATATTGCAAAGTGAGCTTTCTGAAAAGGTTGGATTTTCATCTGTGACAGATGCTGATGGGTTCATGGCACTTTTTATTTGAGTTGGTCAGAATTTTTTTTCTTAAATCAGTGTAAAAATTTTAATTTGTTTGGATTGAAAGCTGAAATGTTTCGTGCAAAAATGGAACAATTTCAATTTGGAAATGGCACCATGGTGCCTCATCGGAGTTGTAGTTCAGGAGTCTTATTTGTCCATCCTCTTCTAAAGCCCAGGCTCCTTGGTCAGACCACATCTCCCAGCATACTCCACAGTCTTGCCTTTTCTCAAGGAGAGGTAGTGCATCCCAGGAGAAGCATGCTTACTGTGCATTGTGGGACATGAAATCCAGCTGGGGAGCCTGGCCCGGAGAGGAGAATGGGAGCACCTGAACTACAACTCCCATGAGGCACCAAAGAAGCATTTAAGTGTTGAAATATTCTGGATTTAGAACCTTCCGTTTTTGACAAAAAAAATAAATCAAAGTTTGCTGTGGAAAGCAGAAACTTTGTGAAAAATATCATTTGACCTGAAACCCTAAATTTCCACCTAAAGCAATTTAGACAGATTTTTTTCAACCATCCCTACTTTTTACATTTGTATTGACAGGAAGTAGATAATTAAGACGCCCAACAAGAACTCTTTGTTGCCAGCAGAGAGAACTTCCTTGGGCAAGGCCTTCAATTCATGTGAGCCTGGCAGGTACTTTTCTATCTAGCCTTCCTTCCCTAGTGTGTGTCTATTTATCTGCCTATCCGTTAACCCATTGCAAAATCTGTCTCCATACACACCCCATTAGCCACCTAGCTAAATTCTTATATAATGCGATGATGGTACCTATCGCACTAAGAACTGGTCTGACACTCACTGCGTAACAGGAAATATTTTGGGTCACTACTAATCCAGGATGGGATTGGAACCAGTTCATGAAGGAGGAAAAGACCTCATAGCTCATACCCTGATCCTCTTGATCTAGCAAATGTGTGGCTGGATTAAAGCTGGTGCCCATGAAAGAGGAAAGGCCCCATATCCCATCTCCTGCATCCCTGAGCCAGCATCCCCCTGCCCCCCAGGGACTGAATCAGAGCTGGGGTTGGATCAGAGTCAGTACCCCAGAGCCTGAAGGCTCCATATGCCTTTCCTTAGCACCTTTATTCTCTCTTTTACTAAATACTCTTGTGTTTTGAGATTAATATGAATATTGTAGGCAATCTCTGCAAATCCTTCCCTGGATGCCAGTCTCATGACGCTGCCCACCATTGGGTTGTTAACTTGTGTGAGCAGGGTATTTCCCCCCACCTTGGTGGCTGATCTGGGCCAGCTTTGAGAGTGGTTGTTTTTTATTGGTGATCTGTGCTCCTGTCCTCTTAAGAAGTAGACTGAGGGCCTAGTGTACAAAAGGCAGTGGGTGGGGGCCATGATGCCCGGTGGAACACTTTGGAGTCACGAGGCGATAGATGCCATGAATCATACAGGTTTTCAGTGGTGACTAAAACGATTACTGGGTGCGTGCAATGCTTCTTAGGGTTCATCGCGAACAGAGGCAATGCCCCGAAGTATAGAAGCATTGCCACATATGCCCAAAGTCTTTACAAAGCAACTTGAAGGGAAAGGTCTACCAGGCATTGATAAACAAATGCTGATTGTTACATCAGAATGGCCACACTGGGTCAGACCAACGGTCCAGCTAGCCCAGTATCCTGTCTTCTGACAGTAAATTGTGCCGGTATTTGTGCGCATCAGCAAAACACCTCAAAGGGAGATCCCAGTGGGCATGAAAGAATATTGTGATATATTCAACATCATTGCAGTTATGTGTTTTTATGTCCCTGATCTGTTATTTTCTTGGGAGACCAGACATTCAAGAGAAACCACGAGCCTGAAGAACCTTTAGCTGCCAAGATTACCCTGTGGGTTGACCATGAGTGCATCGAATGCCACAAGAACCATATATGAGACCGGAATACTTCTTGTGAGCCTATGTGTTGGACTGTGAGTGTAATGACACTAGAGATTGCATGTGAGACTGAGTATTTCTTGTCACCTTGTGTGATAATCATGAAAGAATTGGATACCAGAGACTCTGCCTGATTCTCAATTACACCACTTTGGCACTGCAAAGTTACCTTAAAGTGGGCAGAAAGAACTCCCTGAGAGCATTTCCTGAGCAAAGGATCCCCCAGGCAGATGGAGAATTGGTGTAAGGGTTCTGCAGAAGTACTAGTCCAGTCCAGTCTGGCTGGAGCTCACTGCTATCAGATGTGTCTATTGTCTGCTTCCCAGGGCCTATAGGAAAGCAGTGAGTATGTTAGAGCAGCCCCAAGGGTGCTCTGAGACCGGGAGAATGCAGGGAACGGAAAGGGAGTTTAAAGCTACTTTGGCCACACTCTCTTCCAAAGTCAATAAGAATCAGCAGGAATTAAGTAACTGAGGATCAAGCTAATTGTGTTCAGGGGCATGAGAGGGAGGTGGAAGATCTGAGATTAGCAAGGAGACGGTTGTGAGAGGGAGTGAGGGCTGGAGAGAGAAAGACAGAAAGAAAGAGATATGAGAACCATGACTGCAGTGCAAACACGAGTGCCCAGTTTCCATTTCATATGGGCAATGAACTCTTGGAAACCCTTCCCCATCTCTGAGGACACATCACTTGGTATTTTCTCCAGAAAAGGACTTAAATAGTTTCCATTTTTTTCCCAAAATTGACTTTATTTCTAACATTTTTTTAAAAATATGCAGCCAACGATTTTCCATTCCAGAAACACCATTATTTTACACACACATAGGAGGGGCCATGTGACCTCTCTCCTTCCAAACAGCAGTCGGAGGAGTGAGAGGCACAGTGAGGGATGGGACGGCACGACGGTTAGTAGCAGGTATTGGTATCGGACAGCACCAGGGAGACATTGACCAAGGTTGGTTTACCGGTGGACTTGTCCACGGTCCTCTGGGTCACCTGCAGGGGCAGCTTCTCATGTCCGACTAAGCAGGTGTAGGTGTTGCCGGTGTTCCACTCCTGTTCACTGATCTGCAGGGTGCTGTAGGCGAAGTACAGCAGCGGCTGGCTGGACTCCTGGATGGGCTGGGTGCTGATGTACTTGGAGGCGTTCAGCTCCTCGCCGTTGCTCAGCCACTTGATGAAGAGGTCAGGGGGGTTGAAACTTTTCACCAGGCAGGTGACGGTGGCAGCTTCGCGGAGGGCCAGCTGCTCAGTGGGAGGAGGGAAGATGTAGACTGATGGAGCGTGGCTGTTGGTTACTGTACAAAGAGAGAGAGAGTTGGAGAACGATTGAACAAGTGACCTCGCTGGACCAAGGGGTCCTTGGATTCACAGCTCCTGGCCCTGGTCTAATGCAGTGGACATGGGTTTCTCTGCCATGGTGGGTTGCATAGACCACTGGCCTACCCGTAGGTGGAAATCCTTGAGGGCTACACGGCCTGAGAGGTGGTGGAGGTGAATTATTAGCTAGAGATACAGACCAAGGGTGGGATTTTCTAAAGTCACCCTAAGGAATTGGACATCGAACTCCAACTAATTTCTAATGGGAGCTGGACACCCAGAGCCCTTAGATAGCATTGCAAAGCTCAGCTTAAAACTGTTAGAGGATGGAGAATTCTTTTCCCTTCTGATGGGTATTTCAACAACCCTCCCCCATGAAATATCTGGTCCCGTGTCAGTAATGACCAGCTGTGAGCACAACCAAGCTGAAGGAAGAGGGTCACCTACCAGGCTGTTTGGTCAAAGTCTTTTTAAGGGGGAAGATGAGCTCTGGATGAGTCACTTCACAGGTGTACTTGTCTCCTCTCTCCCACTCATCCGCGCACACGGAGGTTGTGGCATCCACGCTGAAACGGCCATTGCTCTGCACCTTCTGTTCTCCGATGCTGGTCTTCAGCTCCGTGCCATCCTCTCTCGTCCAGATCACATTGAGCCCCTCCGTGGATTGCATGTTAGTGACCCTGCAGGTCAGTATGGCCGATTTGCGGATGTAAATATCAGCAAAATTAGGCGGGATTAGCTGGGCGCTGATCTCTGGGAAACAGTCTTCAATAACTGGGAGGCAAAGAGAGATGGGTGAGAATTCTCATTCGACTACCAGTGGGCTGTGTCATTTTTAAAATAATTGTGTTGTTCTTAGTGCCTAGAAGATGGCCCTACCCAGAACAGATGGGCATCAACTCAGTGAGTCAGAAGCTTCCCTTAATTTTAATGTTAGGAGGGAGTTTTAATGTGCATGAGGAATTCCTCACTTCCTGCCACAAAGCGCTCTCCAACTTTGCTGTGAGCCTGTTAAACAGCCCCTGCACTCCACCCCAGAGGTGGCTGTATCTCATTGTTGGACAATGGATCCCCTGTGGCTGCATCTCAGATCCCTGTATTAATTGTAGAGGGCTCATCCCATGCCCAGTTGCCCCATTGCTTAATTCATTTCAATTTTTCTTGTGCCAAGTCCAGTTGGCTAATTTATACCGGCTGTTCCTGGCTTGGTACAACATGGACGAGTTTGAAAGCAATAATCTATTGATCTATCTATGGGGTATACATATAGTTCCTATTACCATATCAACTGAGCACCTCACAACATCCCAGTGAGAGGGAAATGCTTTTATCCTGATTGTACTGATGGGGAACTGAGGCCCGAGGCGCTAAGACATGCCCCTAACCACAGTCTCTCATGGGGATCTATGCTGTTCAGAATAATCAAGGATGTTTAGGGGTGCGCTGGGGAGAGTTAAGGCCAGCTGTTTTGAAAACCTTGCCCCAAACATGGGTTTTGAGCATGTGAAAAAACTCTCACCCACTTAGCATGGGGGTTACATGGACACCCCCAAGCAGAGCTGGGGGATGGGTCATGGTCATTCCAGAGAGGGATAGAACCCCTAAAGGTCATGACTTACTTCCACACTCAAAAGACTTGCTAGTGTTCCTTATGTCACTGAAATTCTTGCTCTCCACCTTGCAGCTGTACACACGGTCGTTATTCCAATCTTTCTCCGAGACAGTCAGTTCGCTGATGAGGGTGTAACCATTACGGCCACTGGAGACAGGGGCAACAGTGTGGATTCCAGAGCTGACCTCTACCCCTTCCTTCAGCCACTTCAGGGTAACGGCCTGGTTGCATAAGTTCTTAACGCTGCAGATGATGGTGGAGGTTTTATTGGGCTCCAGGAATTGGTCTCTGGCTGGGGGGCGGATGGTCATACTGGGTTCAGTAGCTGTTAACATGCAAGACAAAAGCAAGGAAGTGGGGATAACAGAATTATCACATGTGAACTTGGCACCCAGAATGCACAATATGCAAAGTCGACAATGTGTGTATGGGGCCTGCAGGGCCCGAGTCTCTTTCTTTACATCTGATGGGCTCTGCTACCAGCCAGTAGCTGAATGGCCTGCAAACCAAACCACCTTCCACTACAGCACAGTGCTCGGTCTGGAAAGGGGGGGGTCCCCTTCATAAGCTCCACCCACAGTCACAAGCTCCACCCCCACAGACCCAAGCATGGAGTTTTTGGTAGAATGGCCAGCCACGAAGGAGCTAACATTGTTGCCATTTAAGTGGTCAACATTAAACACCACAACTGAAAAGAGAACTCAAGAGTCCTTGCTCTCATGTCCTGATCTGACCTACTAGACCCTGCTCCCCTCCCAGAGCTGCGAGAGAACCCAGGAGTCCTGTCCCTAAGGAGCATAGGGATCTTCTCTCTCTCATGTGTATATCTATTAGTGTTTTTCTGATGAGCCTCTCCCCAGAGAACCTAGATACTATAGTCCAAAGGCCTGCAATTATCCACTGGGTAGTGAGTGATTGTGTATATCGTCCAGAAGAAGAGAATGAAACTACTTACTAGGCTGACAAGATTGATGTACTTTGATTGTCTCTTTTCCACTAGGGTATGTGGCTGTGCAATAGAAAACTCCTTGTGCTTCAGAGGCGGTGACCGATAGCTGAGTGGTGGCAATATAGGTCCCAGCTGTATTCAGGACTGAGGGGAATTTCTTGATGCCGTCGGTGATGCTGGTGTTTGTGTTATCTTTCCAGGAGAAATCGATTGTTTCCGGAAGGAAGTCCTTAGCCAAGCAGCCCAGTGCTACAGGATCTTGGCTCTCGTCGGCCCAGCAGGAAGAGACGAGTGGGAAAAGAGATGGGGCAGCTGGGGACGCTGAGGATCAAAACAATGAAAGGATGGGGGTGGGTGGGAGAAGGGCAGAGAAGAGACATGAAAGCACCACCATGGGGCATGTTGCTCAATGTGAGAAAGAGAATTGCTGCTTGGTTAGGGGGAGAAAAAAGCAGGTGTTATCCCACATTCAGATATACATCGCCCTGGGATGAGTCACTCGGAAAGCACAATTCCTGGGGGTGAAGTCCCCACGTTGAAGGTCCTAGCTTCCACTGTGTGCATGTATAACACCTGATGCACCTGAACGTTCATGGACTCCAAGACCAGACAGGACCATTGTGGTCATCTAGTCTGACCTCCTGTCTCACACGAACCTGAGAACTGTCCCAAAATGATTCCCAGAGCAGATCTTACAGAAGAACATCCAAGCTTGATTTAAAAGTTGTCATATATGGCCCCAGGTCCATACTGTATACAGACCCATTGCCCATCACTTTGTATACACAGACATAGGAACCCAGCCCCCTTGTATATATAGCACAGCTCCCCCCTGTATACAAACATAGAACCCCAAGTTCCTTATATATATGGCCCAGTCCTCTTGTATACTTACTCTTATGCATATATGGCCCAGTTCTCATGTGTGTATGGCCCCAGTTCCCTTGACATGCCTCAATCCCCCTTTGCTTGTGAGACTCTAAGGCCTCTCTGGTCCTGCAAGGATGTAGTGATGTTCAACACCAACTTCTCCCCCTCAGTCAAGGGATGGTTCCCAACAGTCATACACTGAATGTCCGTGATCAGTCCCTCTTTCCTGAATTTGTTACTCAGCATCAGCTGAGCCCTAATCAGCAACGTCATTCTCTGCCAACCCACCCAGTGCAAACATCTCTCCCCCCCACTTTCCCATGGTGCACCACTGCTGAAAAAGTGGCATCATTCTGCATTGCCCAAAGGGTCAACCTGGCTGAAAGCCACCTCCTCATATGAATAGCACTGGGAGCAGTGCAGAGCTGAGGCGTGAGCCAGGCTACCCCGTGAAAAGAGCTAAAGATTTGCCGCTCCGTGCTTGCTTTAAAACGTGCAGTAAAAGATGGTCAGTGCAGCACGTTTGGGTGGTACAAATTCCCACCGAGGCCCAGTTGCTTCCAAGAGCCCAAAGCCTTTGGAGAACCTGAGCTCCTGGAGAAACACAAACACGAGTGTGCCCTCCAGCCTAAGCAATGTCTCTGCAGAGCTTTCCTCGCCTCTTTCCTTCCCTTTCCATCTTGCTATTTTTCCCTCTCCCCCACCAGTTTCCCTCCACTCTTGTTCTTCTCACAAAGCAGAAACCTTCGCCAGTTTACACCACTTGGGAATCTGGCCCCGCTGATTCAAATGAAGGGACACCTTGTTTACACCAACTGGGGACGTGGGCCAGAAAATCAATTGTTTCTTGCCTCCTTCACCTTCCTCCTATCACCAAATACTGGCAAAACCAGAACAAAAGCTCAGACTGGGGAAGACCAAGATCTGGCCAAATTCTGAACCGAACCAGCCCCCAGAGCTCTTATACTGGGAGACTTATATTGGTCTGGCAAGGTGGCTGCAGGTAACAACGGACAACCTAGATATGCCCCAAAGCAGCCTGCTACAAAGCCCAGGAATGGTTAAAGGAAGGATGCTCTGTCCCAGCCCAAATGGGACAGATCTCTCTGGGAGAGTTGGTGCCACCCAGGATGTGAACTGATTGTGTCCTGCCAGGGGCTGGCCCAGAATTACTGACGATGGGTACGGGAATGAGAGAAGGCCAAACTCTTCAGACTAAACCCAACAAAGCCAGAGGATTATACAGAACAAAATGGGACTTTGCAACCTTAACAACAGCATGGGCTAGGACAGCTGGTAGCGCGAGGAATCCTCTGTCCCAGCCAATGCTGATACAGACCCAGCTAGGGGGGACCTGGTACCACCGGGAACCAGGACCCTGCTCGCCCAGCCCGGTGCTGATACAGACCCAGCTAGGTGGGATCCGGTAGCACCAGGAACCAGGACCCTGCTCACCCAGCCCGGTGCTAACACAGACCCAGCTAGGGAGGATCCAGTACCACCAGGAACCAGGACCCTGCTCACCCAGCCCGGTGTTGATACAGACCCAGCTAGGGGGGACCTGGTACCACCGGGAACCAGGACCTTGCTCACCCAGCCCGGTGTTGATACAGACCCAGCTAGGGGGGACCTGGTACCACCGGGAACCAGGACCCTGCTCACCCAGCCCGTTGTTGATACAGACCCAGCTAGGAGGGATCCGGTACCACCGGGAACCAGGACCCTGCTCAGCCAGCCCGGTGCTAACACAGACCACCTAGGGAGGATCCGGTACCACCAGGGATTGCGACCCTGCACACCTACCCTGGTGCTGATACAGACCCAGCTAGTGGGGATCCGGTACCACTGGGAACCAGGACCCCCCTCACTAAGTCCAATGCTGAAACAGACACAGCTAGGGGAATCCGGTACCACCAGGAACAGGGACCCTGCTCACCCAGCCTGGTGCTGAAACAAACACAGCTAAGGGGATCCGGTACCACCAGGAACAGGAACCGTGCTCACCCAGCCCGGTGCTGACAAAGTCCCAGCCAAGGGGATCCGGTACCACCGGGGACTAGGACCCTGCTCACCCAGCCCAGTGCTGATATAGACACAGCTAGGGGGATCTGGTTCCCCCAAGGACAAGGATCCTGCTTACCCAGCCCAGTGCTAACACAGACCCAGCTAGGGGGATACGGTACCATTGGGAACCAGGACCCTGCTCACCCAGCCCGGTGCTAACACAGACCCAGCTAGAGGGATACGGTACCTCTGGGGCCCAGGACCCTGCTCACCCAGCCCGGTGCTGATACAGACACAGCTAGGGGGATCTGGTTCCCCCAAGGACAAGGATCCTGCTTACCCAGCCCGGTGCTAACACAGACCCAGCTAGAGAGATCCGGTATTACCGGGAATCAGAACCCTGCTCACCCAGCCCAGTGCTAACACAGATCCAGCTAGGGGGACTGGTGCCACCCGGGACTGGGACCCTGCTCACCCAGCCTGGTACTGATACAGACCCAGCTAGGGGGGATCTGGTAGCACCAGGGACCAGGACCCTGCTCACCCAGCTCAGTGCTTATACAGACCCAGCTAGGGGGAATTCGGTACCATTGGGAACCAGCACCCTGCTCACTCAGCCCGGTGCTGACGCAGACCCAGCTAGGGGGATACGGTACCACCGGGGACCAGGACCCTGCTCACCCTGCTCGGTGCTAACACAGATCCAGCTAGGGGGACTGGTGCTGATACGGACCCCGCTAGGGGGATCCGGTACCACCGGGAACCAGGACCCTGCTCACCCAGCCCAGTGCTGATACGGACCCCGCTAGGGGGATCCGGTACCACCGGGAACCAGGACCCTGCTCACCCAGCCCAGTGCTGATACAGACCCAGCTAGGGGGATCCAGTACTGTCGGCAGGGGCGGCTCCAGGCCCTAGCACTCCACGCATGTGTATAGGGCGGCAAGCTGCCGGGGGCGCTGTATTGGTGCCGTCATGGTGGTAGGCAGGCTGCCTTCGGCTGCATGCCTGCAGAGAGTCTGCTGGTCCCGCAGCTTCGGTGGACCTCCCGCAGGCGGACTCTCCACCAGCAAACTGCCGGAGGCAGCCTGTCTGCCGTACTTGGGGCGGCAAAATGCCTAGAGCCACCCCTGACCACCAGGGAACAGGACCCTGCTCACCCAGCCCGGTGTTAACACAGACCCAGCTAGGGGACGGGAGCCACCAGGGACTAGGACCCTGCTCACCCAGCCCGGTACTGATACAGACCTAGCTAGGAGGGATCTGGTACCACCGGGAACCAGGACCCTGCTCACCCAGCCCAGTGCTGACACAGACCTACCTAGGGGGATCCGGTACCACCGGGGACCAGGACCCTGCTCACCCAGCCTGGTGCTGATACAGACCCAGCTAGGGAGATCCAATACCACTGGGGACCAGGACCCTGCTCACCCAACCCGATGCTGATACAGACCCAGCTAGGGGGATCCGGTACCAATGGGGACCAGGACCCTGCTCACCCTGCCCGGTGCTAACACAGATCCAGCTAGGGGGACTGGTGCCACCTGGGACTGGGACCCTGCTCACCCAGCCCGGTACTGATACAGACCCAGCTAGGGGTGATCTGGTACCACCGGGAACCAGCACTCTGCTCACCCAGCCCGGTGCTGACACAGATCCAGCTAGGGGGGCTCTGGTACCACCAGGAACCAGGACCCTGCTCACCCAGCTTAGTGCTAACACAGACCCAGCTATGGGGGATCCGGTACCACTGGGAACCAGGACCCTGCTCACCCAGCCCGGTGCTAACACAGACCAGCTAGGGGGGATCCAGTACCACCGGGAATCAGGACCCTGCTCACCCAGCCCAGTGCTGACACAGACCCAGCTAGGGGGACTGGTGCCACCTGGGACTGGGACCCTGCTCACCCAGCCCGGTACTGATACAGACCCAGCTAGCGAGGATCCGGTACCACCAGGGACCAGGACCCTGCTCGCCCAGCTCAATGCTTATACCGACCCAGCTAGGGGAGATCCGGTACCATTGGGAACCAGGACCCTGCTCACCCAGCCCAGTGCTGACACAGACCCAGCTAGGGGGATCCAGTACCAATGGGAACCAGGACGCTGCTCACCCAGCCCGGTGCTGATACAGACAGAGCTAGGGGGATCCAGTACCACCGGGGACCAGGACCCTGCTCACCCAGGCTGGTGTTAACACAGACCCAGCTAGGGGGATCCGGTACCACTGGGGACCAGGACGCTGCTCACCCAGGCCGGTGCTGACACAGACCCAGCTAAGGGGATCTGGTACCACTGGGAACCAGGACCCTGCTCACCCAGCCCGGTGCTGATACAGACAGAGCTAGGGGGATCCAGTACCACCGAGGACCAGGACCCTGTTCACCCAGGCCGGTGCTGACACAGACCCAGCTAGGGGGGATCTGGTACCACCTGGAGCCAGGACCCTGCTCACCCAACCCGGTGCTGACACAGACCCAGCTAGGGGGATCCGGTACCACTGGGGACCAGGACCCTGTTCACCCAGCCCAGTACTGATACAGATCCAGCTCGGGGGACTCGGTACCACCGGGGACCAGGACCTGCTCACCCAGCCTGGTGCTCATAGACACAGATGAGGGGATCTGGTACCACTGGGGACCAGGACCCTGCCCAGCATGGTGCTGGTACAGACCCAGCTAGGGGCATCCGGTTCCACCAGGAACCAGGACCCTGGTCATGCAGCCCAGTGCTGACACAGACCCAGCTAGGGGGACTGGTGCCACCGAGGACCAGGACCCTGCTCACCCAGCCCGGTGCTGACACAGACCCAGGTAGTGGGGATCCGGTACCACCAGGCACAAGGACCCTGCTCAGTGAGTCCGGTGCTGACAGAGACCCAACACAAAGGAGCCAGATCGGGGGACCAGTCCGACCTCAATCTATCAGGAACCTTCTATTTAGTGAATTATTCAATTAAATTGTGAATGTAAAAAAGTCTATTAGTTAAATAAGAAATCGTTCCAATTAATCACGTATTTCCACTCAGCCAAGTGGGTAAGAAATTTTCGATTAATAAGGTTACTTAGTATTTAGAATATCCGGCTATGAATCCATGAATCACACCAGGAGTGAATTTGTAATTAAATTTAGGGATACATTCTTTAAACTTTACACTGTGCTAAAACCGGTCAATGAGAGGGAAGAAAAGCATTCAAAGTTGAGGCCAGCTCATTCCTTTCAGTTAAATTCCCAAAAATCTGCCTTTTTTCACCCTCAAGAAAAAGCAAATTACTCCCGAAATTAAAGTATAACCTGCATTTCTAATATCATCCAAGTCAGGAGCTCTAACTCCCTCGTTTTCCTCAAGGAACTGAGTCTGAAATCCCTGATTGCCAAAAGAACTGAAAATAAACCTGACTCTTTACAATAAGCTCAGTTCACAATTCTCTCTGCCTGATTTTACACCACCACAGAATGACGAACACAAAGATATTTACTTGGAAAATAAACTCAGCTAAGCATTGATGCTAACTTCAGCTAAATTCACAATGACCCTTCGCATTTTGGCACACAAGTATTATAAAAAATCATTCATAGAGAAAAGCCACTGCTGTACAGCACTAAAAATTAACATTAACTGTCAGACTCTATCTTATCAAAGAAATCCAGAGTAATTTCTAAAATATACTATTAATAATTCAATAAACTGAGTGTATTACTAAAATTCAATATTAGTTCCGAAATCATATAAATAAATCAAAATTCCAGAGTGATTTATAAATAATTATTGACTGTCCATTTCTTATTAATGAATAATATTTTCTTTTGATCGCTATAGAAGTATTAACTGACAAACTGGATATTAATAAAGTTATATCTACAGCCACCCGGAAATTATTTCTAACAAAATATTCATAAATATGCACCTATAGATGTGGAGGATATAATTGTCTTTCAAAGTAAATCTAAAAGTTATTTTCTAAATTGTTTGAATATAAATAAATGAGATTTTAAGGCAAGTCTTAGTGGGGAAATAAAAAGGCTTTTGCATCAATTTAAGATCATTAAATAAAGATAGATATTAAAAAAGATAATCAGGTTTCTTACCAACTGAGTCCCTGCTGAGACGGGATATTATGTCTTTCCTGATATTCCATTTCCAGTGATAGATTCATTAATTGCCTCGTAGATATTTTTTCTTAAATATCTCTTGTCTTCCAAATAATTTTTATGTCTTGGTAAAAATATCTCAAATGGAAGTGCATGGCTGATAATATTCTCTTTAAAATTGAATTGGGATTTGAATACACGTTCAAATATTTTCATGAAACACAAAGTTATTAAAAAATTCTCAATTAAAAACATTTTCCTTGCCACAACTTGTATATGATTTAATATCACATAAAGTTCTGATTTGGAAAATGATAAAATTTCTGCCACTGAACATCATTTGAAGCAAATGGAGGTTTATCTTCTTTCAGCTGTGGGTCTTTGATATCAAATTTAAAATCAAATAATTTATTAAATGTTTGTTGATGGTTTTTGGTTTCTACTCAAGAAAAATTCAATTGCTTTAACGCTTGTTTATCAATCTAATTCATTTTACAGATTGAATTCTATTGGATTAAAGTTGTTAAATGAATCTAATTAATTATATGAATACAAATACAATTAGGCTATTTTTATTTATTTAAGATTCAATTTTTGATTAAAGTATTCATCAATCTAATTACTTTTATTTCATTCAAATTTATAGATAAATCTGATACAATTGGTTAAAATTAGACTGCATTCAAGTGCGTACGTTTATCTAATTGCATCAATTATAAATCTGGCTAGATAGTAAAATCTATTTTTCAACTTCACATGCTCACAAACTCCTACCAAAATTTCCCTCAGGTTTCCTGCTTGAAAACATTAAATAACTAAATGAATAAACTACTACACTGATTGTGGAACCATTAATCTTGTTTCAGCCTGGGGGGGCTATAGACCCCTTGATTTCTCTTCCAGCCCTACATTTCTATGATTTTACTCTTCTTGTTCATTATAAGATTGACTAGGAAATCACAAATAAATTATTCTCTGAAAAGGAAGATTAAGCAATTGCTAATCTATTTCCCCCTTTAATAAAAGATCATCTGGGAAGGTAGAATGAAATTATTCTTGTTTAAGACAAAGCAGTAGATTTGTGCATAATAATCATCATTCAAAGTCCTTTGCAGGGAGATCTAGCCTGTATTTTCAAGTGAAAACAACAATAGCTTAATTTAGCCCAAGACTGCTATCAACATGTTGATCTCTGCCACCTGCTCAGAATTTATTTTCATACCCAACAGATGCGACTTTGTTGTTTGAAACCTTCTGGTCTATCATGCAAAACTGACTCCAAGGGGGTGATGTTTTTGAAATCAGAACAGCTATTTATGGAAACATTGGTCTAAAAATAAAGGGAACTGAAAAACGAAACTCTGCCAGCTGGAGGCTAAACTACCGTAGGCCAGAATCGGCCATCTTGGTTCTACACTCAAAGGAACACTTTTATTTTATTTGATTAATTATTTTGAATTCAGATTCGGAGACACTCTGAGTAGCACTTTAATCCAGCAGTGGTCTTGCTGATTGAACATGACGGCTCCAGGAGTAAAGTGCTACTTAATAGGAGTGTGAGTGTCAAAAATCTCTCTTTTTTTAAAGTATTAATAATTCCTAGCATCCATTTTATAATGGACTGAGGCTGAAATAGTCATGGAAGGCATTGGAAGTTCCACATCTAACCCCTTAAACCTCTTTGACAATCCCAGCTTGATCTAAAGGGCATTGAAAGCCCCCGGGGCCCAAATAGAGAATAATTACTTGGTTTGTACCATCAGGGGAAAATAGATCTTTTGTTAGATTAAACTTTAAAATGAAGCATGTCATCAAAGTTATAGGGGAGACTTTCTGGGGCAAATTTGACAGTCCGGCAACTAATCTTACCTATAACATTTATTAGCTTAATAATTATCAAAAAAAGCTTTCTAATAATTTCCCCCATGGTAACAAAACATGAAACATTTGTCTTTGTCTTTTAAAACGCTCACTGAATTCTATTAGAGTTGTTCATTAGACAAATAGGTACAATTTTCAAAAGCAACTAAGTGATCTATAAACTTAAACCCAATTTTCAACTGCGACTTAGGCGTTTAAGAGTTTAAATCTTAATGAAAGTCATTATTTAGTTTTAACTATTGCTAAGTATTTTTCATCTGATCCTTAAATTTAAATTGAGTGAAATTACCCTCCTAATCGTATTGCTTCTGATTATTTATCTTTTTCAACAACAATAACGTGAAAAAACCATAAATAACCCTGGCCTATGGACCAATAAATCAATATTAACAGAGAAATCAATTTAGCAATTATTTTTAAACTCAGTCCTATCGTGGTAAAAAGTTTAAGTCAGATTTGCAGTCTGTGAGAAGGTTGGGTCGGAGGAGGCAAAATTTAAAGTTTTTACGTGGCTCATTGTGAGAATGGTAATTTATCCTCAGAAATGTAAGATAAATAGATAGATATGAAACACAGGGAGCTCGCATAGACAGATAGCCTATATAAATTGATAGATAAATTAGATAGATAGGAAAAAATAGTGTGAGAGATTAGAGACAGAGATTGAATAGACAGATTGCACAGACAGATTAGATAAAATTAGATATACAGTAAGAAAGATAGATAATGAGATAGAGAGATTGGGGTGTACAGGAATAGAGAAAGGTTTGATTTACGATTGGCAGTCATAAGAATACCCCCAAACTCATTTGGACTTTGGGAGACTATAGATTGCAGGATGGGACCTTTTTCACACAGAGAACCTCCTTCCCTCACTATTAGACATACGAGCAAAAATAATATTGATTTACCTGAAGTAACGGTGACCTGGGTTCCTTGTCCCCAGTCATAGATAGCATAGTTATCACTCTAATCAACTGCTTTTGGGAGTCTGCACAAATACCCTATCTATGCAATGAATCACTATTTTTACTATGTATTTGGTGGGCTTAGAAGATCTAAAATACTTAAAAAAATTATCCTAGAAATACCTGATCATGTTTAAATTCCAGTTAAACATTAAAATAAAAGGTGCCATAAAAACTGATATTATTTATCTAATTGGCATTTAATTAAGTCTACAATTAAATATCCTAGCATGGAAATATTTTTATTTTAGAAGCACAGATATTTTATTGCCTTTCCTCACTATTATGCACAGAGAAAATCCTTATTTATTTATTTATTCATGCATTTATTTGGATTAATAAACTCAACTATCAATTAGCTGATGTATTAAAATAGCAATCTGGCAATGAGTTAAAAACCCTGTCAATCAATCAATAGCCCATCCTATTTATTTGTCATTTATGACTAAAAAAATAGAATAAGAAGTTGCCTGAGATAGTTAAATATTAACAGGACAAGACCCTAGACATACCCTAGAAGAGATAATCCTGCATTATCCAGAGGAACTAGATTATCTTCCCATTTATGCCCTTCTAAACACTTACAAATATAGAAAATGTAGGGTTAAAATCTTTTACCTGACGTTACGGTGACCATGGTACCTTGCCCCCAGTATTCGAAGATGGCATCACAATGACATATCTATTGGACAATGGTTCACAAGAACCTACACTCCCGGCCCTTTTCTTTAGAAATTTTTTCAATATAAAACAAACAGGGGAGAGTTTTATTGCCCAGCCATCACAAGGAACTAGGGCCAGTTCCCCAAGTGGTGCAAATTAGCAAAGCTCTATTGAAGTCAGTAGACTATAGAGACAGACTGAGAATCTAGTTTGAAGGGTCTGATCCAACTCAGCAGGAATCTTACCATTGGCTTTGGATCAGACCCTAAGAGTTTTGGCTTCCAGAGGATTTCAAAGGAGCCTAGTGGACTTAGGAGCTCAACTCCCATTGAAATTCAGTGGGTGCCGAACCATGTTGAGACTCTTTCAAAACCCCAGCCAAGGAGACTATGATCAGAATAAACCATTTCTGGAAGTGGACCTAATTCAAACCTCTCTCTAAAAGGCTGCCACACAATCACTCTACAAAGAGATCTTACCAAGACCTTGAAACACAAAATTAAAAAGGGAACAGAATTCCAAAGGGGTAAAAGATATCTGATTTGCTAGGGAACACAGAAGATGGCCTTTGCGCTAATATCAGAGCATTGGCGGTATGGAAGACAGGTTAGGGTTTTGATCCAAATCCCAGTAAAGCCAATGGAAAGGGTCCCATTGACTTCAACAGGAGCTCTGTCGGATTCTTGGCAAAGGCAACAACCATTTCAAATGACTGAAATTGTTACAGAAGAAAGATAATTTTTTACCTGATGTGACGGTGACCATAGTTCCTTGTCCCCAGTAGTCAAACCAGTTATCACACCGGGACATGTCTATGCTGGAGTTTTACAATAACCTTGCCCAGACAATTAATTAACTAACTGGGATTAATAGGATTAGGGACCTGTTTTTTAAAATGAGTTTATGATTTACTGAACTGGAGGAACATCTTAATCTACCTGAAGTAACAAATTAGAAGCATTTTTGATTCAGTCTAAAAAATTGTGATCTGTTCTTTTTTACAAACACCTTCTCAGGTTATAATTTTATCCTCCTGTCCTCATCAGAGAGATAAATAGCTTGATCAAGGGCCAGGTTCATAGAGATATGTAGCCACTTAAAGATTCAGATGCAATGAATTTCAAGTCTATCTATCGATTCTATCAAGTTTTCTCTCTCAAATCATTTTCTACTTGCCCAAACGTCCCCCCCCACCAGATTCTTTTTAATTTAATTCAAAGTTAAAGTTTAGACTGTTCCCCTGGCCAACAAAACAGAACCAATGCATTTTCTATGCTGCCTCAGACTGCATCTTTTCAAGATCTCTGATTGATATCTAAGTAATAAAACACTATTAAAAAAACCCCTCACCTGTTGTCACAGTCACCAGAGTCCCTTGTCCCCAGTAAGCAAAGCCCACAGAAATAAAATATTCGCCTCCGGCTGTACATAAACTTCCCTCCAAGCAATGATTTTAAGACCAGACCCAAAGAATTAAACCCATTTTAAGGGAGAAGGCAAGGATTGAATTAGTACTTTGTCCCTCCATATTGCTGAGAATAGCCCCCCCAGAGGAGCTGACAAAGGGAAAAGCTATGCTGGTAAAAGACACCCCCGAACCTAATTTAAAAAAAAACAACTCAGAATTAAAAAATAACAGTTTCAATAGGAATAAAAATCGTACCTGTAGTGACGGTGACCATGGTCCCTTGGCCCCAGTAATCAAAGTAATCACATTGCTAGAGTCTCCATTAGACAGCGTACAAAAACCTAAACTGATCCTGATCAGGACCTCTCACCCAACCCTGGCACAAGTTAAAACACTCAAACTCTTTAAGCCTTTTAGAAGTGCCCTGTAAATTTGGAGCTAGAGAAATTTCCAGTCCCTATTGTGGCTCTAACCACATTTTAAAGAGCGGTTTTTCAAATGAAAAATAAAAGACCCTCATAAATCAAGAACACTGTTAATTACAACCTAGACCACAAGACAGAAGAGAAATAGCAGAGCTTGGAATTTACCTGTTGTTACTGTCACCAGGGTCCCTTGACCCCAGTAATCGAATCGGTTATACACGAAAAGACAGTTATTCTGTTAACCTAAGCAATAACCTCAGAGCTCACTGGGATCTTGGTTACAAGGAAAATCCTGGTTTGGTTGAGATTAGTGGACATTTTGCCAATTACTTCAAAGGCTCTAGGGTCAGGCTCTACCATCCGATAGAATTTTTGAACGTTATATTCTGTTTTATAATGAAGCCACTTGCTAAGGGAAGGACAGGTCTACACAGAATTTAAACAGATGTTTAAGAAACTCGGCAGAGTCTAACCTCTAGGTTTGAAAAAATGCAACCTCCTAAGGAGAATACTGTTTTAACATGCTCGCCAACGACTTAATTCTACACATGAAAACGAGGAGCCAACTTACCGCTGGAAACGGTCACCACTGTTCCTTGTCCCCAGTAGTCAAAAGCATTGTAGTCACAGTGATTCTAATTCATGGCCTACATGGCTAAACCCCACTGACTTTCCCAGCCCAGCCTCCTTCATTTATTCACATTATGTATTTAATTCCTTTTTATATTAGCTATTATTTCAGGTTCGTTTCTGCCCTCATTGCCTTGTCCCCTATGAAAAATACCCACAAGAGCTTGGAGGTGGGGAGTCACTCATGAGTCTCACAACTCGATCATTCTATAAGATTAATCAATTTAACCAGTTAGCAGTAATAGGGATTGGAAAAGAGGAGGAATTTTTTACCTGAAGTGACGGTGACCGTAGTCCCTTGTCCCCAGTAATCCAAGGCATCATAGTAGTCACGCTGATAAAATTGATTGTGACGTTTGCACAAAAACCTCCTACTACTTTGATTTTAGCTTCAGCCACAGAGATATTAATTTAGATAGACTTCTACATCGAATGGGCCAACCCCGAAATACCAACATTTCTAGTCTGACAAGTTGTCTTTCATCTCAGTTTTCTGATTATAACTATTTATCTTGGATTTTCCCTCAGTTACCCTTATAATTACCTCCAGATTCTTATTAGTATGCAAAGAATCTAGATTTTTTTTACTGACTATGAATGTTTGACCATTTATTCTTATTTATGATCACTGCCTTCAGTCTAATTTTGCCTAACAGTGAATTATAGTCACTGGAATCTATGAAATTTCATCTCATCTAATACTGAAGCAATCTACAGAGTCAAATAAAGTGCAATTTCTTTTTTTCTTGGGTCTGATCCAGAGCCAACTCAGTGGGAAGTCAATGGTAATCTTTCCCTTGATTAGAGTCGGCTTTCGATCAAACTCAATATTTGTCAATTCACTAGAACTTTCATGCACACATTTTGGAGTTCGAAATGATTAGAAATTTTTACCTGTTGTTACAGTGACCATGGTTCCTTGACCCCAGTAGTCAAAGCCGTAGTAATCACATTGCTCAAATCTCTTGTCAGAGTCACACAAAAACCCATTCACATTTTCTAATGATTTCAAATAGTTATTTTTTCTAATGGTCATTTTAACCCTATCATACCACTAATCATTTTGATCCTCACCCTATAATTATTCTAGTCTACACTCCACAATTATTCTAACTCTGACACACTTTGGAACAAAATCCACCTTTCAAACTTATGAAAATTGAGAGTCACTCTAATTTCAGTTCTTTTGCCTCATTAAGTTTGGAAGAGAGGAAAGAAAAGATTAAAGTTACAAGTACCTGATGTGACAGTGACTACAGTTCCTTGGTCCCAGTAATTGAAGTTCACGTTACACAAAGAGATTTTTGTTGAGTTCTCTAGCACTAAAAGCCTTCTCTCTTCTGGGGCATGTTCAAAGCCAGCAGAAAGACTCCAATTGACTGCACTCTGTCTCTAGTCACTCCTTTATATTTAATTCCAGTTTTATCACATTTTAACTATTTCTACATGATACTAGATACTATTTTAATGCCTCCATATTCTTTAACCTATGGGTTGATTTTATCTGAATTGATCTACTCTAAAGAAAAAAATATCCTGGTGATCTACTTCCAGAAATTATTTCTAGATTTCATACTCTAGGATATTTAGAAATTGTATTTACCTGAACTGATGGTCACCATGGTACCTTGTCCCCAGTAATCGAAGTAACCATAGTAGTCACAATGACACATTATGATATTCTACATGCACAAGAATGTATCCTCATATTTCGAGGAGATTTTCAAAAGTGACAGGTGATTTTTGGATGCCAAACCTGAGGTTACTTCAAGGTTTTCCACCTAGATTTTTGTACTGCCATTTTTCAGTACAAAATTTAGGGTGAGATTTTCAGTGCCACAGAGGCAGTTAGGACATCCATTTCCCAACTTTAATCACATATGCAGCTTTGAAAATCTCAGTCATACTTTTTTGCTACCATATTTTTATCCTGGAAGAGGACCTGTCAAATTGACAGTTCCCCAACCACTAAACTGAGCTGTATAACCCGCTAAAAGGGAATTAAATTGCTGTTTATGTTTGAAACTCTAAAATAACCTACCCACACACCCAATTATTCTAAATCTTGGAATTTCACAGGAACCTCCTCATACAAAGACATAATCTTGCATATTTGGAAGAGGGGACATTCATGATCAGCTTTAAGAAACTAAATTTAAACAGGTAAGGCAATTTAGGTTTGAAAATATTTACCTGAAGTGACAGTGACCATAGTTCCTTGACCCCAGTACTCGAAATACCAGTTACACAGAGATATGTCTGCCCCTTCCCTTGTACAAATACCAATTTGTCTACCCATAATTTTTACTGCCGTTATGATCAATGTCACCTTGATATTGCTTATTTAATCAAGTTTGAACTAACTTTAAAAATAGTTTCTGACAACTAAATTTCCCATGCCCCAATTATTTTTAGACACTTACATGTTACTTGGAGGAAAGAAGAATTTTTAGAGGTTTCTATCTTTACCTGACGTGACAGTCACCATGGTCCCCTGGCCCCAGTATTCAAGTGGGTAACACATCATTTCTCTTCCCTATTTTCCACTGTACAAAAATTACTCTCCCAGAGTGGCAAAACATTACAAAACTTCTTTTAAAGATTTGTGCCTTGATCCAACTCTCGCTAAAGTCAGTCATGGATAGATTTCAAGGCTAGACGGCACTAGATAGTTTGAGCTACATAATGAAGCCAGGGATGGTCTTTCATTGTCCCTTTAGGAACAGTCAACGTACACAAGACTGGCAAGACAGGATAAAAGGTTAGGAACAAAAAGAAAATATATGATTCCAAACTAAGGGAAAATGTTGGTTACCTGAGCTGACCGTGACAAGAGTCCCTTGTCCCCAGTAGTCAAAAGCCCAGTGGGAGCCTTAGCAACTCTGCACAAATATGCTTGGTCAAGGCAAGGCAAGGCAAGACAAATATGCTTTGTCTCTGCAAAATTTAACCTGCTACTGTGAGGACTGGAATAAAGGTTAGAAATTTACCTGATGTGACGGTCACAAGAGTTCCTTGTCCCCAGTACTCAAAAGCATCCCAGTAGCACAGTAAAGTGTTGTCCTATTGTCTCTGTACAAATACACTCATTTGGGGCATAGCAAAATTCTGACCGTGCAAAGTTTAACCGGCTACAACTATGAGGCATTGAATAAAGGTTAGAAATGTACCTGAGGTGACTGTCACCAGCGTCCCTTGTCCCCAGTACTCGAAAGCATAGCCATAGTAACACAGCAATAGAATGCCTCAATAAGTCTCTACAAATACCACCCCGCTCTATTCACCTCACCTTAGCCTTCAACTTAGAGAATTTGATGGTGCATAGACCTACTGCAGGATGAAATGTACCCTTAAGCCTATCAAAATCTGATATCAGCCGGGAGGCGAACGCGGAGGGAAGCAAACAGGAATTGGCATATGCCATCACCAGTGCCCTTCCAAGGCTGGCGTAAACTGGCGTAGCTCCATGATTTGAATGGGGTTACACCAATTAACTCTAGCTGTGGATCCAGTCCCAAGAGTGGGTCTAATTTAAATCAGGACAGGAAAATGTTAGTCATTTACCTGATGTGACCTTGACCAGGGTCCCTTGCCGAAGTTGCCATAGTAATTACAATGACCAATTCCCTTCCACTAGGTGTGTAAAACCCCACTTATCCTTTCAAGGAGAACTCCATTTACAGGGACTGAAAATCCCCTTCCCCACCTTAAACTCTTCCTCCCGGAGATTATAGTAACCGGTTAAAAATCTAGCTGGTCTCCGTTCGGCTGAGATATTCGTACGACCATTGTGGCATTCCTTATACACGTCTAAATACCAAGGCTTCTACAATTTATTACTTACCAGAAGTGACGGTGACCAGGGTTCCTTGCCCCCAATAATCGAATTCACCATAGCCATCACACTGATGTATCTGCCCCTTATCTCTGCACAGAAAGCTGTCGTTTGGTACCTGCCCTCTTTTCTGGTTTACACGGGGATTTGGGAGCACAGATTCTACAGTTTGCTGTGGTTAGAGTGAATTTCAGGATTCCTGCCCCCTGAGCAGATCACTACAGAATAAGGTCTGGTTGTAAGTCACACCCCAGCAAAGAGAGATCGAGCTTAGAATTTACCTGGAGGGAAAGTACATTCCTCGAGTTTAGAGATTAAAAAAGAAAAGATAGTAAAGTAACAAGTCTCTCCTTACCTGAGCTGACTGTGACCAACGTCCCTTGTCCCCAGTAATCCATAGCCCAGTTATCACAGTCCTCCTACTCGCTATTCATGCCTTACAAAAATACTCTTTTAGGGGCCTGATCCAGTTAGTGGCAGTCTTTTCCCTTGCATTGGATTTGGCCCTAATTAATCACTGTGGCTGGGATTAGTAATATAATTAACATCTACATTAACGCGACTGGGATTTTCAAAGGTGGCTGAGGGAGTCGGGTGCCTCGCTCCCTGTGAATTTCATCGCTTTTAAGAAGTTTTCCTAATTGCAACGTTCATCATGCCATGCCTCAGTTTGCCCCCACAGAGTCTATCCTGAGTTCTATATTTATGGTTTTTTTGGCCATGCTTCCTCAGCCCCAGTAACTCTTATCGCAGCTGCCTGGGTGCGGATAAACTCAAAATACCTTCTTGGTTTCCTACAGAAAATTCTTGGGAAATAAAAATCTATAGGAAGGACAGAAGAATTCACATAACGTACCTGTTGTTACGGTCACCATGGTGCCTTGGCCCCAGTAGTCGAGATCGTACCAGCACATTTGTGTGTCTTCCTAGCCAGGTCAAACAAAAACCCGGTCTGACTCCCGTTCCCACTCTATTTTCAGGTGACGTTCCTGCTATTAGAGAGCGGAATCCTGGCACCAGCGAAGGTCAATGGAAAAGTTTCCAGTGACTCCAATGGCGAAAAGATTTTGCCAGAAACTGGGAATGGGTGTCAGGGGATGGATCATTTGATGATTACAGTTCTGTTCATTCCCTCTCAGGCACCTGGCATTGGCCACTGTCAGAAGACAGGATACTGGTCTAGATGGACCTTTGGTCTGACCCAGTATGGCCGCTTTTATGTCCAGATTTATTAGCTAGCAGGAGTTATTCTCTCTGTGTGTTCCTCTGTCTCTCTATGTGAGAAGTGAATTGCCTACCCATACCCTCACTCCCCCTCCAAATAAACCCAGTAATTTCTTAGGAGCTGAAGACTGAATGGGACCTCTGGTCATTGAACCAGTCTCCTGCTACTGCAGACAGCACAGAACCCCAGTGACACTTATCAAGCTCCATCTTAAAATGAATCAGGTTGTTTCCCCCCCACTACTCCTATGGGAAGGCGGTTCCAGACCCCCCAGCTCTGAGGCTTAGAAATCTGCTTCTAATTTCCAGCCTAAATCAATTCACTGCCAGTTTATCCCCGTTTGAGGGCCGTGGCTCTGAGAACATGGAAGTTCAGCACAAGAGTCCCTGGCTGGGCTTCGCTTTGGCCTTAAACCAAGATCTCAACACCACTGTAACATGTGACGCAGCGTATTCTCCCCAGAATTACGGCTGTCACGCTGAGTGCAGAGTGAGCTCAAAACCGTGGTGAGCTGCTCACTGAATGTCAGCCCAGTGTAGTAATCCCACTGTCCTCAGGAACCCACTCAGAGCCATTATGTCATATGCTTTTGTTCTACTTCAGACATTTTAAATAAAATCTTTCCTTCCCAGCAACAATAACAGGCCTCAAAATCTGCCAGGATGTTGGACAATTTCCCAGTTTAGTCAATCGAGGTGATAGGTCCTGAGTGAGAATAAAGAAACAATCAAAGCACTTTGAAGTAAGGAATGGTAACGACCAGATACCTGCTGGCTCTGCAACTGCTGTCCCTGGGCCTTGGCACTCAGCTGCATCCCAGTAACATATTGCAACTTATGTGCACGCATCTCTGGGGAAAGCCAATTCATGGAGGTATGTACGAAAATGACCCTCTCGGTGAACCAATCTCCACAGATAATGAGTTAATAAAAAGTTCCATGTAAGATGGGTTCAATACTGTGGCAATAAGGGACAGATACACGGGATGCACGGGGATAGACAGACAGACAGACAGACTGACTCTTTGTCTGGTCTCTGAAAGAACATGGATGAATCCAATGACAATACTTTCCATCAACACAAACACTCCATTAAAATTCTCAGCCTTTAAGGTCCGAGGATACAGTAGTTCCAGCTTCTCAGCGCAGCTGCAGATTATCTGAAGCAGAGGCCACATCCGGAAGTCAAGGGATTTTATTTTTTAAAGCAACAGTCAACATTTCCTTCCTGAGACAAGGGGCCTGGGCGTTTGTGCCCTGGGCAGGTTCTACTCCTTGGCAACATACATGGTTCATTACAGTTGGCTAGAAAAACCACATCCTGGTTTTAGAATCTAGTGCTGGCTGGAATTGTCGTTGTGACTGAGGAGAGGAATCCAATCCTGTCCTGTCCTTATTTGTCCCCTGCAAGGCCTGTAGGGCCAGATACACACTCCAAGAGCGACCCACAGGCCTCCAGACAGACAGAAACACAAACCATTATGCAGGATGTTTTAAGGCTAAGTGTTCAATGAGTATATAGCAGCATCACTCCATAGACTGTTGAAATCAATGGGAGTTAGTTGCCTATGTACCTTTGAAGAACTGGGCCCTGGGGGCCTCTCTTTCAAAATCTGGCCCCAGGTGCCTAATTCCCCCAGATTGCTTTGAAATATTTTGGGTTGTGGTTTGGAAAAAAAAAAGAGCATAAGAACGGCCATACTGGGTCAGACCAAAGGTCCATCTAGCCAACTAGCCTGTCTTCTGATAGTGGCCAATGCCAGGTGCCCCAGAGGGAATGAACAGAACAGGTAATCATTGAATTATCCATCCCCTGTTGCCCATTCCCATCTTCAGGCAAAACAGAGGAAAGTGACACCATCCCTGGCTAATAGCCATTGATGGACCTATCCTCCATGAATTTATCTAGTTCTTTTTTGACCCCTAGTTCTTGTGCTATGAGAAGGAGTAAATAACACTTCTTTACTTTCTGTAAAGTACAGCTAGATTTACAAAGATATTAAGATGTCTGAAGATGCAGATAGGCACCCAATGGGGTTTACAAACATGTCTCAGCAAAGCGCGTAACTCCCATTGACTTCATGTAAACCTGGTCCTAAGTCAAGACACATCAGCTAAAGGCTTTGGAGAAGAAATCAGCAATACCTTTTGGAAATCTGACCTTCTGAGACCTCTGGAAGTAAAGTATAGGTATAAAGATATTTATGTGCCTAAGGGTGCAGATAATTGCCTAGTGGAATCTTGAGAAATATTTCTGTTGATTTCAATCCCACTAGGCACCCATCTGCTCCTTTTCATGCCCAAATATCTCTAACAGTCTGGGCCAAAGTGCTTTGAGAAGAGAAAAAGAAAAGAAAAGAAAAGAAAAGACTAAAATCATCACATCTATTTTGCAGGTGGAGAAGCTGAGGCACAAAGAGAAGCCAAGGATGGAGATGGGAAGAGAAGCCAGTTCTGCAGGTTCTCAGCTCAGCACCTGTTTTACTGAAACCCACTGCTCTGTTTCCTTTGTGAGAGGCAGGTGCTATAAGGATCCTGATTTCAGCTGAGGGAAGTGAGAGACAGAAAGGGAAATTATCCTGCCCATGGGCAGAGGGGAATAGAAACTAAGTCTCCTGCACTGGTGTCCCCTCTGCTAGACCACACTAATGTGACCAAATTACTATCCAATTTTTATTGAAATCGAATTTGGGATCCTCACTCCCGTGGGTTACTTTAAAAAAGATAGATGGATGGGATGTATGGGGCTGGATGGAAGGATGATGGGTTTGTATGGGGGCTGGATGGAGGGATGGGTGTATATGAGAGATAGATGGAGGGATGGGTGTGTATGGGGACGGATAGATGGAGGGATGATAGGGGTGTATGGGAGGTGGATGGAGGGATGATGGGTGTGTATGGGGCTGGATGGAGGGATGATGGGTGTGTATAGGGCTGGATGGAGGGATGGGTGTATATGAGAGATAGATGGAGGGATGGGTGTGTATGGGGATGGATGGATGGAAGAATGATAGGAGTGTATGGGGTGCCTCATGAACCTTCCAAAGACACCCAACATGACAAACTTTGCATTGGATACACACAGTCATTTTATAAAGATGAACCTGGGGGTGGAGGGTGTTCCCCTTGTTACCTGGGTTTTTTTAACCCAAAGCTTTCGGTAACGTTTACTCTGTGCGAGGTGGTATTAGAAAATAAATCAAGGGAGACATGGCCGTCTGACTGATAGATGGCTGGCACAAACAGGACAACACAAGAGTGCTTTCACTGAAAGCTAAACTCTACTTAGTCTCAAGCATTTACACACATCTGCAAGAGGTTAGTGAAACACCCCCAACCTGTGATAATTACCGAAGCGGAGCGTGGCTTTTCAGTGGCACCGTGACAAGCCTCGGTCTGCCGGTGGGGACCCGAAGATGCGTTCAGAGGGAGCGTCCCTGAAGATCCCTTCTGAGAAGTTCAATTACTTTAAACTTTTCCCCTTATTTATACATTAGTAATACAATCCCTTAAGGAAAATTTGCTAAGCAAGCAGGGTTAAAAAGTCAGACATCTTATGATCATCAATTAACCAGAGATTATTTTTCCAGAGTGTCCATGCCACGGGGCCTGACAAACATTCCAGGGGGCACCTAGAAACAGACTTCTTGTTTCTTTACAATACATGCATCAGCAATTTTAACACTCTTAGCAAGAAGGGTGCAGGGTCAAGCTGCCCAGCTTGTGGCACCCGAAACCCCCTTCCCTCCTGTCTGGTTACGCTGAGGCTGCTGCATGACTATGTATGGGGATGGATGGAAGGATGGGTGTGTATCAGGATAGATGAGGATTGACAGATATAGATAGATGGGTGTGTATGGGGCTGGATGGATGGAGGGATGATGGGGGTGTATGGGGCTGGATATACGGATGGGTGTTTATGGGGAAGGGATGGAGGGATGGATGTGTATGGGGAAGGGATGGATGGAGGGGTGATGAGGATGGATGGAGGGATGATGGGTGTGTATGGGGATGGATGGATGGATGAAGGGATGGGTGTGTATTGGGATGGATGAGGATTGACAGATATAGATAGATGGGTGTGGATGAGTGATGGATGGAGGAGTGGGTGTGTATGGGGCTGGATGGATGGAGGAATGATGGAGGTGTATGGGGAGAGATGGAGGGATGGGTGTGTATGGGCATGGAAGCATGGATGAAGGGATGGGTGTGTATGTGGATGGAGGGATGAAGGGATGGATTTGTATGGGCAATGGATGGATGGAGGGATGATGGGGGTGTATAGGGAGGGATGGGTGTGTATGGGGATGGATGGATGGAGGAATGGGTGTGTATGTGGATGGATGGATGGAGGGATGATGGGTGTGAATGGGGAGGGATGGAGGGATGGGTGTGCATGGGCAAGGAAGCATGGATGAAGGGATGGGTGTGTATGTGGATGGATGGAGAGATGGGTTTGTATGGGGGACGGATGGATGGAGGGATGAAGGGGGTGTATATGGAGGGATGGGCGTGTATGGGGATGGAAGGATGGAGGGATGAAGGGATGGGTTTGTATGTGGATGGATGGATGGAGGGATGGGTTTGTATGGGGGATGGAGGGATGGAGTGATGATGGGCATGTATGTGGATGGATGGATGGGTGTGTATGGGGATGGAAGGATGGAGGGATGAAGGGATGGGGTTGTATGGGGGATGGATGGATGGAGTGATGATGGGCATGTATGTGGATGGATGGATGGGTGTGTATGGGGATGGAAGGATGGAGGGATGAAGGGATGGGGTTGTATGGGGGATGGATGGATGGAGGGATGATGGGGTGTATAGGGAGGGATGGGTGTGTATGGGGATGGAAGGAAGCATGGATGAAGGGATGGGTGTGTATGTGGATGGATGGATGGAGGGATGGGTTTGTATGGGGGATGGATGGATGGAGTGATGATGGGCATGTATGTGGATGGATGGATGGGTGTGTATGGGGATGGAAGGATGGAGGGATGAAGGGATGGGTTTGTATGGGGATAGATGGATGGAGGGATGATGGGGGTGTATAGAGAGGGATGGGTGTCTATGGCGATGGATGGATGGAGGGATGGCTGTGTATGTGAATGGAGGGATGAAGGGATGATGGGGGTGTATGGGGAGGGATGGGGGTGTACGGGGATGGAAGGCTGGAGAGATGAAGGGATGGGTTTGTACGGGGGATGGATGGATGAAGGGATGATGGGAGTGTATAGGGAGGGATGGGTGTGTATGGGGATGGAAGGATGGAGGGATGAAGGGATGGGTTTGCATGGGGGATGGAGGGATGATGGGGGTGTATGGGGAGGGATGGGTGTGTATGGGGGATGGAAGGATGGAGGGATGAAGGGATGGGTTTGTATGGGGGATGGAGGGATGATGGGGTGTATGGAGAGGGATGGGGGTTTATGGGGATGGAGGGATGAAGAGATGGGTTTGTATGGGGGATGGATGGATGGGGGGATGAGGGGGGTGTATAGGGAGGGATGGGTGTGTATGGGGATGGATGGAAGGATGAGAGTGTATGGGGGTGGATATAGGGATGGGTGTATATAGGGGAAGGATGGGTGTGTATGGGGAAGGGATAGATGGAGGGATAATGGGGATGGATGGAGGGATGATGGGTGTTTATGGGGATGGATGGATGGGAGTGTATGGGGGTGGATATAGGGATGGGTGTATATAGGGGAGGGATGGGTGTGTATGGGGAAGGGATGGTTGGAGGGATAATGGGGATGGATGGAGGGATGATGGGTGTGTATTGGGATGGATGGGGATTGACAGATATAGATAGATGAGTGTATATGGGGGATGGATGGAGTAGTGGGTGTGTATGGGGCTGGATGGATGGAGGGATGATGGGGGTGTATGGGGAGCGATGGAGGGATGAGTGTGTATGGGCAAGGAAGCATGGATGAAGGGATGGGTGTGTTTGTGGATGGATGGATGGAGGGATGGGTTTGTACGGAGGATGGATGGATGGATGGAGGGATGGGTGTGTATGGGGATGGAAGGAGGAAGGGATGGGTTTGTATGGGGGATGGGGGGAGGGAGGGAGGGTGTGTATGTGGATGGAAGGATGGAGGGATGAAGGGATGGGTTTGTATGGGGGATGGAGGGATGGAGGGATGATGGAGGTGTATAGGGAGGGATGGGTGTGTATGGGGATGGAAGGATGGATGGATGAAGGGATGGGTTTATATGGGGGATGGATGGATGGAGGGATGATGGGGGGGTATAGGGAGGGATGGGTGTGTATGGGGATGGAAGGAGGAAGGGATGGGTTTGTATGGGCGATGGAGGGAGGGAGGGAGGGTGTGTATGTGGATGGAAGGATGGAGGGATGAAGGGATGGGTTTGTATGGGGGATGGAGGGATGGAGGGATGATGGAGGTGAATAGGGAGGGATGGGTGTGTATGGGGATGGAAGGATGGATGAAGGGATGAGTGTGTATTGGGATGGATGAGGATTGACAGATATAGATAGATGGGTGTGGATGAGTGATGGATGGAGGAGTGGGTGTGTATGGGGCTGGATGGATGGAGGAATGATGGAGGTGTATGGGGAGAGATGGATGGATGGGTGTGTATGGGCATGGAAGCATGGATGAAGGGATGGGTGTGTATGTGGATGGAGGGATGAAGGGATGGATTTGTATGGGCAATGGATGGATGCAGGGATGATGGGGGTGTATAGGGAGGGATGGGTGTGTATGGGGATGGAAGGAGGAAGGGATGGGTTTGTATGGGGGATGGATGGATGGAGGGAGGGTGTGTATGTGGATGGAAGGATGGATGGATGATGGGTGTGAATGGGGAGGGATGGAGGGATGGGTGTGCATGGGCAAGGAAGCATGGATGAAGGGATGGGTGTGTATGTGGATGGATGGAGAGATGGGTTTGTATGGGGGACGGATGGATGGAGGGATGAAGGGGGTGTATAGGGAGGGATGGGCGTGTATGGGGATGGAAGGATGGAGGGATGAAGGGATGGGTTTGTATGTGGATGGATGGATGGAGGGATGGGTTTGTATGGGGGATGGATGGATGGAGTGATGATGGGCATGTATGTGGATGGATGGATGGGTGTGTATGGGGATGGAAGGATGGAGGGATGAAGGGATGGGGTTGTATGGGGGATGGATGGATGGAGGGATGATGGGGTGTATAGGGAGGGATGGGTGTGTATGGGGATGGAAGGAAGCATGGATGAAGGGATGGGTGTGTATTGGATGGATGGATGGAGGGATGGGTTTGTATGGGGGATGGATGGATGGAGTGATGATGGGCATGTATGTGGATGGATGGATGGGTGTGTATGGGGATGGAAGGATGGAGGGATGAAGGGATGGGTTTGTATGGGGGATAGATGGATGGAGGGATGATGGGGGTGTATAGAGAGGGATGGGTGTCTATGGGGATGGATGGATGGAGGGATGGCTGTGTATGTGAATGGAGGGATGAAGGGATGATGGGGTGTATGGGGAGGGATGGGGGTGTACGGGGATGGAAGGATGGAGGGATGAAGGGATGGGTTTGTACGGGGGATGGATGGATGAAGGGATGATGGGAGTGTATAGGGAGGGATGGGTGTGTATGGGGATGGAAGGATGGAGGGATGAAGGGATGGGTTTGCATGGGGGATGGAGGGATGATGGGGGTGTATGGGGAGGGATGGGTGTGTATGGGGATGGAAGGATGGAGGGATGAAGGGATGGGTTTCTATGGGGGATGGAGGGATGATGGGGTGTATGGAGAGGGATGGGGGTTTATGGGGATGGAAGGATGGAGGGATGAAGAGATGGGTTTGTATGGGGGATGGATGGATGGTGGGATGAGGGGGGTGTATGGGACTGGATATAGAGATAGGTGTGTATGGGGAATGGATGGAAGGATGAGGGTGTATGGGGGTGGATATAGGGATGGGTGTATATAGGGGAAGGATGGGTGTGTATGGGGAAGGGATAGATGGAGGGATAATGGGGATGGATGGAGGAATGATGGGTGTTTATGGGGATGGATGGGGATTGACAGATATAGATAGATGAGTGTATATGGGGGATGGATGGAGTAGTGGGTGTGTATGGGGCTGGCTGGATGGAGGGATGATGGGGGTGTATGGGGAGCGATGGAGGGATGAGTGTGTATTAGCAAGGAAGCATGGATGAAGGGATGGGTGTGTTTGTGGATGGATGGATGGAGGGATGGGTTTGTACGGGGGATGGATAGATGGAGGGATGGGTGTGTATGGGGATGGAAGGAGGAAGGGATGGGTTTGTATGGGGGATGGAGGGAGGGAGGGAGGGTGTGTATGTGGATGGAAGGATGGAGGGATGAAGGGATGGGTTTGTATGGGGGATGGAGGGATGGAGGGATGATGGAGGTGTATAGGGAGGGATGGGTGTGTATGGGGATGGAAGGATGGATGGATGAAGGGATGGGTTTATATGGGGGATGGATGGATGGAGGGATGATGGGGGTGTATAGGGAGGGATGGGTGTGTATGGGGATGGAAGGAGGAAGGGATGGGTTTGTATGGGGGATGGAGGGAGGGAGGGAGGGTGTGTATGTGGATGGAAGGATGGATGGATGAAGGGATGGGTTTGTATGGGGGATGGAGGGATGGAGGGATGATGGAGGTGAATAGGGAGGGATGGGTGTGTATGGGAATGGAAGGATGGATGGATGAAGGGATGGGTTTGTATGGGAGATGGATGGATGGAGGGATGATGGGGGTGTATAGGGAGGGATGGGTGTGTATGGGGATGGAAGGAGGAAGGGATGGGTTTGTATGGGGGATGGATGGATGGAGGGAGGGTGTGTATGTGGATGGAAGGATGGATGGATGAAGGGATGGGTTTGTACGGGGGATGGATGGATGGAGGGATGATGGGGTGTATAGGGAGGGATGTGTGTGTATGGGGATGGAAGGATGGATGGATGAAGGGATGGGTTTGTATGGGGGATGGATGGATGGAGGGATGATGGGGGTGTATAGGGAGGGATGGGGGTGTATGGGGATGGAGGGATGGAGGGATGGGTGTGTATGTGGATGGAAGGATGAAGGGATGGCTTTGTACAGGGGATGGATGGATGGAGGGATGATGGGGTGTATAGGGAGGGATGGGTGTGTATGTGGATGGAAGGATGAAGGGATGAAGGGATGGGTTTGTATGGGGGATGGATGGATGGAGGGATGAAGGGATGGGTTTGTATGGGGATGGATGGATGGAGGGAGGGTGTGTATGTGGATGGAAGGATGGAGGGATGAAGGGATGGGTTTGTACGGGGGATGGATGGATGGAGGGATGATGGGGGTTTATAGGGAGGGATAGGTGTGTATGGGGATGGATGGATGGAGGGATGGATGTGTATGGGGATGGAAGGACAGAGGGATGAAGGGATGGATGGAGGGAGGGATGATGGGGGTGTATGGAATGGATGGAGGGATGATGAGTGTGAATGGGGAGGGATGGAGGGATGGGTGTGTATCGAGATAGATGGGGATTGACAGATATAGATAGATGCGTGTGTATGGGGATGAATGGATGGATGAAGAGATGGGTTTGGATGGGTGATGGATGGGTGGAGGGATGATGGGTGTGAATGGGGATGGATGGATTGGGTGTATGGGGATAGATGGAGGGGTGGGTGTGTATCGGGATAGATGGGGATTGACTGATATAGATAGATGGGTATGGATGGGGCTGGATGGTTGGAGGGAGGGGGTGTATAGGGTTGTCTGGAGCGATGATGAGTGTGTATGGGGATGGATTGAGGTACGGGTGTGTATGGGGATGGATTGAGGTATGGGTGTGTATGGGGATAGATGAAGGGATGGGTGTATATTGGGATGGATAGGGATTGACAGATATAGATAGATGGGTGTGTATGGGGATAGACGGAGGGATGGGTGTGTATCGGGATAGCTGGGGATTGACAGATACAGATAGATGGGTGTGTATGGGGATAGATGGAGAGGTGGGAGTGTATGGGGATAGATGGGGATTGACAGATATAGATAGATGGGTGTGGATGGGGCTGGATGGTTGGAGCGATGGGGGTGTTTAGAGTTGTCTGGAGCGATGATGGGTGTGTAAGGGGCTGGATAAAGGGATGGGTATGTATGGGGAATGGATGGATGGAGGGATGATGGGGGTGAATGGGGATGGATGGAGGGATGATGGAGGTGTTTGGGGATGGATGGATGGACGAAGGGATGGGTATGTATTGGGATGGATGGGAATCGACAAATATAGATAGATGGGCGTGTATGGGGGATGGATGGAGGGGTGAGTGTATATGGGGCTGTCTGGCTGGAGGGATGATGGGTGTGTATGTGGAGGGATGGGTGTGTATGGGCATGGAAGCATGGATGAAGGGATGTGTGTGTATGGGGGATGGATGGATGGAGGGATGGGTGTGTATGGGGATGGATGGATGGTTGAAGGGATGGGTTTGTATGGGGGATGGAGCAATGATGGGGGTGTATGGGGAGGGATTGGGGTATATGGGGATGGATTGAGGTATGGGTATGTATGGGGACGGATTGAGGTGTGGGTGTGTATGGAGATGGATAGGGATTGACAGATATAGATAGATGGGTGTGTATGAGGATAGATGGAGGGGTGGGTGTGTATGGGGATGAATGGATGGATGAAGGGATGGGTTTGTATGGGTCATGGATGGGTGGAGGGATGATGGGGGTGTATGGGATGGATGGAGGGATGATGGGTGTGAATGGAGAGGGACGGATGGGGTGTATGGGGATAGATGGAGGGGTGGGTGTGTATCGGGTTAGATGGGGATTGACAGATATAGATAGATGGGTGTGGATGCGGCTAGATGGATGGGAATAGATGGTGGTTGACGTATATGGATATATTGAGGTTCATGGGGCTAGACAGATAGAGAGAGAGTGGGAGCTTTGTTATAACTGAAGTATCTGGACTCTCTGGCCCAAATTTTTAAAGAAGGCCAATTTACGCCAGTCGGGGATCTGGCCAAGGGATTAATTTCAATGGGGCCTATGTGCTTCTGAAAATTTAAAATACTGTGATCAATCTGGCCCTCTGAGCTCACAGGGTTTTGGCTGAGCTTTTCAAAGGAACCTGGGAGAGTGAGGCATCAAACGCCCATTAAATTTCATTCCCGTTGATGACAGTCACTAAGACTCAGATTCTGCTATTCAATGGCAGTTAGGAGACTAGATACGTCTGAGGGGCTCGGCCTAACGCTCTTAGACCTTGCTGAAGATTCCAACCAAATCTCAGAGCTGGGGGGAGGGATTCACCCCATTGCCCAGTCCCTGGCTCCGTGTCAAGCAGGCTCGGGCCCCGCTCACTGCTGTGGTTTGCATTTATTGCTCAGGCTTTGAGGGTTTCCCTCTCGCCTGCAGCAGGTTTTTGTATAAGAATGAGTCACTGTGCTCCCCCCACCCACAATGATTGAAACCACATCAAAAACTTCAGCCCCTTCCGGCTTGTCAAACCACCTTCTTCTAATGAGGAAAATAAAAACAAGTTCATAGATGGAAATACAGAGTACCCACCCTGCCACATTTAGTTGCCTGCACTGTTATTGCAAGCTATCAATGATGAATTATCCACAAATCAAGTATCAATTATCCCTCAATTATCAATAATCAATTTAAAGCCTCCAGTTAGCAATAATCAGGTTTAAAGTCTCAACCATCAATTACTAACTAATCAACTAATCCCCAATTAACTATCAAGCAGCAATCTCTAATTAACAATCAATAATTGCTTATCAGTTTCAAACTATCAATCGTCAATTATCAACCTATCACCAAAGTGCAATTATTACCTGTCATTTATCAACCTATCATCACTTATCAATATACAATTGTCAGCACTGATCATTACATCAATATAATCCGTTATCAGTCTTCATTTATCAGCCATCAGCTATTGGTCACCATTGATCGGTTAGGTAGGCAGAGACTGTGGGAGGAAGGATGGTAGACAGAGGGGTGCGTAGTCATTGAATAAAGCTTCTGTTATGTCCATCTTCATTTATTGTCCATCAACCATCATCTCAGTGATACTTTCTGCTTTCTTCATCTCTTGAGTCAGTCCCATACTTACAGGGTAAGCGCTGAAGGTTGGGGAACAAATTTTGTTTTGTGCGGATATAGTGGGTAGCACTATGGGGTTCTGGCCAGGGTCCCTGAGTGGTACCACCATAGATGAGGATAATTTTGTATTCTAATGATGGACTGAGGCATGGGGAAGGGAAGTGATTTGCCTGTCACCCAGGGAGTCTGAAGCAAAGCTGGGAATAGATTCAGTGCTAACTCACCGCCCTGAGCCTATGGATCATCTTTGCTCTTGGCAAGCTTTGTCTGGTGGCAGAATGACAATGCAGTGCTATTTGCAGCATGCATTCAGAAGGGGACTCCTTGTCTCACTGCAGTCTGCTGCAGGCTCAGTGGGCACTTGGTTGACATTCATAAGCATGGCTTGTGTTCTTGTTCAGGCTCTGAAGGTTTCCCAGTTCCCGTGCACAGGGTTTTAATACAGCGCTGCACCACCGTGAGCCCCCAGCCCACACCGTGATGAACGCCACCACAAAAACTCCCGCCACTTCTCTGCCCTCCTCGTTAGAAACATGAGCATCAGATCTTGCTCCAAGGCTGGAAAAACACCTCCTCCACCCACACTAAATCGCCCGCACAAAATATTGGATTTCCACCGAAGTTGTAGATTGAATTCCTCCCACGGGCAGAGATTCCTTGTGTGCTGCAGACAACTCAGTTAATCTCCCTGGGCCACAGTTTAGGAACATCGGAAGAGAGCTGGGGAAATAATTGATTTGTTTGGTTCAGCAGCTGAACGGAAAAATCAGTTTGGGGGTTGACCTGAAGTGACGCTGCTTTGACTTTCCTCAACAAAATGAAAAAAAAAACACCCTTTCTTTCGGGGTCAACTAAACATTGGAATTAATTCAGGGAAGTTCTGGCCTGTGTTGTGCTGAAGGCCCCACCTGATGATCACAATGGTTCCTCCTGGCAAGGAATCTATGGATCACAGGTTTTGCCTGGAAGGGTCTCTGTAGCATAGCAGGTGATGTATCTCATACTGAATTGAAAGGCAGCCAATTTAAAAGGGTTCAGAGGAAACAATATGTATGCAGCACATAATAATCTGTGTGGATCTCACAGCTACATGTTCTTTTCCAGGCCCGGAGTTCAACACAATTAAACCACAAAAACAAAACCACACAGGTTCTTCTAAAGCACTTGGTGCCCATCAGTCTTGGAGAATGGCTCCTCCACCCCTCTTCTGATGCAGTTTGGTTGTTTCTTCCCCCATCCCCAATACTTTACTTATGTGTTCCTAGAGTGTTTTAGATGGCCCATCCCCCTAACATCTAGGCTGACTTTAATTTTTTTCTTACCTGGCTGGTCATTTCTCCAGTGTTGCCTCAGTTCTCCTTTTTCTCCACATTCGGCACACCTGCAGCATTATCAGGGCAGGTGTTTAATACGCCACCTGGGCGTCAGGCCAGATGGATGAAACAGAGAAAAAGCCAGTGCTGAAGGAAGCGGTTTGAGATGGTGGATCTCCAGTGTTTCTGCTCGGTCGACCACTTCAGAAGAGATGGAACTGTGCTGTGGTCTAAGCTGCAATCGGTGTGCTACCTGCTTGAGCACAGAGCACCACATCTGTAGCACAAGGTTGGCCTTGCGGTCAGCACCAGCCTCCCACTGGCAGAGATTCCTTGGGTGGTAGCAGACAACTCGTTTCATCTCCCCGTGCCTCCGCTCTGCATATGCAAAGTAGGAATGGCCCTTCCTTTGTCTGTCGTGTCTATTCAGACTGCAAACTCCTCACGGCAAGGAGAGTATTTTGCTTCTTGAATGTACTGCACCTACCACAGCAGGCCCATGATCTAGTGAAATACAAATAGTAATAAACATTTCATGCTTTGTGCCGCTGCTCATCTCTGGCCTTGTGTGAGAAGCAGGTATTTGGTGTAATCATCTGATTATAATGGGCCCTTCCGCACTTACGAATCTTGTATTAGGCTTTAAATAATGCCCGGTAATGTTGAGTACAGACCACATCAGATGAGACGGGAGCATTTTCTTTTGTCTAGTAAAGGAACCCTAGACTCCTTTTCTTGCCAACTGAGGGAAGTGGGGGGCTAATGGTTAGAATGAAGGGGCGTGCAGGAGTCAGGACTCCTGGGTTCTATCCCTGGCTCAGGGTGAGGAGTGGGTCTAATGGGTTAGTGCAGGAGCTGCTGGGAGTCAGGACGCCTGCATTCTATTGGTAGCTCTGGAAAAGGAGTGAGGACTGGGAACCAGGACTCCTGGGATCTACCCCAGGCTCTGGGAGGGAAGTGGGGTTGAGTGGTTAGAACAGTTGGGGCTGGGAGTCAGGGCTCCAGTCCTAAACCTGCTCAGGATTGGGTTTAACTGGCCAAGTAAGATGAGGGGACTGGGATGGGTGAGACCCAGGCTTGCACTGGGGAGTACTTGCACTTGTTGGAATGATAGATTTAAAAACAGTGTAATATAGACTTAAAATCAAATTAGCCTTCTCGCAGGAGGATTTTGTACTATATTCCTCATGCAGATGTCGAATTTAAGGCAGAAATCATTTGTGGAAGCCCACAGTTAAATACACCCAGCATGGACTTTTTTTGGAGGGATCGTTAGCCCCATAAAACAAGTGAAATATGAAAGGTCCTGTGGTTATTAACTGCTACAAACTACGGATCAGCCAGTTCTTGTTTCCTTTCACCATTGATAAATCAGTCTCCGTTACATCCCTCCTGCCTTGGCAGGAAACATCTGCCTTCTTCCCTCCTAGTCCCTTCCTTTCCCCAGATGTGGAACTGAGGTCGTAATTCAGCTGGGCATTTCTGCGGCTGGCTGCCCGGGAGGCGAACGCAGAGGGAAGCAAACAGGAGCTGGCATCCGCCATCATGTTGCAGTCTGGATGTAGCTCATGCCGCAGGCCCGAATTAAGGGCTGCGTAGCTCCGTCCGGACGCGGCAGCTCAGTGTGGGCGAGCTGGGTCCAGTCATTGTAAGGCCAGGTTTACAATGGAGGGGGGATGCTCAAGTCCACAACTGAGGTTAACAGAGCAGTGTGGACATACGCTTAGACACCTACCAAGCTGCTGGGACACATGGACAAACCTGCCTCTGTCCTGACACCCCAGTTATGCCAAAGGCCTGGGGAAGATAATCAAACTGAGCCTTCTCGTGACCATCTAGCCTGTGGGGCCCCGTCTGGGAAGCGTACCTAGAGAATGACACCACGGCAGGCCCCACAAAACATAGCTGCCAAGTGCCACCCCCTCCTCTTTATCCCCAAACCCACTAGTTAGAGCATTCACCCAGAATGTGGGAGACCTGGGTTCAAATCCCCACTCTACCTGACACAAAGCAAGGACTTGCAGCCTGGTGTCCCAGGGCAGGGCCCTACCCACCAGGTTATGGAGTATTCTGGGGGTGCAGGGTGCATCTCCCTCTGTTGAAGTTGTTCCACTTTGTATGAAATGCTTAAATTATCACCAAGCCCAAGAGAGAGGCTGTGCACCCTAGTGGTTAGTGAAGACACCCAGGAATCCAGTTTCTGCTCCACTGAATACGTAAGTATTTTATAGAATTCCTTTAAAAATCCGAGCCTCCATCACTCTGTCATTTCCCTCCCTCCACATCCACAAATCAGAGAGGATAATCCCCCCTTTCTCCCACCCTTTGATTTTTCTGTCTAGTCCCACTCTCAGACAGCCCCAGGCAGTACTTCTGGAGTACAAATACCCGCACGTGTGTGTGCATTTTTACAAGGATCCCAAGGGACTTAGGCACTCACATTTCACCAGGTGTTGAGTGCCCAACTCTCTTTGGAAATCCACCTCCCAAATGGTCAAGCAAGGGATTAATGTGAGAACCCGGTGAATAAAGCACATTTCCTACAGCCATAAGACCAGAGTTTCTCTATCAGGGGTCGCCACTTGTGTAGGGAAAGCCCCTGGCAGGCGGGCAGGTCTGGCCGATCGCAGCTCCCACTGGGCGCAGATCGCTGCTCCGGGCCATTGGGAGCTGCTGGAAGTGGCACGGGCCGAGGGATTTACTGGCCACCACTTCCAGCACTGCCAGCAGCCCCCCTTGGCCCGGAGCAGTGAACCGCGGCCAGTGGGAGCCACGATCAGCCGGACCTGCGGACGGGGCAGGTAAACACACCGGCCTGGCCTGCCAGGGGCTTTCCTTGCACAAGCAGCACCCCCTGTTTGAGAAACCCTGCATAAACCCATGCTGGCTGGGCTGCCTCGGTCAGACCTTGTGAAGCCATCGAGAGGGTGGGGAGGGGGCGGCTGCTGGGGTTCTGCTTCATGCTGTGAAGAGTTTTTGCACTGGAGCGTATCACTGTGGCTACTGTAGTATCCTCCACAGTGATAAACACAGCAGCAAAAACTTAGCTCCGGGACAAGAGGAGTCTGTTCTGGAATGGCCAGCACCTGCTGCCCTCTTTAAACCAGGCACAGGAACGGCTGCCAGGGCCCATCCAAGCTCAGTGGCTGTCGCCAGCGGCGCTGCTCCCCTCTGCTGAAGGAATGAGCGGTGACGGTGACAAAAGATGGCCTTTCAGTTACGACACTGGGTGAGGACTCCAGAGATATGGGATCAGTAGACGGGTCTCTTCACCCTGGCTCCCTTTCAGCTTCTCCCTCTGTGAAAATAACAGCACCAAAGAGTTACTTGAAACCACAAGGAAGGAGAAGGCTGGATGGACAGAGCATCCTTGCAAACAACAGCCTTGCTCCATTACCCATCCCAAGGACTCCATGCCTTACCACAGGCGATGGTTCTTCCATCTGGCCCCCGGCTGGGCCGGAGCCAGGGCCTTTATTGAGGGCTTCCCTACCCAGACTCCTTTGCAGAGATGGGAAGTCCTGCCCATTCTCTCTGGACGATTGACAGTTTGTCTAGCCAATCAGCTCTCTTTCCCTCACTCCTGGTTCTATAAGGGTTGAATGCCCATTGCAATCTGCACGCTTTTTTGGCATGGGGGACAAAAGGGAAGGCTCCCCAGGGTACTAGATATAGCAGACCTATCTTTTAGGAGGTTTGCTATATCTAGTACCCTGGGGAGCCTTAATTTTGCTTCTAGTTTCTAGATGTTGCTAGAATATATGTAACAATGAGGTGAGTGTACTCAGAGAGTGGGGATTTCCCAAGGGTTGATGCTCAAATTCTCAGGGGGGTTGGGTGCCCAGGGGCTTGTCTTTACAGGGGAAATAGACTGGAAATAGCTCTCCAGGTGTAATTTAGTTATTCTGGAAAAACTTTTCCATGGGGCTACTCTAGTATGGAGCAAAAGTGCCTGTGTGAGAAGAGGAAATGGTCTGAAAGAGAGCGGGGAGCTAGTCTGAGTAACTCAATGACATTGGAATAACTATTCTGGTCAATTTCCCTCATTGTCTTAGCTCCTTTTGCCAGGCCCAGCCGAAATGAACAAGTGGGGGGTTAATGAAAGACTCCTGTTGAAGGAGACAGTTTAGCCTGTTGGGTAGATCATTGCAGTAGGAGGCAGCAGACTAGCATTTTGTTCCCAGCGCTGGATGACCTTGGCCAAGTCACTTCTTTTTCATGCCTCAGTTTCCCCATCTGTGAAATGGGAATAATGATGATGACCTCCTTTACTAAGTGCCTTGTGATTGACTGAGGCAGGAACTGAGCACTGGTAGTAGTAGTTGTGTTTGGGGTAGCCTTTAAATAAGGGTGTTAAAACACTGATTTCTCTCACAAGGGCATCTGGCCTGCTTTCGTCAGACTTTGCTAAGCCGCGGTAGCACGCTGTCTCGCTACGTGGCTTGTGCTCAGACCCTGCAGGAAGTTTTTGTATGTGAGTGCATCACTGTGCTGCTATATTGTCCCCACTGTGCTAAACACCAGAGCTAAAACTCAACCCTGAGGTGGACTTTCTGCTAGATACAGTGACATCTAGTGCAATGTTCGCAGACAGGGACTGCTGCACTGGTCCATCTGTCTCTAACAATAGCAGCTGCTTGAGGAGAAGGTAGGAGGGAAGAAAGATGGTCTTAATTTATTATTTCTGTTACCATAGTGCCTCGGAGCCCCAGTCATGGGACAGGATTCCATTGTGCAAGGTACTGTACAAGCACACCTCAGTGACAGCCGCCACCCCAAAGAGGTGACAGTGTACGTAGATTTTGAAGGATTTGATTTTTATTGGTAAATGTGAATTTCACCACACGCACAAAAACTGACCAAAAAAAATCTTCATCGATGCTAATCGAAATTTACAGACAGGCCAAGTAGGAAAAAGGCTGCTTGAGAATTTAGTAGAGTTTGATGAAGGGTATTTTCTGGGTATAGACTGACATGCGATGCTGATCATTTGTGTTTGAACAACGATAAAGCTTTCACTTTTTGAATCTCAGCATCTACTGTCATGAAATGATTTAAACAGTGCTTCAACTCCATAATTTTGCACAACCGTGAACACTGAAATCAATACAAATCTAGAACATTGCTTAAAAATAAATGTCCATTGAAATTATAAATAAAAATCATTTTTTGCCAAGCTTAAACAGAAGTCTGAGACAAGAGACAAGAGATGCAAACCAACAGGAGTGCCAGGTTTTTCGCCTTCCTCTGCAGCGTGGGGGATCATTTGCCTGCTTAGATCACCTGGTCATATCTCACCTCATGAATTTCCTGCGCTGGAGGAGGCTCGGCACCATGGCAGTTGGATCTCTGGTGGTTTCTGCCTGGGACATCTAGTTGAATCTCCTGAGAACTGAGATGCTTTGGTCTAACTAATGTCTAATCTAGGGACATGCGGGTGAAACGTAATGGGATGGGATGGTTCCTTCTTGCTTTAAACCCTGAGACAATATTGGTCAGCATGACAAGCAGTAGTCTCAGCGCTACCTTGAGAGATGGGGGTACAATTCCTGACATCTCTATAGACTCCATTTGAACCTTTGGGAAAGTTCCATGGGCTTGTACCCTTGAAAGCCTATAGAGTTTTGATGCCTCGTTCAATAAAAATCCCACCTTCAATCTCTCTTCGTCTTGGTGTTGGGATTCCCTCCAAGACCTCTTTCTGCTCGGCTTCCCAGCAACTCAGTTTGACTCGAGCCTTGGTCACTCAAGTTTCTTTGTTTGGCACACAACAGTGCTACTCACGGTTGATCCGACTCAAACGCAGAGGGGATAGTTGCGGGGAGTATCACAGCTCAGACGTTACCCCGAAACCCTCTCCCTTGTCCACGTTACACATCTGATTGCATTCACTATATGTTGCATCACACATTTGGATGGCTCGGTTACTTTGCAGGAGCCAATCCCCGTGCTGCATGCACTGTCCACTCACTGTCCATGTTTCGACTTCCTCATTATTCCTAAATTATTTTGTCCCTGGTTATCTAGTTAATAGGAAATGGTTCCCTGGGTGTTCTCCCTCTTATCTTAGCTGGCTCAGACATTCTGTCTTCTTAGTCTATTGACGTATTTATGTATCTTATTTAGCACAAATTTGCTCTTTTCAACCTGATGATTCATTTAACTCCTTAATTCTATCTTCCAAAATATGAGGCCAACCTTCGTGTGTTAATTACTCAGATCAGGCCAGGTCTCCCATCTGACCACTGCATATGACAAGTGATCTTTCTGGTCTTACAGGCTGACCCCCATCCTGCCCTGTGTCCGTAAGCTCTGTGGGGTGGGGACTGTCTCTCACTGTGTGTCTCTGCTGTGCCCAGCACAATGAGGCCCTGCTCTGTAGGGTTTGCCATAATACACACAACACACACACAGGGTGAAATCCGGGTCCCCCTGAAGTCAATGGCAAGATTTCCATTCACTTCTAAGGGGCCAAGATGTCACCCTTAGGATGGGGTTTGCACACGTGCCGAAGCGTGCAAGGGATTCACCTCCCACAGAAAGTCCATGGGATATGGCTGCATAATTGCCAGAGAGCTGCTTTGAAACCACTACGGGCTTGGTGTGAATTCATCTCCATTTAGAAAAGATGGACTAAGGGTGGAACATATTTTTCAAACCCTTTGTCATTTCTCTCTGGGCTGCTTTCTAGAAACCTTCCCTCAGCCACAAATTCACTTCTCAGTGTCCTTCGCATGCTGGGGGAAACAGAAGGAGAACAGACTTCCTGTCTTACAGAATTTACACATCAAGAAATAGAGATACCGGTTCCAGTTCCTCTTGCTGCCTGGAAATGGCATTTGTGATGCTTAACTGGCTGCATGGTGCTCAATAACTCCAGAAGCCGAGCTCCTCAAAGTACAGGGAGACAGAGCAGTGTGTGGATGGATGGACAGTGAGAGTGGTGTGCATTTGGGGAAGGCCAGATAGTGAGTGAGTGAGTGACAGGGGTGAGTGTATGGGGGTAGATTGATAGAGATATATTGAGAGGCTTTATGTATGGAATGGATAGACAGATGCATGGGGTGTATGGGGATGGATGGATAGATAGATAGATAGATAGAGAGGGTGTGGGGGGATAGATAGCTAGATAGAGGGGGTGGATGGGGATAGAGAGAGAGAGGGAGAGAGGGTGGATGGGGATAGATAGATTGAGGGGGTGGATGAGGATAGATAGATAGATAGATAGATAGATAGATAGATAGATAGATAGATAGATAGATAGAACAGGTGGATGAGGTTAGATGTGGGGGATGGGGATAGGTAGATAGTTGCAGGAGGTGTATGGGGATGGATGGATGGCTAGATACAGATAGGTTGATAAATTTAATGGATGGAGGAGATACCAGCAGAATTTTTCACACTAGGTTATTTTGCAAACGGCTTCTCTCTGTGGACTTGCTCACTGGGGACCAATATTTTGGATTTAAAGCCATTTTGGCTGGGAGACGACACCAGCGGCTGCTGCTTGTGGCTTGTGGATTTCAGGTCTGTATACCCAGCTATGTGGGCATCTAGAGTGAATCCCAGAGAGCAACTGTGGCGTCTCTTCATGGATCTGGTGGCTCCCTGCTGTGGGTGGTTCTGGCGCTTTGCTCTCCTCTGGGTGGCTATGTCTGTAGATTTCCCCAGCAGTGTAAGAGGCAGCAAATGACATGTAACTACCCTGTAGTGGCCACCCAGGGCTTGCTCCAGTTGTTCGTACGCTGGACTAGCTCAGTGGTGGTTTAGCTTTGAACACGGCTGGGATATTCAAAGGAGCTTTGTAAGCATGCTGAAAACATGTCTCAGAAGTAGGCAGGGTGTTAGGTGGGAGCCTTTCTGGATTGTATTAATAGACACCTGAGGTCTGTGTCTACAACCCTTACAAGGCAGATCTGTCTGTCTTTCTCTCCAGCCATCCTCCCATAAAGCTGTCTCTCTCTATACTCCCTTCTTCCTCTCCCACTTGAGGAATACGGTACTAGAGTCAACATTAGTAAAACAGCCCTAAATAAGCGGAATAAACCAGACTCCATGCCCCCTTCCCAGTCAGTCCCTGTCACAGTAAGTACTTCACAACGTGGTGTTCCCTGGGTCCCTCCCTTCTGAAGCCGACACTGGGAGGATTAAGTGGGGATTGTTGTAAGAGACTAATGGGGAACCTCAGCTTTAATTGTTGACTCCAACCATAACTTTGCCAGAAGTTGCTCCCCATGTTTTTGTAGCTTAGATAAAGCACATTCCTGGTGGTCTGGGGTTTCCAAAAGTAGATAAAGAACCTTAGACACCTAAATCTCACTGAAATTCAACTGAAGTTGGTCTTCTAACTGTCTCTGGCTCCTTGCAAAACTCCCAGTCAGTCTTCTCTAAACAGAAATTATACCAGCAAGGAAAGGTGCATTGTCACAGATTTTTCAGAAACCGACTTCGACATGGTTTGGTTGGTGGAAATATAATAATAGTGTGGCCTCTGGAAAGAGAAACTCTACCTGCAAGGAAAATTCTTTACAACATGAATAATGAACTATGTTCCCGTTAAATAATAAACTATGTTCCCATGGGAGCTAGGTGTTGCAATCCCCTGGACGGCTTTGAAAATGTCACTGTTTATTTTTGCTGCAGAGGATGCTAATGAGGACATGTGCATATTTTTTTATTAGTTAAGTGATCTTGAAGGGGAATCAGTGTCCTATCTGTACCAGTGACTGTGCAAAGAAATGAGATTGGGTGGGATGGGGTCAGTGCAAGATTTCCAATAACACTGAAGATTCCCAGTCCTTTGGCAGAAGCAGCCAAGCTTTAGGATGTCAGACCTCTGATTCCAAATGCCAGCAGCAACCTAATTAGTTAAGGTATCCCTCCCTCCTCTGGTATTTGAATGGATGTAAATCACTGTGCCCCCGTAGTTCCCACAATGGTACAGCCCCAGACCAGAATGTCTGCTTCAGTTTCATACCACAAACCTGCACCCCGGGGAAAGTAAGAATTGTGGCGAAAAGGACAGAGACAGCTTCGAATGTTTCAATCTTCCATTGGCTTTGCGAGGAATTTGAAGTGTTCTTTACAGAATTCAAAGGGAGGTAGGTTCATACAGAGGTAGAGGGATGGAGGGATGGATGGACAGGGGTGTGTGTATGAGGATGGATGGATAGATAATGCAGGGTTTGCCATGTACAACTTGATTGCAATATAATGATAAAATACAAAGTGGTTGTGCCATTAAGGTGCATCTAAAAAGTTCCACTGGATTCTAGCATAGAATGATTTCAGCTCAGAGCTCACTTACCTGTAGGTTTTGCTCAAAGCATTATTCTTTCAGTATCTGGTAGCAATCTCATTATCTTTCTCCTCTAATGGCTCCATCTTCCCCAGGCAAACCAGACCTTTCGGGCTTTAACTCCACCCGCTTGGGTGAGAGGTTTGACATACACTAAGGACAGTGAGATTTTTGTAAGGGCCTTAGTCACAGTGGGATCCAGGTTGTCACAGTGTTACACGTCTTTACACAAACCTCTGTGGGGTAGCTGGAAACTGTTGAGAGACGGCTAGCATGGGGGAGGGGACACAGAAACTCATTGTGAAAATGGGTGCAGGGGTAACAGCTAAGTGTTATTTTAATATTTATCATCCTTGAATGGATCGATAAGAAAGAGAGAGATGTGGTGGTGGATGGGCACAGATGGATGGATAGAGAGGGGTGGGTATATGGAAGTATGGATGGATGAATTGAGGAGTGTGTATGGGGATGGCTGGCTGGATAGACACAGGGGTATGTATTGGGATAGCTGGATGGATAGATAATGCAGGGTCTGCCATGTATAACTTGATTGTAATGTAATGATCAATTAAAAAAGTGGTTGTGCCATTAACCTGCATCTAAAAATTTCCATTGGATTCGAGAATAGAATGATCTCAGCTCAGAGCTCACTTACCTGTAGGTTTTGCTCAAAACATTATTCTTTCAGTATCTGGTAGCAATCTCATCATCTTCCTCCTCTAATGGCTCCATCTTCCCCACAGTGAACCAGATCTGTGGGTTTTTAACTCCATCCGCTTGGGTGAGAGGTTTGATGGGGAGTCAGGGCAATGAGATTTGTGTAACAGCGTTAGTCACAGTGGTACCCCAGGGTAGCCACAGTGTTACACACCTCTACACAAACCTTGATGGGGGTAACTAGAAGCTGTTGGAGACAGCTAGAGTGGGCAGTGGGGGTGGGGACACAGACTCATTAAGAAAATGCATTCAAGGGTAACAGCTAAATGATATTACAAAATGTATCATCCTTGAAAGGAGAGAGAGCGAAATGTGGTGGTGGGTGGGGACAGATAGATTGGTGTGTATGGGGATGGACTGATAGATGTTTCTGAGGACAGATAAACAGAAATATATTGTGTAAGAATGGAGATAAGGTATCTATTCCAGGTGGATGGATAAATGGGGGTGGAAATATGAAAAGAAGATAGATCAATAGAAATGTGTGAGATAATATATCATAATTGTGTCTTTATATGTGTGGACGGATGGATGGATAGGTGGGTGCATAGGGATGGATGGATATATGGATATATGCATGAAGATGGATGGATGTGACTAGGGATACAGAGACAATATAATTGGTTTGTTGAACAATCCCATTACCAATTAAAATGCATTTTTGGCACAGTGACCTTAAGAGGAAAACCTTAAAATACCCACTACACGGGTTATACCTGTGGAGTAAGAAACTGGAGAGTCATTCATAGTTATCTTCTTCCACTGAAGCTGTTGGAAGTGAGGTTCACTTGAGTCTGCTTGTATCTATAACGATACCTATGTGTGTAGCTGACCTCCACACCTCCACCACAGTATCTGAGCATCTCCCACGCCCAGTACCTCAGTGAGGTAGGGCCGTGTATTATCCCCATTTTATAGCCTGGGAACCGAGTCACTGAGATTAAATGACATGTCTGAGGTCACTGAGGGTGTCTGTGGATAAGCAGGAAAGGGGATTCCTGGTCAGCCAAGGTCCAGCCAAGCGCCCTGATCACTGGACCAGCCTTTCTCTCCAGAGAAGGTTAAAATGTTCAGGTTGTCCCTGGCAGCACAGGAACAGATCCCACGTTCATGGCTGGAGCAGGAGGTCGATGGCTAAGTGTGAACAGGATAAGTGGAAATAGCGAGCTAGGATTCTCTGTGCATAACCGTCACTCCAGGGAGGTTTCTGCTATGGAATTAGTTACTGTGGGAACCCCAGCTGCTATAACCTCACAGTGATACAACCCTGCACCAAATCTCATCAGCGCCTCGGGGAAGCCTGGGCAAGGTGTCCTCAGAGATGTTGAACTTTAATAGTATCCTTGAGCCTGGGTTTTTTTTTGGGGGGTGGATTTTTGGTCCTGGTTCTTTATGATTTTATTCAGAATTCATGCTCTGTCCGAGGAGATTAATTCCAAGAGGAACAGGATACGAAGACAGTCCCTACAATATTCTACTGCCCCCCAGGGCCAGACTCTGATACCTGGAGGCATAAGCAAGACCTTGGCATCTACACCACAGCTGGGCTAGTAGACAGAGCACTGGTCTGGATCACTGGATGATTCCCTGTTCTGTCCATTCCCTCTGGGGCGCCTGGCATTGGCCACTGGTGGCAGACAGGATACTGGACTGGATGGTCCCTTGGTCTGACCCAGTCTGGCCGCTCTTATGTCCTTACTGGTCTCTAGCCTAGTCCAGCTCTGCAACTGATCTTCCATGTGACCTTGAGCAAATCACTTCACTTCTCTTTCCCCTCCCTCTTCTGGTCTGTCTTGTCTCATTAAACTGCAGGCGTGTAAGGACAGGGACCGTGTCTTGCTGTGTGTTTGTACAGCACCTAGCATCAGGGCAGGTGGGTCACGTGTCTCCCCCACCCCCGATTTGCTGCTTGGCTTGTACTGAGCATGCTCACACGGCCATGCTAGGTATCACTGCTGAAACGGGCTGCCCTGACTCGCCTCCCCCCACCCCCGCACTATGGGCAGGCGCAGGTCGTCTCTGCCTAGCACAAGGCAGTAATACAAATAGTGAAGTGTGATTGCTGAGCTCCGTTAAGCCAGTGCTAGTTTATACCGTCTGAAGAGCAGAGTTCAGATTCCGACGTGTATCCTTGTGCTGATTAGTACCTTGGGCCGGGCTTTTCTTTCGTGGGAGCTGGCGGCCTTTAGAAAAGTCTGAGTTGCCAACGCGTACAGGTTATTGTCAGGGTATCTCTCACTGTGGTATTGTCACTATACTGTCATCATCTATTACTATAGTAGCTGCAGCACAGTGAATCATGCCTATACCAAAACGCCCAGTGAATGGAAACATTTGCCCAAGCTAATGAGCTCGAGAGTAATTAGCGTACTACGTGCCCCAACAGGTAAGAAACATGAATTAGTTCTTTTTTTTAAAACAAAGTCACTTTTTGTTTTTGTTTCACACTCAGGAAACTAGGGGCCAGATTGCCAAGGTTTTTCGGCACCCAAAGATGTAAAGAGCTGCCTAGTAGCATTCTCAAAAAGACCTAAGCGGGTTAGGCGCCTAACTCATTGAGCTCAATAAATGCCCCTCACTCCTCAAGGTTTTCTGGAATTGTTTGCATCTATGATTTATCTTCCCCAGTTTCTATGTTTTCCAGGGATCCACTTGTATTTTATTTGACAAGAGCATTTCAGAAGAGATATTTTTTTTACCCAATGGAGAAAGTATATTTTAAAAAAATGAAGTTGCTTCTGATCAAAACGTTTCCAAAATGCCGTTTCTCTAGGTCTGACTTTCTGGCATAGCTGCGACCATACGGAGGTTTTTGATATGGTGTTTGTCATTGTGATAACTCCAGCTACCACCTAACACGGTGATGTGTGCCAATACCAAATGTCCGTTCCCACTGGTATGTAGGAGATGATCACATCTAATGGGAATTGTACATCAAGATTCCTTGAGCAGCTTTCAAACTCTCATCCTACTGTTCCCACTATGGAAAGTATGTCTTTTATTTGATACTAATACAGCCGAGGTATTTGTTAGGGGGTATATCACTGTGATAAGTAACTCCCGCTATAGTAGTATGCACAGTGATACACAGCCCTGCAAAATCTTCCTCATCTCTTCCAATAACCGCAATCAGATAATTATTAGGATCACTCATCCTTCCAGTCCTGCAAACAGTACAATAGGCAGGAGACAAACTACTAATCCCTTTAAAAAACATTGAATTAGGAATATAGGGTGATGGGATGTTTAAAACTAGAATAGAATAGAGGAAAGTGGAGTGGAATAGAATAAAACATTGGAAAGGAGACTAGACTAGACTAGACTAGAATGTTTACACACAGGAATTGCTAGAATAGGTCAGACCAATAGTCCATCTAGTACCCCTTTACAAATATTTCAGGCTATGATGAACCTCCCCTGCAAAAGTGACAACTCCCCTATGCCATGCCACCCGTACTTCTGCATTGCTGCTGGCAGCAGCGCTGCCTTCGGAGCTGGGTGCCCGGCCAGCAGCCACTGCTCTTTCGACCCCCCCCCCCACAATAGTCTTGTGATCTCCTTTTGGGTTGGGATCTCCAGTTTGAGAAACTGTGTTGTCATACAACCTCCTGTCTTGTGGCCAGTTCCAGACAACGCAGAGGGAGGTGCAAGAACTGCCCTCTAGTGGGCACTTCGAGATAACCTTGACATGAGCTTGAATCAGATAGAAGTTGGCTCGTGCCCTGACAGAGACGGGTTTATGTCCTCTGCAAAAACCTTTCCCCCTCCATACTTACTCTTATAATTCTGTATCTTCTCCTTATCATTACAAATACCCCTTCTCTTATCGAATCCTGATGAGCTCTTGTCCTCACTGATACTGTGTAACGATGAGTTCCACGGGTCAAATGTGCAGAAGGCATCTTGTTTTATCAGTTTTAAAATTGCTGAATTTCAGTTGGATTTGAAAATCCCCTTGTTCGTGCTTTGAGGCAGTATGAATAGAAGTGCTTCATCTACCTTTTCTCTAGAGTTTATTGGTTTGTAGCCCTCTGAAGTCCATTCTGATTCAACTTCTCTGTAATGTAAACAGCCCCAGCGGGTATTTGCAAAAGTTGCTTAGGACTGTAAGTCCTGCTGATTTTCTAGGAAACTTGTGCTGCACAGTCATGTAGGAATTTTTGAAAGTCACTCCCCTAATCTTTATCAGCTGGGATTTTAAAAGAGCCTAAGGTACTTAGGAACCCAGTTTCCAATGGGAGTTGAGCGCCTAACTCCTTTAAGAACTTTGAAAATCCCGGTCTATTTTTCTTTTTCTAATTTTTTTTTTTTTTTTAGAAAATAGTGGATACATTTAGTCGTGTCAAAATCTGTCCTGAAATGGATGACATTCTTATATTCTTCCTCTTTCCCTGGGTACAGCCAAAGATTGGATCTCAGAGATCTAGAGTTCAAAGGTGTGAATTCAAATCCTGGTTGAGTCACGGTATTCTGTTCTCTGGGCTGGTATTTTCAAAGAAGCATGAAGGTGTTTTTTCCTCGGAAACTCCCAGTCCTAGTTTCCAGCCAGGTTTTAACATCCAGGTGTCATGAAGAGTTTCTTAGGTCCCCTCCTGAAACCAGATATCTCTAAATAGATACGCCAGTTAACGTGTTTTTCCTTGGTTCCGTGATTTTCTGTTGCATTTGCATTAGCACCTCTATGGCCATGTGTGGTTTTTGACATGAAGTGCGTCACTGTGGTAGCTCCCGTAGTAATTACACTGTGATACACTCCCGCACAAAATCATCTACGGCCAAGGTTCATTCATAGGTCTTAGCAGCTTGGGCAAATGTTCAGAAAGGTGGAAACTCTTAACAGCTTCTCTGAAGTATCCCCCGTATTTTGGGCTGTTAATGATAAAGTTCAGGGTGATGAATATTATTACTCTTAGGTAGCAGCCAAACTATACTAGGATCTTTCTAGACATTCGGGAAGGATCTCAAATGCTATTCTATTGTAATCTTGTTCAGTGTATTCTAGTCTTGTCTATTTATTCTAGCCTAGTCTATTATGGTTGACCTCAGTATAGGATATTATATTCTACTCTAATCTATTATAGTTGCTTTAATGTAGTCTCTTTTATTGTAGCCTAGTCTACTCTAGTCCAGCCTACAGTAGAACCCTATTTTTTAAAACTAATTAGGGACCGAGAACTTTGTAAAACCGAACATCTTAAAGTGACGGTAGGTACAGTGCATCAGTCGCAGTATGGTGCACTGCAGCGCTTTCTTCTTCTTCAAACCACTGTGAAGCGATTTCCAGTGAATTGAAGGCGTCTGAATGTGAAGGGATGTTGACTTGTTTGCTGCCATCAACTTCTTTCATTGTGTGATTCCCTCACACATACACATTAGAAAAAATAGCTCATATAACTGATCATTTGTAAGACTGATTTTTGTAAAATCAAGGCTATACTGAATTATAGTCTACTCTAGTATATTCTAGTGTTGTTCTAACATACGCTAGGATAATCTGTTGTATTCCAGTTGAGTCTAGAGTTGTCTGCTCTAACCTCTTCAGCTCTTTTTATCATGCTCTTCAGAGTGGTATCTGAGTCTAAGAACAGAGAGACAAGTAGATAGATTTTAGGGGATGAGGAACACAGAGTAGGAACTGTGTATAGAAGTCAAGTCAGTTGACTGTAGGGTGTCCAAAGGATTTCAGTTTTTCAGATGACTTAAGGTATTTGCAAAACAGTTTGGAGGTTAAATCCCATTGAAAATTGTTGTCTTCTCCTTCAGTGAGGACGGTGTCTCTGACTCCCTTGGGAGGCTTTGACATTCTCAGTATCTGACTCTTCGGAATGAATATTGGTGAGCCAAAAGAATTTCTTTCTCAGCACTGGGTCTGGCTTACTGAGGTGAGGGCTAGGACATCCAGAACTTTGCTGTGGGATCTGTGGTGGCTACTCCCTTCTCCCAGGTAGTATTATGTGGTGGTGTTTGCAGCTGGTTCTTGGGAGGGCCCCTGATGAGTGCCAGTGGGGTTTGCCTTCTTAGCCCAGTTGAGTGTCTCCAGACTTCACTGCTCCAGGGGTGGATGAGACCAGTTGGATTTGGGACAGACCGCTTGAAAAGAGAGAGAATGAGGATTACAAAAGGGAAGAACCCCAGGCATAGCCCAGCGCTCTCCCCCAGAAGCACCCACTTTGTGAGAGAGTCACATCCCAGCCAGAGGTGACACGTTTGCTTCTGGGTTATCAGCCTTCTTGGTACCAGCAACAGCAAAGATTTTGTGGTGCTGCAGAGACACTGAGACTCAGAGTTGCCCATGGAGCCTGGGGGGTGGCAGGGGGAATGGAAGGGGGAGATAACGGGGATGGGGGGTGTATTTGAATAGGGAGCCTGTAGAGGATATTTGCATAAAGGGTCCAGGATCAGATTTCTGGCCTGCTCAGTGACCAGTGCCATCTCCTTCATAAATTCATGGAGCACATGTCCATCAATGGGTATTAGCCAGGATGGACAGGGATGGTGTCTCTAGCTTCTGTTTGCCAGAAGCTGGGAATGGGCTGCAGGGGATGGATCACTTGATGATTCCCTATTGTGTTCATTCCCCTGGGGCACCTGGCATTGGCCGCTGTCAGGAAACAGGATACTGGGCTAGATGGACCTTTGGTCTGACTCAGTCTGGCCACCCTTATGTACAGAGAAAGGTGCAGATGACCCCTAGCTTGTGATAATGGAATAACCTGACCAGAGGAGAGTATCTTCTTGTCTGAAAGGGATGGGGTGTGTGGAGGGAGAGAGAGACTAATTTGAATATCCATAAGCAACATTGCAGAAGATGTCTATCTATTTTAGGTACTGATATGATCCTCCTCCCATTAAGATGATATCAGCTTATCTCACAGTCCTTATTTACCCTTGTGACTTCCCTGTGAGGTGAGGATTGCTATTTATCCCCCATTTCAGAGAGGGGGAAGTGAAGCATAGAGAGGCTAAGGGACAGATTGATACAGGTATTTAGGCACCTAGTGGGATTTTCAAAAGTGTTTAGGTTCCTAAATCCCATTAACATCAATGAGTTTTGGATCCTAAATGCTTTTGAAAATCCCATTTGGTACCTAAATGGCTTTGAAGATCTGGCCATGAATGACCTGCTCATGGAAGTCTGCGGGAGAGCAAGGAATACAATAGAGGTCTCCCAGGTGCCAGCTATTGTCAGAACCCAGGGATCGGCAACCTTTGGCATGCGGCTCACCAGGGTAAGCATCCTGGGTGGCCGGGCTGGTTTGTTTACCTGCCGCGTTCGCGGGTTCGGCCGATTGCTGCTCCCACTGGCCGCGGTTCACCACTCCCGGCCAATGGGGGCGGCGGAAAGCGGCGTCCAGCACATCCCTCGGACCAAGCTGCTTCCCACAGCCCCCACTGGCCTGAGCGGCGAACCACGGCCCGTGGGAGCTGCGATCAGCTGAACCTGTGGATGTGGCAGGTAAACAAACCAGCCCAGTCTGCCAGGGTGCTTAGCCTGGCAAGCCATGTGCCAAAGGTTGCTGATTCCTGCCGTAACCACTGGGCCATCCATCTTATCCTCAGGGGATCATGAATAACAATTCTCTCATGAGTACATGAGTATTGGTGTGGTGGGGAGATTTTGGATGTGCTTTCTGGTCAGAGTTCTTTGTCAGGTATGGCAGGGGTATTCAAAAATTCCTCATTGGGAAAGTTGTTGGCAAAAAATGAGTTTTTTTTCTTCAAAAATGGAATTTTTCCACTAAAATGTTGACATTCTAATTTAAAAAATCAGAATTTTTTTTAAAATTTTCAAAATGTCTCCTTTCAAAATAGAGGGAAACTCTTGATTTCTCTGAATTATCAGTGGAGAAAAGGAGGGAAATGAAAAGTGAGAGGAAGAAGGAAAGAATGCCATTTTCAAAGTGAAACAAAATGCTTGTTTCAATGATTTTTCCCCCTCAAGCTTCCCCCATACAGTATCCCAAACCAAAGCTGAATGTTTTGTAATAAAGTAAACATCCTGGGTACTAAAGGGGTCTTGAATCTGCCAGAGAAAGGTAGAACGAGAACCAATGGCTGGAATTTAAACCCAAACAAATTAAACTTAGAAATAAGACAAATTTTTTTAAATAGTGAAGGCGATTAATCAGTCCCAAGGAAAGTGGTGGATTCTCCATCTTCATGTCTTAGATCATGACTGGATGCCTTTCTGCTTCACTCAAACACAAATTATCTGGCTCAAAAGAGGGTAAATGGATGAAATTCTATGACCTGTGATACACAGAAGGTTAGATTAGATGATTTTTCTAATGGTCCCTCTGGCCTTAAAATTTAAGAAATTGTTGGAGATCCTTAATTTTTTTTGCTAGACAGGCAAACCAACAAAGAACATTGCAGCCACTCCAGGATCCATGTTTTTGATAGGGGATGTGTCACTGTGGGGTACCCAGCACCCATCCATCACAGTGATAGAGTCATACAAGATCCTTGCCCATCTCTGGGGAATGAACATTGAGGTGATGAGAAAGTCTCTGGAAAGCTCTCCTGCTGGAAGAATGTGGAAGAAGAGGGGTTGGATGGGACTTGGGACTCCTGAGTTCATCTCCTCGATTCCCAATGTATTTTCTGGTCAGTCACGTAGGACTGGATCCATGGCATTCCTTTGATTCAGGTCCTTATATCACTCTGTACCTCAGTTTCTCTGGCTGTAAAATGGGGATTTGGGCTAGGGGCTTTAGAAGCACATCTCACATTCATTTCAATTGTAATTGTGTGTCTAAATCTTCTTTGACAATCTATTTCCCCTCTGCACTGGGAAGCCCTCAGATGCTGCAGTGATGGGACCACATAAATGCACAGGTGCCCGACTTCTTTCACACAGTCATTGCTAAGAGATGCAGGAGTGTCTCACCATAGTAGCTACTCCAATCAGCACAATGGTATGGAGACACACAAAATCCTCTTTGTATGAAATGGCTCAAGGTTTTCCCTGAGTGAGATTTATTTTTTGGGAAGAGGCGAAGATGCAGTTGAAGCAGAGAGATGTGAAGCATTTTTCTCTTTCCACGTAACCTGGATGAAATTGTGGCTCTTTGTATGTTGGAATAAGTCAGAGATTCATAGAGTATCAGACCCGTGTGATTATCTAATCTGACCTCTCGCATAACGCAGGCCATAGGACTTCCCTGAATTCATTCCTATTTGAACTAGAGCAGATGTTTCAGGGGGAATTAAAAATGGCCAGTGACAGAGTATTGTAAATTGTTCCAAAGTTTAGTTACCTTCCGTGTTAAAAGTTTGTACCTGATTTCTAGTCTGAAAAATGTGCTTACCTTCAACTTCTAACCACCTTGTCTGCTAGACTGAAGAACTCTGTATTTGGACGTTTGTGTTCACCATGTAGGTACTTATAGATGGCAATCAAGTCACCCTTCACCTCCTCTTCATTAAGCTAAATAAATTAAGTTCCTTGAGTCTTTCACTGTAAGGAAAGTTTTCTAATCCCGAATCATTCTTGTGGCTCTAAGATGAGGTTTTACTGCGCATTGAAAGGTGGAACTTGTGTGTAAAGTAAATGAACTAATGGCTCCGGGACAGGACCTTCTAACCTCATGACTAGATCGACCACACAGCTGTTTCCAGGACTCTGTGAGGCTCTGTTAAGAGATCAAAGCTAGGGAAGTTTAAGGCTCTGAGTCCAGAATTATATACTGTGTTTTCAGAGTCGCAAGAGTGTCTAGGTTTTTGACAGGAGATGTGTCACTGTGGAAGCTACCGCTCCACCTAGCACTGTGCTACAGAGCAGTATGAAATCCCTGTCCCCCTCTTGTGAACTGATGTGAAGATCTGAGCAGATTCCATGTCATCTGACTTCTCATCACCATCGCTAATGCGCTTCAGGTTTTTGACAGGGGATTTTTCACTGTGGTAGCTACTCCACCCCATATCACTGTGGTACACAGTCGTACAAAATCCACCCGTCTCAGGGGAATGGATGTTGGTGTGATGGGAAAATGTTTCAAAGGCAGTTTCCTTGCCTCTACACGGGAGTGGGAGCCAGGTGAGCCAGGTTAAGTCGTGGCTCTATTACACACTTCTTGTACCAGTGTAGGTAAGTCTCTAGGACCTGACCTCCAGCCAGCTGGAGTTAATAGAAACGCTCCCCTGGATTTCAATGGATTTTGGCTCAGGTCCTTAATCTCTCAGGCCAGATTGACAAAAGTTTTGTAGATGCCTTCTGGTGCAGTGGGAATTACAACGGCACATAAGCATGTTGGGTGCCCAAATCCCATTGATTTAGGGTTAGTACCTGATTCTCATAGGTCTCCTCAAAAAATCCTGGGGATAGAGATATTTCAGAAGAAGTCAGAGGTGTATGCTTCCATATTTATTTTCTCACTTGGGAGCAATTGTTGCAGTGTGTGACAGACCCAAACCAGTGGGGTACAGGAGTCTGCTAGAGGGCAAATATACTGGTCAGTGGATGAGTAGTTTTTTGTACCCTGAGTGACCAGAGCAGGGGCTGCACCAGAGTAATCAGGAACCTGCTAGAACCAATTAAGGCAGACAGGCTGATTAGATCACCTGCAGCCAATCAAGGCAGGCTAATCAGGGCACCTGGGTTTAAAAAGGAGCTCACTCCAGTCAGGGAGGGGGGAGCCAGAGGAGAGGACGCGCATGTGAGGAGCTGGGAGCAAGAGGCACAAGGAGCTGAGAGTGAGAGGCTGTGCTGCTGGAGGACTAAGGAGTACAAGTGTTATCAGACACCAGGAGGAAGGTCCTGTGGTGAGGATAAAGAAGGTGTTTGGAGGAGGCCATTGGGAAGTAGCCCAGGGAGTTGTAGCTGTCATGCAGCTGTTACAGGAGGTACTATCGACAGCTGCAATCCACAGGGCCCTGGGATGGAACCCGCAGTAGAGGGCAGGCCCAGGTTCCCCCCAAACCTCCCAACTCCTGATCAGACACAGGAGGAGTTGACCCAGACTGTGGGGAAGATCACTGAGGTGAGCAAATCTGCCAATACATGCAGGGCCCACCAAGGTAGACAAGTTGTGACAAAGTTCCTCCTCTACCTTGGTAGATTTGCTCACCTCAGTGATCTTCCCCACAGTCTGGATCAACTCCTCCTGTGTCTGATCAGGAGTTGGGAGGTTTAGGGGGAACCCGGATCCGCCCTCTACTCCGGGTTCCAGCCCAGGGCCCTGTGGATTGCAGCTGTCTATAATGCCTCCTGTAACAGCTGCATGACAGCTACAGCTCCCTGGGCTACTTCCCCATGGCCTCCTCCAAACACCTTCTTTATCCTCACCACAGGACCTTCCTCCTGGTGTCTGATAACACTTGTACTCCTCAGTCCTCCAGCAGCACAGCCTCTCACTCTCAGCTCCTTGCACCCCTTGCTCACAGCTCCTCACACACACTTCCTCTCCTCTGGCTCCCCCCTCCCTGACTGGAGAGAGCTCCTTTTTAAACCCAGGTGCCCTGATTAGCTTGCCTTGACTGGCTGCAGGTGTTCTAATCAGCCTGTCTGCCTTAATTGGTTCTAGCAGATTCCTGATTATTCTAGTGCAGCCCCTGCTCTGGTCACTCAGGGAACAGAAAATTACTCATCCAGTGACCAGTATATTTGCCCTCTACCAGACTCCTGTACCCCACTAATTTGGGTCTGTCACAGGTGATAGAAACGGGTGTGAGAACTCTCCTTGCCCGGTATTTTCATGCAGTTTCTATCAGGGTCTAGGTTTTTGCTAGGCGATTTGTCACTGTGGTAGCTATCCCATCTAGCACCGTGCTACTCAGCTGTACAAAATCCTTGGCCAGCCAATAGCAATGAATGTTAGTGTGACCAAATATTTTTGGAGCATGCCCTTTGTTGGGCTCCACATAGCTGCTAAAATGACTTGTGTTTTTGATAGAGGACTATTCACTGTGGTATCCACTGCCCAGTAGGACACAGTGTTATGGAGCCATACAAAAATCTTTTTGGTCTTATCAGTGAATCCACAGGGAAAATACGGCTTGGGATCGTTCATCCCTCTAGTTGTGAAGAGCCGCATATGTGAGAAAGGTGAATGGAGAATTTCTTCAAACTCAAATCATTTTCTTCTCTGTCAGACATTCACAGCGAGCCTTACATTCTGCAGAGAAGGGTGGCTGAAAGATGGGGAAATAGATAGATTCCATCCATCAGAGAAGATTCACTGAGCTTTGAGATTTGATCCTCGATCTTCCTATTACTCCACTTCTCCATCTGCAGAAAAGATGGTCCTGTGCTTATGACCCAATCCTGGGACTTTGGGAGATCTCAGTTTGTTTCCCTGTCCTGACACAGACCGCATATCTGACCTTGGGCAAGTTCACCTACCGTCAGACCTTTAAAGGTGTTTAGGTTTAAAGATTTAGGCATCCAATTCCTTCACATATTTAGCGCTTAGTATCTCTTCCTTGGGTCTCCAACTGTCTCACAGGGGGATAATGTGGATCAACACATTAAAGATTATGAGGTACGTAGGTACTATGGTAGTAGGGCCATGTAAGTGGCTTAGATAGATATGTAAATGTCTCTCCCTGTGAAGTGGGGGGCATCGTTGTTCTCCTCTGTGTCTTTCTGTCCTTTGCAGGTGTGCTGAGAGTCTAAATTTATTCATGTTTGTCAGATGGCCAGAATCTGATGACAGGACCCCTGCTAGAGAGATTTCTTTGCATCGTTGCTGCTGGACACAGGTTTTTGTTCGGGGTTTTGTCACTGTGGGAGGTACCCCACCCAGCACAGTGATACAGAACTGTACAAAAACCTCCTCCACAAAAAGTGGAACCATTCAACCCAGTCAATGCCTTTTTGCAGAGCTCTTCCACTAAGTTCCAAAGAATTGCATGTGGGTGAGGAGTCAATTAGTAATGTCCCCAAGATCAGATTGTTTTCTTTTCTGGTGGATATTCCCAATGAGAACTAGATATTGCAGCAATGGGTGTTGATATAAGACCCAGGGGTGGAGGTGGGAGGAAGAGAGAGAGACAGAGAGAGAAAGACCGAAGGGGGGGATGTGGATGGGGGAAACTGATTTATATGTAAATATTTTGACAAGAAAAACACCATTGAAACTCCCACAAGAAATCCAGAGTTAAGGTGAAACTTAAAAGAACCCAAACCTTTGACGGGATGGGAACTCACAGGGAAGGTATCCAAGTTATCTTGAGTCTGGGTGGGATTTTCAAGGGAATTTAAGGAATTTCACAGAGCTAAAGTTCATTGCTGGGTAGCTTAGCAGTCTAAGTCTTAGGGCCATAATGATAGGGGTGAGTTTCAGCCTCAGTCCTCTCTAAAGTAATATGTAGTGGTCTCGCTAGCCATATGTGCTGGGCATTTCGAGGGGCAAGATCCACAAAGGAAAGGAGGAGGCTAAAAATGCAGATAGGTGATCAGGTTCGGCACCTAACTCCCAAGGTTTGTGCCTGATTCCCCTGGGAAAATCCCAGTGTGGAAGAAGCACAGCTTGTTGTTACAGGTGCACACTTGAACATTTATTCCCTCCCCTGGGAGCTTTTCTCCCCCTTTTTTGCTGTGATGGAAAGTCTATGAGAATTTTCCTTGCCTGAATTCTTTGGGCTGCCACTAACCAGATCTAGGGTTTTTATGGGAGGAGTTGTCACGGTGGTAGCCATCCACCCATCCTAGCGATATCCGGTCAGACAAAATCCTCTGCCATCCAATGGCAATGAATTTGAAAACGTAGGAGTGCACCCTCTGTTGGGCTCTGTAGCATAGCTTCTAAGATTACCAAGTTTTTGACAAAGGACTTTTCACTGTGATAGCTGCTACTCCATAGCACACAATGGTACAGAGCCATACAAAAATCTCTTCTATCTCATCTAACTTGGCCAATACAGTTTTGGATTGTTCAGCCATCTAGTTGTGAAGAGCTGCAGGTGTCGGAGGGGTGAATGGAGAATTTCTTCAAGCTTGTATCATTTTCTTTTTGTTTGGATATTCACAACGAGCCTTAACATTCTACAGTGATGGACAGAGGATATAAAAAGCGAGAAACATGGAGAAACAGGTAGATTTAATCCATTCAAAATAGAAAAATGCTGCATTTCTCTCCCCCCCATGTTTGTTGTTCTCAGGACAAAAAGGAGGCTCTTAAGGAGCTGAATATGTTTACCTTATAAAAAAGGATGCCAGGTATTAAGGGCTCTTTAATCTAACACAGTAAGGCAGAAGAAGAACCAATGGTTTGAAGTTAAACCCGGACAAATTCAAGCTGGAAATAAGGCATTGGGTTTTTTAAAGTCAGGTTTATTAACCACTGGAACAAACTATCCAGGGAAGTGATGGACTCTCGGTCTCTTGAAGTCTTTGGATCAATCCTGAATGCCTTTCTAGAAAATATGCTTTAGTGAAACACATGTAATTGACCTCAACACAGAAGTAACTGGCTGAAATTTTACGGCTCATGTTTAGACAGGAGGTCAGACTGGGTGATCTAATTTATATTTTCTGGCCTTAATATCTCTGAAACTGGGATAACACAGTTCTGATATTCTTAATGAGAATCAATCCAGTCTAGAATGTGTCCTACCCAGTTCTGGAGTGGTGAGTAAATTGGGAAGTACTGGTATGGATAAAGAATTAAATTCTGGTTTAACAATTTTCAAGACGTCATTGGAGAAATTTCTTGTCCAGAACAGGGAAATCTTAGTAGGAGAGAGAAGCTTTATTTCTCATTTCCATGGAAGATTAGTAAGGGAATAAGAGAAATCTGAAGTGAACACAATAAAGACAGTTTGCAAGTTATTTTTCTTGAACCAGATTCTAAAGCCCTAACTCACTACTCATGGGGTTAGGGGCTAGTCAGAGTGTGAATAGCATGATCTCTCCTGATACTGGTAGAGAGGTGTATTTTATTGACTCTCAGGAGAAGGCAGGACACAAAGCTGATGCATTCTCTTCAGAGGAAAGAAGAAAACAAAACTTAGAAACAGAGATCTGAAATATCTGATGGAAAGGGACACATTTTTCCCAAAACTTTTTCTGAAAACTTTTTTCCCTTCCTTTTTTTTTTGGACCAACTCTACTTAGAAATATAGGCTGAGATTCTTCAAAGCCTCTGCAGGATTAGAGGTCACATTTACAAAGAGTTTTAGGCACCAAAGGGTGCAGAGAAGTATCTAGTTGGATTTACAAAAGTGTATAAGCAGGTTAGGTTCCCGACTCCCATTGGAAGCTCTTGTTCATTTCATTGAGAACGTGGCATTGAAATTCTTTAGATAGATTTGTAAATGTCAGCCTTTGGCTCCGCCTGATGGAATACTAACCTAGCAGTCACCTGAAATTGGGCTGCTTTGCACAGCTGCCAGCAGAACAAGGTTTTTATACTGGCTTTTGTCACTGTGGTATCCACTGTAGTACACAGTGATGCATGCCCATACCAAATCTCTTGCCGAGATAAGAGATTTACATCATGACTGGAGACAGAACAGTGGTAGGAGACATGAAGGCAATTCTTATTTTTGAATTCAGCTGAGATCTTTTAAAGCACCAGGACCAACGTGAGACAGCACTTCAGAAGGTATGTCTGCTTAAAATCTCTAACTCTTTGGAGAGGAGTGGAATGATTGGGTAGAGCACTGCATTTAGATTTGGGACACCTGGGTTCCATTCCCAATCTGTCATTGAGTCCTGTCTGATCTAGGGCAAATCACTCCACCTTCCGTGCTCCATTCCCCTTGCATAACTAGACTGGATTTTTCAAAGGAACATAGAGTGGAGTGAAGAGCCCAGATGGCTCTGAAATTTCAGACTCCTTTGAAAACCCAGGTTTAGATTGCAATGAATGTTGGGGCAGAGACTAGCTCTTCCTCTGTTTATATACAGGGCCAAGGACTATGGGACCAGGATCTAGGCTGGGACCTTTGGGTGCTACCAGTATACTAATAGCTAGGCACTGTTTAATAATATCAATGAAATGGTCCCCCAGGGGTTTAAAATGATATCACTTCATGGAAGGGAAGGCATGACACCAGCTGAGGCTCAGTGCACTTAAATCAAATCTTGAGCCTAATGGGAAGTTGTTCTGAGTCCGCCTTTTCTCATAGGAGTGCCAGTGTGCTTAGCTTTTTGGTATGAGGTGTGTCACTGTGCAGTCCCAGCTGTCCAGTAACACAGTGATACACAACCGTACCAAATGTCCTTTACCTCGTCTCTAGCTGGGCACTGCAACGTCTCTACTTTTTAGAGACGGATACAAAGAATTGAAGCTATAGATAGAATCCATCTTTCTTTCTTTCTTTCTTTCTTTCTTTCTTTCTTTCTTTCTTTCTTTCTTTCTTTCTTTCTTTCTTTCTTTCTTTCTTTCTTTCTCCACTGTTTCTGAATCCACAGCCCTGAAAACTTTAGGAAGAAATAGCCTCCATGGGTAGTCATGCCACAGTCGTCCACTAGGGGTCACTTTTGCACCGCTCTCAGACACTGCTGGTGTTAGCTGTTGCTGGTGATGAATTACTCTACAAGACTGGCCCGGTAGCTCCTTTGTTCCTACACATCAATACAATGATTATCTGATGTCTCCTCAGTTATCTTTGTGTTCAGCAAGACACAGTGATTGTCTTCTGTTCTGGTATCTGAGTGTCTCAAATGTTTCACCTCTGAGCTTTCAGCTTGATAAACCCTTCAGAGTAAATTATATTGACCTTAAAATAGTGACTTTAAGGGAAATTCATCTTCCTGTTTCCACTCGGTTATTCTTTCCCATTTCAAAGATTTCTGATTGTCAATGGCATTATAATCCAGCGGACAAAGGCAGGACACCATTCAAAGGCTAGAGCAGCGATTCTCAAACAGGGGTCACTGCTTGTGTAGGGAAAGCCCCTGGCGGGCCGGTCCAGTGTATTTACCTGTCCCGTCCACAGGTCTGGCTGATCACAGCTCCCACTGGCTGTGGATCATTGCTCTGGGTCAACAAGGGCTACTGGAAGCGGTGGGCAGCAAGTCCCTCGGCCCTCACCGCTTCCAGCAGCTCCCATTGGCCCGGAGCAGCGATCCGCGGCCAGTGGGATCCGCGATCGACTGGACCTGCGGATGGGGCAGGTAAACACATCGGCCTGGCATGCCAGGGGCTTTCCCTACACAAGTAGTGACCCCTGTTTGAGAACCACAGGGCTAGAGGATGAAGCTAGACAACAATGGAGACTAGCCATAAGGTGAAAATTTTTATTAAGGAGGAGAATTAACCATTGAAAATAATTTTCTTGGGGACACGGTGGATTTTCTGTCACTTGCAATCTTTAAGTTAATGCTAGATAGCTTTCTAAATGGTGAACGGGAAAATCTGGGTGTATGTGCTGTGTGTGTGTTTATGCATATGGGTGTGTTTGCTTATCTATGTATTTGTGTGTTTGTACATGTGCACATGTGTTTATGTTTGTGTGTGTGTGTGTGTGTGCTTTGTGTTTAGGAGGAAACTTCTTTGGCTGTGGTTGACATTATTAGCCAAGCGTTGGCATTACTGGAGGAGCTGGATGAAATTGGGGTGTGCACTGTGTTTCTTTGTCTGTTGGAGACAGAAAAGGTGTTCCTTGTGGAATTTGTAGTCTGCCACAAAGAGTAGTTAGTGCAGTAAGCTGACGTGAAGCTCCAGGATGGACGATTGCCATACTTTTCATTCCTTTGTTTTCAGACTATTGAGTTTCAAAGAAGTCTGAGTTGGAAGTGAGTTGGAAGCCAAGTGCTTGAGCAGTTGTGCGTTCACGTCCCTTTAAGGTTTCGGTGGTTCGGTGTGGCACTTCCACAAGCTTAAATGACTTTTAAAGAAGAGTTTTGTGGTAGTACATGGGAAATACCTGTCACTTACCAAAGGGGCCTCTCAGATTGGTTCCATATACTGAGAATGACCAACCCAAGGGCCTCCCTATAAAATGTGTCAGAGCTTGAGGTCACGTCCTGGAAAGCTGGAGTGAAAGCCTGTCTCACATTCCTACAGAGCTAGGAGATGATGGGAGACATGAGGCATTAAAGCCCCTGAGAAGCCCACTTTCCCCTTTTGTGCCACTCCTGGCTCTTCTCTGAGTCACTGTGTCTCTGGCGCAGTAATAGGTGCCGGTGTCTGCAGCTGTCAGCGAGCGCGGCTGCAGGGAGACCTGGTTCTTGGAAGTGTCTCCAGAGATGGTGACTCGGCTTTGGAGAGATGGGGCATAGTTTGTACCCCCACTATATGGATATAACCATCCATCCACCCCAGCCCTTGTGGACTGCAGATCCAGTGCCAGAAATAATACTGAGCAGAGATGGAGACATCGGAGAGAGTGCAGCTCAGGGTGAGGGTCTCTCCGGGCTGCACCGTCCCTGGGCCAGACTGGACCAGCTGCACCCGAGAGAGGATACCTGGGAAAAGGAGAAAATAGCAAAGATAATATTAGCCACTGAACAAATCCATAGGCCTCCCCAGTGGGCAGGACCGGGCAGTTCTGTGTCTGGGGAGGGACTGAGGCTCCTCCAGCCAGTGATTTGTGTTTGCAGAGGACTCCCCTGGGCAGGGATTTGCATGTGGGTTCCCCAGGGTGGGTATAAGATATGACGGGGGTGAGTGCTGAGCATGTGGCAATGTCCCCTTGGGGACAGATGTCCCTTTACACCCCAGAGAGACCCTGCACTCAGCTCAGCACACTTGTAATGACTGGAGGTGGCTATGAGGGTAGGAAGTAGGGTTCAGGGTCCTGGACTGGGACTGAGAACTCCATAGGCTAAATATTGGCATATGAGTGTCACCCAGGCAGGATAAACTCCCAGGAAGACAAGTCTTCAGGCACCGCTCGGTAGGAGAGTCCTACATCGCTTTTGTGTCTGAGCAAGTGACTGTCTCAGTCAATGGGTGACTCGCCAACAGAGAAGTGGCTATTGCCAAATATGCTGGTTAAATAAAATAAATATAAACAGTGCCTGGGAAAGGCCACAGCAGATGAGATGCTCCTAGGAATGTGAGATCGGAAGGAGACGGAGCTGCAGGAAAAGGGTGGTTGTAGGTAGCAAAACCCAACGTACCCCTTCAATGAATGGGGAGGGGATGGGGCAGCCCCAGGCTTGGTCAGAACAAGGGCTGTGACTGCAGGAACTCAGACAAGAAGAGAGACTAGGGGGAGATGGGCTGCTTAGTGTGTTAGGGAGCTGAGTACAGTGGAGCAGGTGCTCTCTGAGCCGGCCAGAGGAACTGACTGCCACCGCCTCAGGGAGGCGGTGAGTTTTTTTGGGTGTGTGTTACTATAGAAATGTGGATCGTTAATCACCTCTTCTGCAGGGAGACCTTTGTGCTGTGCGCAAGACCTTGCCCCCCACATCACCACAAGCTGCCTTTGCTGCTTGCTGCATTTCCCTGTGTGTTCCCGTGTCTGTGCTTTGAACCGTTTGGCTACAAGCAAAGAATTTTATTTTCTGGCTAAGTTCCACTCGAGCCCTTGAAGGTGAATCATGCACGGAGAACCGGGCAGCTGCGGGATGCATCTTGAAATGCACACTGGAAGCGCACTTTTCCTATTCAGCTCACTGTGTGTCTCCCTTTCCCTGGGGATGAGCGAGCTCTGCTAAACTTGCCCCGCCAGCCTGCAGATGCTCCACCCCTGGTTTTTGTATGAGTCCCTGCATTGCTCTGTGTCACTGGAGCAGTAATAGGTTGACCTTTTGGGAGGAGACTTGCTGTGTAAATTAAATTGTACAATCTACTGTACCGCAGATGGCATGTATCTGAACATGCCTGGTCCTGCTCACAATGAGGTCCTGGCAGTTCCAAAGGAGGAGACCGACCCCAGCCCTTCCTCGTTGCAACAGGAACTGCTGGCTAAGGTCCCTCCCTCCTAGTGGGCTGATCATGCCAACCATGCTGGCACTGGGTCTGGCAGCCTCCCGGCGAATGCCTGGAGTGGCTCAGGTATATAAACTCTGTTGGGGTCACAGGCTACATCCTGTCCCTCCAGAACTGCCTGAGCTTCTCCAAGACACGGCTAAAAACACACTTTCCCTGTAGCTGTGCTCGCAGACGGCTGTGAACACTGCCATCTATTATTGCGAGTAATTGATTGTGGTTTTGAGCTATCTAAGCTTCAGTATTTCCTTTCTGGGGGTGAGGGTTGGCAGCTAGGCTGGCTGGCTCTCCCTGCATGCTTGTATTAAGGAGCCTTAGGCTGTTCTGATCCAAACACCACATGCTGTAATTTTTCCACAGCAATTCTTGGTGCCATGACTTGGATCCACAGCATACCACCGGACTGGAGGACTGTTCCCCACTGAACCCGGGCACCATCTGAAAGGTAGGAGACCTTTTAAACCTCTATTTGGGTTCTGGGTGAGGATGGCTGGTAGGCTCTGGTTTTGAGTGAGTTGCACGCTGGATCTGGACCTTTTGCAGCGGGAAGAGGCACGTGGGTGGCTGGGTAGGACTCTGTTCGGCTGTGCCAGTGTGAGTGAGGGTCACAGGAAGGTGCTCAGAGCTCTCTGCGAAGCCCACCATCTCGTAACCGGAGATGTCTCTAATGCAAGCCCTGTGACCGCCGAAAGGGGGGCCCTGACCAAGACAGTCTCGTTCTGCATGGCTTGACTGGCGAGGGGCCTGCTTGGGTCTAGGATTGTGTGACCCTAGGCTTTTCTGTCCTTGGATGGTCCTTTCCCATGACCTCTATCCTCCCCTGTCTCTTTTCCTGCCTGAAGGTGGTTCATGAGCCACTAACTGCTCTGATCACCTCACCTGAAGCACCAGAGTAAACAGCGCCATTCTTTCTGAGACTAGCTGACGCTCTTTGCTGAAGGGGGCTCAGGGCCAGAGCAAGGATGTTTCGCGCCCTAGATGAAACTTCCACTTTGCACTCACACCCTGAGGCACCCCCCTGTCGCGGCAGCTCCCCCCCTGCACCCTGAGGTGTCCCCCGCAGGGCAGCTCCACCTCTCCGCCCTGAGGCACCCCTCTTGCGGCCCTCCCTGCGCTCCTCTGGCCCAGCTCCCTCCGCCTAAATGCCGGCGGCGACCAGGTCGGCCGAAGAGCCAACCGCTGCCGTCATTGCCGAAGAAAATGGCGCCCCCTGAATGCCAGTGCCTTAGGCGACCACCTATGTTGCCTAAATGGTTGCACTGGCCCTGAGGGGGCTGTAGGAGAGTCATGGAAGTCCTAAATAAGCTTTCCCTGTGTGAGTGACCCGAGTGAAAGTGATCCGGATACTGGGGGCCAGAAGGTCCAAGGTGGTCTCCGCCTTGCCAGGAACTGGGAGAAATGGGAGCTGATGGGACCACCTCCTCGCTGAAAGGCACACCTGCTACTACATGTACATGAATTACAGTCCTTTCACTTGAAAGTTTCTGAACAAATGGAATTGGTATACCAAAGACAATTCAAAATTACAGTTTCCCCTACAGGGAAGTTTTGACCTTGACAAGATTGTGCACCTCAGAGACGCACTTCTGGCCAATAAAGTCGGGGAAGGTCAGTTTGATGCATATTTTGATTGGTGTGGAGAAACAGAAAAATGGCACAGTGAATCTCAAATGAGGAGTCTCAAGGACTCCCAGGAGAAACTTAAAATACAATTAAAAGAGGCAAGGGAGAAATTGGCTCCTCCCCAAACTCCTGTAGGCCAGCAGATACCTCTCTACCCTTCAAGGCCTCTTCGGGGTACCCACTCCCACCCCAGGATCCATATTTAGAGTCCAGACAATTGGTTGCCCCTGCCCCACCTGCGCAGGTTGGTGAAGCACCATCCAGTCAGGCTGGAACAGTGCAGGGTGGTGAAGGACAGCCCGGCCAGGCTGGAACTGGTCGGGAAGCCCCCCCAGGAACCCCAAGTAGAAACCTCGCTGTCTCCTTCTTTTTCACGTGTGAAGTCCTCAGAAAGCCCAGTCAGTGCCCTAGAATGTACAGCTCATTGTCTGTATGATCACTTAGAAGGATTAATAACAGATTTAGATTCAACTGGGCTGGCGAAGAATACTAGAGGGAAAAACCCCCTTAGATCCACCCGTCAAACCTTGCCTCCCCACGGAGAGGCAATGTTCCCCTTGCGCCAACTCCTGGCCATAGGCTCTTTGGGTCAGGAAACCTTGGTGTCCTTGCATGCACCTTGGTCCCCCACGGATTTGTATAATTTAACTGAAAAGTTTCCAGAAGTAAGAGAAGATCCTCTTAAATTCCAGGAAGAATTAAGAACAGTCATAAACTATTATAACCCCCCTGGGCAGACTTAAACCAACTCCTAAGAGGAGTCTTGCCCAGGGAAACATTGAAAAACCTTTATGAGGAAGCCCAGTGGCCTGCACGTGACCCAGGCCACGATCAGACCAGAATTGATGTGATAAGAGACAGACTGCTGGATGCGGTCCTAGCACTTTGCCAGAAGAAGGCAGATTGGACTAAGATTAGCATCTGTAAAGGAGAAAACCCCACTGATTGTATGCAACACCTTAAGCAAGTTTTTGAAAGGCATTCCGGCATAGACTATACCAGACACCATTCCCATGGTGGCTGCTTTTGTTCAGGACCTCAACCCACGATCAGGAGACCAATTAAAAATTGGCCTTGTAGACTGCGAAGGAAAAAATCTAAATGAAATTTTAACAGCTGCCCAACATGATCACGCCTACTAGAAAAGAAAAAGGATGCCATGAAAACTAAATTAATGACCCTCCATGTCCAAAACATGCAGGAACCTTGCGACAATCACCCATTGTGGGGGAAAAGGGAGAGGCAAACCGTAATCCCTTCTTCTGCCCACCTTTCCAAAACCAAAATAATAGCACGTGTCACTATTGTAAGCAAGAGGGCCACTGGAAAAATGATTGTTCCTACTGGCCTAACTGATCCACTAACCCTGTCTTTCCACCGTCATCCTCTTCCCCAGCTCCCTTACTCCCTTGTAGCTCTTAGAATAGCCAGGAGACTGGTAACATCATCGCTCTGCTTATTCCTTCGGACTAGACTGGACCATATGTAACCTGTGTGATTAATGGAACTCCTACCTCCTGCCTGCTAGATATTGGCGCTTTGAGGTCTACTCTCTACGCTAGCGACTTCCCCTCCCTCCCTGTGATGTCTGAGATCATGAATGCAGTAGGGGTGGGCAATACTGCTATTCCCCACCCCGTTTTGTCACCACTGTCTGTTTCTATTGGCCCTCTATCTGACCATCATGCCTTCCTCCTCAGTCCTTGCTCACTGGTTAACTTTGGGAAAGGGCTTGCTCTAAATTAAATTGTACCATCTATTGTACCCCAGGACGCATGTATTTAGACGTGCCTGGTCTTAGTCATGATGAGGTCCTGGCAGTCTTACAGGCAGATGCTGAAAAGGAGGAGACTGACCCCAGCCTTTCCTTGTTGCAACAGGAATTGCTGGCTAAGGTCCGTCCCTCCTTGTGGGCTGATCATGCCAACCAGGTTCAGTACATTGGGTCTACCCAACTGGTTAAAATTCATCTAAACCCAGCAAGACCCCTTTCCAGGGTGCAGCAGTGCCCACTCTCAAAACAGGCTGAGGAAGGAATTCGACCAGTAATCGCCTCCTTTATGGAGCAAGGAGTCATTATTCCTATGGTCAGTGTGTGTAACTTCCTCATTTTACCTGTAAAGAAGCTTGGCAAACAAGCTTGGTGTTTTGTCCAGGATCTCCGTGCTGTTAATGCTGCCGTTCTCCCTACTTTCCCCATTGTTCCTAATTCTGTGACTTTCCTTTCCTGCATTCCTTCTTCTTCCATCTATTTCACAGTTGTTGACCTCTGCTCAACCTTCTTCTTGATCCCTATTCATAAAGATAGCCAGTATTTGTTTGCCTTTACCTACCAAGGGCTTCAATATACGTGAACCAGGTTACCTCAAGGTTACACTAGTCTCCCACCTTGTTCTTCCAGCTCCTCAAAAGCAGGGTTTCTAAAAGAGGGGTCGTTGCTTGTGTAGGGAAAACCCCTGGTGGGCTGGGCTGGTATGTTTACCTGCCCCGTCCGCAGGTCTGGCTGATCGCAGCTCCCACTGGCCGTAGATCAGTGCTGTGGGCTAATGGGAGCTGCTGAAAGCGGTGGCCAGTAAGTCCCTCAGCCGGCATAGCTTCCAGCAGCTCCCATTAGCCCTGGGCAGCAATCTGTGGCCAGTGGGAGCTGTGATCGGCCGCACCTGAGGATGCGGCAGGTAGATACACCGACCTGCCAAGGGCTTTCCCTGCACAAGCGGCGACCCCTGTTTGAGAAACTCTGGCATATTACAAGACACAAATGTGGTGCGTTAGGTGTATTCACTCACAGGTACAAAGTGCTCTGCCTGAACCAGCTGACGCGCTGTGCCACCCACTGCAGCCTGGAGATTGGGTTTACATTAAGGTACACCAGAGAAAGACTTCTGTGCAGCCTCACTGCAAAGGCCTCTACCAGCTCCTGTTGACCACCCACACAGTGGTCAAATGCAAGGGACTTGTCAGCTGGATCCACACCTCCCACTGCAAACAGATAATGCCACCTCTGAACTCAGACGCTAAAGAATTCCATCCGGCAGACCCCGCTCTAGGAAGCAGCCAGGGTGATAGCAACAGTGATCTCTCTCCAGGCCCTGAAAAGGAACCTAGATATAACCTCAGGAAACAAAAATAGACCGCAGCACCCCGATCCATCAGTCCATGGGCAATCGGAGCCACCATAATCTCCTGTACGCTGCTTTTACAGCCAGCTGACGCTTCGGCCTGCTGGAAAAGGGACAATAAGAGACACAAGGCCAGAATAACGCCTTTAAAAGCCCAGTGGAGAGCCTAGCGCCCACTGGCACCCAGCTGCCATGGCTGACCCCACAGCCAGAATAAAAGAAACAGCCGTGGTGCAAAAATGGCTCGTGCCCTCAATTTGGTTCATGTGTGTAGCTATGCTCTTGCTGTTATTGTTAAACTTCCATGATACCTTTATGTTCTTTTGGATGCCCAAGACCACCATCAAAGGAAAAGATCCCTTGAGATCACTGGACCAGGATCTGGGTAGTGTGCTAGCAACCTCTCCCCAGTATAATGCTAAACCACGACTGTTCCAACAGAGAAGAAGGAACACTCACGCTGCTGAAGCCCCCAAAGTCCAGAAATTCCTAACAACAAGGGACATTGAAAATTGGCCCTGGTGGAAAAAACGAAGTATTATACATTGGCAGGGAGGGAGTTGCGGGATGTATTCTTGGGAATGTGGAGTTAAGTGGTGGGGTGGGTTTATTCCAGAGGCTGCAAACTGTGTTTATGGACAAGTACCATCAGAATGTACTGCCCTCCCTAATTGGCTTCCGGAGGATGAATACCAAAACAGGCCTGGCAGGCACAAATATTAACCCCACCATCTCCGCCACCTCTGCCAACATCCCTGAAATGTACCCAATTACAGATAATACGGTATATTCTACCGAAATCCATTGGCCCAGATCTTCACGTCTTCGTAATTTACTAAAATTTTGTTCAGAAAAATTATTTTCATAGTCTAAAATAAAGCATATGAATGAGCAACTGAATGGAAAACAAATGGGTTGGTGGAAATAGAAATATATATCACATCATTACATATGAGCCCCAGAAATCAGAAGTTAAAATCGAGGGGTTCTATGAAGGGGTAGATATGATGGCTGTTCCCGGAATTTGCAGTATGGATGAAAGAGGCCCTTATTGTTATTTTGTCATGCAATTAGTAAATAATCAAACATATACCCAAAGGTTTGTTCTGCCATGGGAGATTTTACCTGTATTGAAATAATTCCAATAACTACTGTAATAACTTAACCTGCACAACATTGCAATATACCCCTTCCTATGCTATTAATGTCAATGCTTCTCAAAAGTACATAGAAGTGTATAGACAACAGATGTGGTATAGTACTTGACCAAAAAGGGACGTGTTAGGATATTGTAAGGGAAAATCCAGTGGCATCCAAACCTTATCAGCCCAAGTCTCATGTCAAACTGCCAAGGTCATCTCGCTTAAATGTACAAAGGAGTGGCACAGAGGAGACAGTGAAAAATACCCAACAGTCCCCTAGCAAAAGCAATTTTGCAATATCCTTTACAGTCGCCGTTTAACTGCAAAAGGACAGACAGTAAATAACAGGAAAGGCCTAATATGGGAAAAAGTTTGCTCCAATCTATATCGATTATGTAATATTTTTAGTAAGGAAATAACAAGGAAATGTGTGCAACTTTGTGTAACTAGTTTGTGGGTTTAAGCTTTATAAGCCTGTCTGTAACCAGCTTCAGGGAGGTTGTTTCCCATAGCGATCCTCCCCTGCGTGCTTGTAATCAATAAAGAGCCTCAGACTGATCTGATTGAAAGACAAAATGTGCGGATTGAATTTTCCACAACAGTATAGATGGACCCTGATTAATACTACGCTAGGAACTATAAATTTCACACTGCCCTTGTCCAGCTTCCAAGTCACCTCCACATACCCTAATTGCTGAGAGGGGCTGCCCTTAGGTTAGCGCAGCAAAGGGCCTAGGTTTCCTCTAGGGAAAAGAGGGACGTGACCGGACACTTGTGGGATGGTGCCAACAGCGCAGATGCTATTTGAAATATTTATAAAGGCCAACAACATGAAGAAAAAGGAGGACAATTGGAAAAGGCCACAGGTCTTATTACTGGAGCCCAATTAATTCAGGTGCAGGCTGGAGTTGGCGAATTGCGTGTTATAACCCAGAAACTGCTCACAACACTGGTGCTAAATATCACTGAGGCTGGGAAGGCATTGCAGTGGGATCTGGCATGTTCAGAAATTCAAGATTTCCTAAATGACCAGCTGATAGCCATTCAAAGTGATCTTGAGCATCAGGCTTGGCCCACTGCCCTTATAGATACTTCAGGAGTATCATCTGATCTATGGACCTGGAGACATACTTGGAGATTTTCTGGGTGGAAGGTCAGACACTTGCAATGCTCCTTCCAAGCTTATGGACCCATAAAAGGGGTGTGGACTCCCACATTCTGAATCCTGCTGGGTCTGTGGGGAGGATGCATGTGGGATTGGATAATTCACTGAGACATTTGGGAAATTAAAATACCTGGTGGGCCTAATGGATTTATAGTCAGTGCTCCTGGAATAACACCCGATATTTGGGTGGGGATAGGGAGCCAATGGACACTCTGGCTGTTAGAACCCCACAGCTCCAGTGTATATGCAAACTGAGGCCAGGAGAAGTCGTCACTGTTCACAACCACCCTAGTGGGACACCTGCTTTTCCATGCAAATAATAGCTGGGTGTATGTTACAGCCACCATTTTGTAAGATTTACATTTTAATCTCACCACTGTTGCTGGCAGTAATATTATTTATTGGCCTGCGGACAAACATTTGCAAACAGCCCTTAAGTTTCAGATACCTTTCAGTTGGACTGCCTTATACCTGATCAGTTCCAAAGTTTGCTTTCACTCCTCCCAGAGATCCAGAAAATCTCTGAATTGCAAGGGCAAATTCATATGCTCCAAAACAGATACGGAATTGAAGAGAATGCTTTTCATACAGCTTATAGAATGTCTACTTTATGCCCTAAGTATGATGTATTGTGTTCTGTGACTAAGGCTGTACAACCCCATCATATTATTCCAGTGGGAATGCTAATGCGTTTATTGTTATTGTTTAGCCTAAGGTTATGTTATTGCTGTTGTAAAAACCGTAATAATAATGGCACCTTCCATGTTCATACTGACCATGCATTGTCATTGCCTTCAACCAAAACCCCAAAGGCTATACCACTTAATTTAGAATCAGAGATACAGAATTTAATGAATATGCAAGTTTAGGCCAAGGTGGTGCCAAAAAGGCGCAAAAGGAAGGATTGTAGAGGCAAAATTAAGTAGGCCTGAACTTTGGTCAAGACAACTGTGTATGTGGTCAGTGGACAGGTGGGGGGAGCGAGGAAAATTACTAACAAGACACAATTGCAACAGCCAGTATTGCTTAATGTAACTGCAACAGGTAGTGTTAGGAAAGCTGTTAAGCACAAAAGAACAACTTGTGAATAACAGGAAAAGCTTGTTTTCGCTGTATTCCTAATAAGGGGAAATGTTACCAAGGAGTATGTGTAACTAAATGTGGTTTTGATCTCTATAAGCTTGTGTGTTCCCTTTCTCGGGGGAGCTGCCAGACTGGTGGTCTCCCCCTGCATCCCTGCAATAAAGGGGCCTCAGGCTGTTCTGATCCAAACACAACGCGTGGTCATTTTTCCACAACACTGCTAACTTGCCTGGCCAGGCTGCAGATGCTCCACCCCTGGTTTTTGTATGAGTTCCTGCATTGCTCTGTGTCACTGGAGCAGTAATAGGTGGCGGTGTCCACAGCTGTCTGTGAGCGCAGCTGCAGAGAGAGCGCGTTTTTAGATGTGTCTCTGGAGAAGCTCAGGTGGCTCTGGAGAGACAGGGTGTAGCCTGTGCCCCTGGTAGTGCCTATATACCCGAGCCACTCTAAGCCTTTGCCAGGAGGCTGCCGGACACAGTGCCAGCCTGTGATAGTGATGGAGAACCTGGAGACAGCACAGGTCAGAGTGAAGGAGTTGGAGGGTTTCACAACTCCTGGGCCAGTCTGGACCAGCTGCTCTGCACCTGGGACAGAACAGTTGGGAAAAGGAGTTAAGGCCTCGATTCTGCTTCTAAGGGCTCCAGCCTGTGTCCCAAATCTCCCCTGGACACTCACACAGGTCAGCGGACAGTGACAGCATGAGGACGAGTAAAGATTTCATGTTGGTCTTCAAGTGAAACGCAAACCAGTGAAGTTGCGGGTCAGGCCCTGAGCAGGCGGGTCCCAGTGAGAACCCAGGAGCTGCTCTTTAAACAGGGAACAGGGGTCTGAGATTTGCATAAAACACCCCAACCTCCCCCATCCCTCTTGAAAAGGAGCTGGAATGGGAGTGATCTCCAGCGCCCATTGGCCAGTCTCCCCCCGTTAGCTGTGCAACAGGCCGGGGGATGAGCAGAGCATTACCGAGCACTTCCTAATCACTGCCCTAGTTCCCTCTGTCTGGGCTCTGAGACTGGTGCCCATCACCGTGGTATCTTGGCACTATGTGTTTGTGAGTATAAGTTGGGGTTTGTTTGAGCTCCAATCAAGGTGATGACAGAAGGTTTGTTTGGGCAAGGAGGGCTCAGACTCTTTGCCTCCTCTGCTCACATTTAAAGTCCCTTTAACCCCCACCAGGAAACCTGGAAATGTCCAAACAGGACACAAGGGAATTGTGAGCATTTCCCTCCCCCCTCAGGAACTGGCATGTGAGTATCTCCGAGTAGGGATAAACATCCTGGGAGGCTGGAGCGCGGTGTAGGGGAGAGTCAGCACCCACATGGAGGAGAGGTCCATCAGTGGCCAGGCTGGTCAGGGATGGTGTCCCTAGCCTCTGTTTGCCAGAAGCTGGGAATGGGCTACAGGGGGTGGATCACTTGGTGATTCCCTGTTCTGTTCTGTTCTGTTTATTCCCTCTGGGGCACCTGGCATTGGCCACTGTCAGAAGACAGGACACTTGGCTAGATGGACCTTTGGTCTGACTCAGTCTGGCCGTTTTTATGCAGGGTGACCAGATCGCAAGAGTGAAATATCAGGACACATTGGTCAAGCTGGGTGTGTGTGTTGGGGACAGACAGACACAGGTGCACAGCCCTGTCCGGAGTCAGAGGCACCCTGGTCTGCCTGGCCCTGTGCTACCAGCATGTCCCTTCCTGTTGGGGGTGGGCCCAGGCTGCACCACAGCTCCCCTGCCCAGCGCCCCCTGGAGCCACTATGCCCAGAGCCCCCTAAAACCCTTCCACCACAAATGCACAGTGCTGTGCCCACACACCCAGTGCCCCCCTACCCACAGCCCCACCACAGCTTCCCAGCACCCCACACAGAACCCCCCTCACTAGTTTCCCAATACACACAGATTTACCCTCCCTCCCAGTGCCCTTCCCCACAGCCCCACCACAATGACACAATGCCCCACACAGATCCGCACTGCCTAGTGCCCTGACACACACAGACCTCCCCCACTGCCCAGCCCCACCAACAGGCCCCCACTGTCTAGCACCCCAAAACACACAAACCTCCCCCCCAGCACCCTCTACACCCTCACAGCCCAGCGCCCCCCGACACCTCCCAGACACTCACTCCATCACACCCTGCCCTCTTCCCTGGCCACATTCACCAGCCCTGCCGGGAGGTCTCTGGCTCCTAGGGTGAGAGCAGCGAGGGGGGTCTCCAGACTCTCCACTTGCTGAGCCGGCCACAAGCGCATGGCTCCCATTGGCTGAGAGAAGCACCAATGGGAGCTGCCGAGCAGGGCTTGCAGGCACCGGCAGCATGCAGAGCCCCCCACCAAAAGGGCCAGAGGGACCTGCCAGGGGACGAGGTGGGGAGTCCCAGAGGTACACACCTGGGGCCAGGGCTGGCCTTAGCCAGTGCGGGGCCGATTCCTGGGGCATGTACTCTCCGGGCGCACTTCGGATTTCCGCGCTCTGGCTGGGGGAGCAGGACCGTGGGGTTGCGGGGCTCTGGCCTGGGTAGCGGGGCCGCGGGACTTGTCGCACTCCACCGGGGGAGCGGGTGCGCGGGGTTGTGGGGCTTCAGCTGCGGGAGCTGGGCAGCTGCACTTGACATTTTCCGGCCAGGGGACCGGGGCCGCGGGACTTGCCGCGCTCCTGGGACGGGCAGGGCTGCGGCGTTGCGGGGCTCCGGCAGGGGGAGCGGCTGTGAGGAAGTGGGGCTGTTCTTAATGTTCCCTCTGAATACTGCCGGGGGGCCTTAGTTTTGTGGCCAGCCCTCTGTCTCCTGGCAACTAATGGCCAGGCCCTTCCCCCCCCTGCAAGGGGGTGCTTAAAGTGTGGGAGAACAAAGAGGGGGAAAAGAACTGAGCAGAGAGCAGGGGCTGGAGGGGGTTTGGAGTCTGGAGCTGGCTGTGGAGAGGAGTGAAGTGTAGACGTGGGGGTCTGGCTCACTGCTCCCCAGAATGGACCTGGCTGAGGGGTCCGGCTCACGGTACCTACAAGCTCTGTTTTAGACCCTGTTCCTGTCATCGAATAAACCTCTGTGTTACTGGCTGGCTGAGAGTCACATCTGACTGCAAAGTGGGGGTGCAGGACCCTGTGGCTTCCCCAGGACTTCCCTGGGGCAGGCTCACTGTGGGAAGCGCACAGAGGGGCAGAGGATGCTGAATGCTCCAAGGAGAGACTCAGAAGGTGAAGACGTGTGAGCTTCTTGCCTTGGAGACAGTCTGCTCCAAGGGAGAGGAGGCCCCCCAAAGTCCTAACTGGCTTTGGGGGGAGCAGTTCCAGATCATCGCCCAGGGACTCTGTGACAGAGGGGCCACATGGTTGCGGGGCTCTGGCCGGGAAAGCGGGGCTCCGTGGTTGCGAGGCTCTGGCCGGGGGAGTGGGAGCACGGGGTTACGGATATCCGGCAGGGAGAGCAGGGCTGTGAGGTTGTGGGGATCCGGCCAGGAGAGCGGGGCTGCAGGGTTGTGGGGCTCTGGCCAGAGTAGTGGGGTTGCAGGACTTGCCACCCTCCTGCCTGGGGAGTGGGACCACAGGGTTGCGGGGCTCCGGTCGGGGGATCGGGAGCGCGGGGTTACGGGGATCCGGCAGGGAGAGCGGGGCTGTGAGGTCGCGGGGCTCTGGTCGGGGTAGCAGGGCCGCGGGACTTGCCCTGCTCACTGGGGGAGCAGGACTGCGGGGTTGCGGGGCTCCGGCTCTGGGAGCGGGGCCAAAAGGCAAAAGCTGACATTAACATTGTTTCAGTCTCTGTGTTACTTGACATGGTGTTTTCATTGTCACCACAGAAAGGAAGGACTCTGCATAGACAGAAATTTGCCTGGGCATCAGTATAAAATATTAGGTAAAATTTGCTTTAAAAATTAAACCTGGTGCTTTGTCATCTTGTGTCATCATTTTTATTTCTTAGCTTTCAGCTATTTCAGTGAACTCTAAAACTTTCACACTGACTGTTTCCTATCTGCCATTGTATCTCTCTAATCTCCTTCAGAACCATCACTGACTTTTTTCCATTTTAATATAAGGTTATAGTTTATGTGTAAGCATATATGCTAATTTGTGGTTTTACGCTTTATAAGCTGTGACAAAAATCAGTTGGGTAGAGCGGCTTAACCCTTGCTAGGGGACACACCGTCTCTCCATGCGTGCATGCATGTATTGATGATTCCTCAATAAAAGGAGCCTCAGGCTGTCTGATCAATTAACAAGGTGGTGGTCTTTTCCCCAACATTCTGGTGCCATGACTCGGATGCCACAAGGGGGCTTTCCTGGACCAGAAGACCCCCAGGCAGCCCATCCCAACCCCGGGCCCACCAGGTAAGAGACCTTTTGAAATCTCTACGGGGTTTGGAGATGGACTGGGCCGTGGGCTCTGGTTTGGGGTAAGTCACAAGCTGGCTCTGAACTGTTGATCATCAGACAGACCTGACATGCTTGCTCAGGTTCCCGTCCTGATTCGTAAGTCCCGGTTATACTCTAGAGTCTTCCGTCCCGTCCCGAGAGCCGGCTCCGCGAGGGAAGACCCGTAGAACCCAGTAACGGCCAATGAATAACGTCATTAACTTTACTAACTCTACTAGTGTATGGGCGGTTCTCGACAGTTATTGGAACTTGGAGCAACCCCAGGGTTTGCTCTTGTTCTTGGGAGGGGTGATTTTGTTTGTCCTTTTAATGTTGTGGAAACTGAAGTTCTGAGTGCTGTATGTTGGAAAAGGCCAGACGGCCGGAGTGAACGATAACTGTGGGAAGACGCCCCGAGCCTCTCGCGAAGCATAAGCTCGTGACCGGGAGTGCCTTGAAAGCAAGCCCCACAGTTGAGTGATATGGACTGAGAAGCTTCCCTGGCTGATAGGCCTTGGTGAGTAGCTCTACAGCCGGGGTGCAAGGCGTGGGAGTGTGAACCCTGTCTCCGTCTCTCTCTCTCTCTTTAATATTGTGTGTTGTGGAGGGTGGAAGATGGGGGCAGGTCAATCCAAAGGGATTCCTAGCCCACCAAAAGGTACTCCTGCTGCTTATATGTATGTACACCGTGGCCCGTCGACATGCAAATATTTGCAGAAATGGAATTGGTATACTAGAGATAACCCAATATTGCAGTTCCCCTTGGAAGGAAGATTTGACCTCGACAGGATCGTGCACCTCCGTGGTGCCCTCCTGGTCAACAAAGTGGGTCAGGGACAATTTGATGCATATTTTGAGTGGCATGATGAAATGGGAAAGCGCCGTCAGGAATCTCAGGTCAGAGGTCTTAAAGATACCCAAGATAAGTTAAAAATACAGCTTAAAGAGGCACAGGAGAAACTGGCTAATGTTCACAGTACATTGAGCCACCCTTTGGTTCCCCTCTGTCCCTCTAAAGTTTGCCCAACCGGCCCGAACCCGAAACCAGGAAAACCGGTCTCTACTCCCTCCTCAGATGAATTAATTGATCTGTTCGTAGAGAGTCGACAGTGGCCCGTTCCTCCTCCATACAACTCAGATGAACAGGGCCCTCCAACAACATCGGGATCTGGATCCGGGTTCACTGGAACTAGTTCCGAACATTATCCATCTTCTGATTCTAGCAAATCAACACCCTTAATCCCCACTTCAGCAGTCTCCTCCCCGGCAGATAGTTCTATCCCCAGAACAGAACTCACTGCCGAACTGAAGGCAAGCTTTGATAGCATATTGTCTAGGACTGAAGAACTGTTGGCAGAGTGGCAGGCAACAGTGGGAGACAAAGAATTGATTGGGCTAGTGAATCCTCCTCACCCCAATCACCACTGCGTGACTTATCACGTAGCATCGCTGGGTTGAAAACTCTCATAACATCACCCAAGTATCAAGCCATTCTTGATGAGGCCAATAACGCCGATACCAACCCTGTATCTTCCCGTACCCGTAGGCGTCTCAAAAGTTTATTAGAACTAGCTGAAAAGTGCGAGCCAGACAGAAGCGTAAGCACCTTTCCCCTCAGGCAATTGCCAGGGCCAATGGGGTTAGTAACTGTACACGCCCCTTGGTCACCAGGCGATTTGTATAACCTGATAGAAAAATTTCTAAAATTCCGAGAGGATCCTGTTAAATTCCAGGAACAATTAAGTATGATAGTGTGATGCTATAACCCTTCAGGGGCGGATATGGACCAACTTCTAACAGCAATAGTGCCCAGGGAAACTCTTATAAGTCTCTACCAGGAGGCCGGCTGGCCTGAAGATTCCCGTCAGCATCCAGAGGACGAATTAGCAACAAGAAGGGATGCCCTGGTTAGAGTGGTTCTTACCGTCTGCCCCAGGAAAACAGATTGGGCAAAAATAAATGCTTGCAAACAAAATAAGGGAGAAAATCCGGCAGATTTTATGGAACGTATTAAGAAAGTGTTTGAAAGGTATTCGGGAATTGAGTACGCAGAGGCTACTGCTAGACAAGCAGTGGTAGCTGCTTTCGTGCAGGGACTCTTGCCCAAGGTGGGAGAGCAGTTAAGGATCAGTGTAGTAGATTGGGAAGGAAAAAATTTGGAAGAAATCTTGGCTACGGCCCAGCATTTTTATCGACAGTTAGAAAGAAAAAAGGACGAGACGGAATCTAAACTTATGGCTCTACAGATACAGACTATGCAAGACTCTAGTGCAAAAGGACCTAGGCGAAAGCAACGGCCATCAGGGGCTGGGGCTTCAGCCCCAACTGGCACTAACCCTTCAACCGGTCCTAACCCAACAGCTTGTTTTCTGTGCGGTCAGGAGGGACATTGGAAAGCTAATTGCCCTCAATTGAGCAATGTTTATTGCAGATATTGCAAAAAAGAGGGACATCTCATTAAGGATTGCCCTACGCGCCCCCCGAGACCTAACCCGAGAACGGGGGGAGCCGCAGGACAACCTTACACTGTTCCATTCTTTCCCACGCCATCCCCTCCACCCCTTAACTGTTAGGAGTGCCAGGAGACTGAGAACGTTGTCATTGCCCCACTCATTTCAGTGGACCAAACTGGTCCGACGGTTTCTTGTTTAATCAATGGTGTTCCCACTCCCTGTTTGATAGATATGGGAGCTTCTAGATCTACTCTTAGAGCACAGGAATTTCCCGCTGTGCCCCTCTCTTCCGATGTCGTTACCGCTATAGGAGTGGGGAACACTCCTATCCCCCACCCTGTTTCTTCTCCTCTGTCGATCTCCATTGGCCCTCTCTCCGCTGACCATGCTTTCCTTCTCAGTCCTTGCTCTCCCGTTAATCTCTTGGGAAAGGATTTGTTATGCAAACTAAATTGTACTATCTTTTGTTCCCCTGACGGGGTATTCTTGGAAGTGCCTGATCCGGCCCACAATGAAGTGCTCGCCCTCTTACAAACAGATCCTGCCCCAGACGGGGAGACCCACCCCAGCCCTTCCTCATTGCAACAGGAACTGCTGGCTGTTTCCCCCACACTGTGGGCTGAACATGCCAACCAAGTAGGGCGCATTAGCTCTGCTCTACCCGTTAAAATTCGGCTGAATCCAGAAAAACCCCTTCCCAAAATTCGTCAATGTCCCCTCTCCCGACAAGCGGAAGAGGGAATTCTTCCGGTGATCTCTGCCTTACTCGACCAAGGAGTTATTATACCGACAGAAAGTGAATGTAATTTGCCGATATTACCTGTGTGAAAACCTGGAAAGAATACCTGGCGATTCGTACAGGATCTGCGTGCCATTAATGCTGCTGTACTTCCAACTTTCCCGGTGGTCCCCAATCCCGCTACCATCCTCTCTTGCATACCCCCGACTGCATAGTATTTCTCTGTCATAGATTTATGTTCAGCCTTTTTCTCTATCCCGATCCACGTAGATAGCCAGCTTCTCTTCGCCTTCACTTATCAGGGCACCACGTATACCTGGACCATATTGCCCCAGGGATATACTGAGTCACCCACTATTTTTTCTCAAATCCTAAAAAAGGATCTAGATGATATCCGGTTCCCTCAGGGGTCTGTTTTAATCCAATATGTCGATGATTTATTGCTAGCATCTGATTCTTTAGAAGCCTCTAAGACTGATACGCTCGCGCTCCTTCAGGCCTTGGCTCAGAAAGGTCACAAAGTTTCTAAATCAAAACTGCAGCTCTGTCTCCCGACGGTTCACTATCTTGGTCATGATATTTCTGCTGGAAAGCGTGGCTTATCTTCCTCACGAATCCAAGCTATTCAACAGATTCCAAAGCCAATCACTAAGAAGCAACTTAGAGGGTTCCTAGGAATGGCAGGCTATTGCAGGCAATGGATTCCTGGATATGCTTCCCTCGTACGGCCCTTGCAAAATCTAACCCTCAATAAGGTCACTGACCCCATTCCGTGGCCTGAGGAAGCAGAAACAGCATTCCAACGAGTCAAAAACGCCCTGGCTAAGGCTCCTGCCTTAGGCCTCCCCGATTATAAAAAACCTTTTACCCTGTTCTGCCACGAAAAGGAGGGTTCCGCCCAAGATGTCCTTACGCAATCACACGGGGGGAAAAATAGACCCATTGCGTATTTCAGTTCTTCCTTAGATCCGGTGGCTGCAGCATTACCCAGTGCCTTCGGTCGGTAGCTGCTGCCGCCAGGTTAGTTGAAGCTTCTGCTTCCCTTGTCTTAGGCAGTCCTTTAGCTGTGGCAGTTCCCCATGCTGTTACAGCCCTTCTTACTAAAAGTAAAACTCAGCACCTTTCTAACTCTCGGCTCACAAAGTATGAAATGCTTCTTTTAAATGCTGCAAATGTTACTTTGATTAGGTGTCCAGTACTTAACCCAGCTTCCCTTCTCCCTACGGCAACCGATGGGGAACCCCATGATTGCTTATCTGTAACTGCTGAATTGTCTGCTCCTAGACCTGATCTGCAAGATATTCCCTTACAAAACCCAGAGCTGATTTATTTTGTAGATGGGTCCTGTTTAAGGAATGTAGAAGGCCAGCTGGTAGCAGGCTATGCTGTGTGCGATCAACGAAGCATTATAGAAGCCTTTTCCCTTCCCTTAGTAAGGTCAGCCCAAGTTGCTGAACTGTTCGCCCTTACCAGAGCTTGTTGCTTGGCAACTGGTATGTCTGTCACCATTTATACTGATTCTAGATATGCCTTTGGAGTAGTACATGATTACGGCCAGCTATGGAAATATAGGGGTTTTCTCACCTCTACTGGAGCCCCCATCAGTCATGGCTCCTATGTCAATGCTCTCTTGTCTGCTGTGCAGTTGCCTTCTGCCATTGCTGTGGTCAAGTGTCCCGCTCACCAGAAACCCCAAGATGACGTTACTCGAGGAAATGCCCTGGCGGACGCTACCGCCAGGCAGGCGGCCCTTTCCGGGTCTCCGGCTCCTACTGAAATAGTTACTCTTTGTCTGTCCCAATCTTCTTCTCCAATCGATTCCCTGCAAAATCTATCGCTTGCACAGGAATCGGCGTCGGAGGAGGAAAAGAACCGCTGGAGACAGTCTGGTTGCTCCAAGCATCCGGAAGACGCCTTGTGGCGTGCACCAGACGGCCGCCTGGTAGCGCCCCTGGCCTTACTCCCTCACCTTGCCCGTCTAGCCCATGGGCTGGCACACGTAGGAAAGGAAGGAATGATGGCATCTGTAGCCAAATATTGGTATGCTCCGAATTTTACAAGCATAGCTCAGCAATATTGTTGTTCTTGTCCTATTTGTCTGGCATACAACAGTGGACAACCAGTTCGTACCACCCAGGCGGCGCATCCGCCGCCATGGGGACCTTTTGTAAATGTCCAAGTAGACTTTATAAGCTTGCCCAAATGTTGTTCATATGAATACGTGTTAGTATGTGTCTGTATGTACTCAGGGTGGGTAGAAGCATATCCTTGTGCTAAGGCAGATTCAATAACCGTTGCTAAAAAACTACTGAAAGATTTCATCCCGCTTTGGACTTCCTGCCTCCATAAATAGTGACAGAGGTACCCATTTTACTGGCCAGGTTACACAACATATCTGTAAAGCCCTTCAGATTGAACAACATCTGCACTGTGCACACCACCCCCAGAGTGCTGGGGCAGTGGAATGTAAAAATGGGGATCTGAAAAATAAGCTGGCAAAATTATGTGCAGAAATGGGCCTCAAATGGCCAGATGCATTACCCCTGGTATTAATGCAAATGAGAAACACCCCTATGTGCAAGCATGGATTGTCTCCTCACGAGATTCTCATGGCTAGGCCAATGAGAATGCCTGTGACCCCGCCTATAAACCCTAAGGCACTGGATTTGCAATTATGTGATGAAACAGTATTAGAATATTGCAAAGCACTAATTCGCCATGTTAGATCTGTTCACTCACAGGTTCAAAGTGCCCTACCAGACCCTGCAGAGGCCGCGTGTCACCCCCTGGAGCCTGGAGACTGGGTTTGCTACAAAGCCTTCCAGCGTAAGTCGTCTCTGGAGCCCACGTGGAAAGGCCCGTACCAGGTTCTGCTAACTACGCTTACGGCAGTGAAGTGCCGGGGACTGCCTAATTGGATCCACTCGTCCCACTGCAAAAAGGTGACTCCGCCTCTAGATCCGACCACGGCTCCCTTTGTTCCACGAACTCAATCGTCATCTGCAGTGTGTATGCCTGGATCCCAGCCTAAGTACCACCTCAGGGGCTGGCAGGTTGTGTAAAGTCACAATGAGTGACCCAAGAGCCAAGATCAAAGAAACCACTATGATACGGAAATGGTTGCTGCCTTCCCTATGGCTAATCACTGCCTTAATGTTCTTTTTGTTCCTTTTAAATCTATATGACTCTTTTATACTCCCAGGAACTCTATGCAAAACTGGTTGAGCACCTTCCTCACCAGCACCAATACCAGAGACTGAGCCCAGACCAAGTCCTTCCCTGCGTGATGTACAGACTGCCGCAGTCACAAAAAAGGAAAGAACCAGGAAGTCCCGAGAGATCGGAACAAAAGGGCCAAAGAAACTCGCTGTCAAAGACGTCAAAAACTGGCCGTGGTATAAAAGGCGTAATATCGTGTGGTGGCAAGGAGGGAGGTGTGGGAAGTATCACTGTGGAATTGATTGGAGTTATATCCGTCCCCTTCCAGCCATTTGCCCAGCACCTTATGTACCCTCTGCATGTTCTACCATTCCCGAATTGCTTAAAGTTTATATTACACACACCCCCATACCCCCTATGCCAATGCCTCCTGTTCCTGCACCAACCCCACAGCCCCCACAATTCACCCTCACCAAACTCCTGACCCCATCCCCTTATTACCAACTACCTACACCATGATACAATGGCCCAGACCATCCCCTTCAAGTGACTCATTCTTGTATTGTGCAACTAAATTATTTTTCTGGATGCAAGGTCACGTGTACAAACGTACAATCAAATGGAATACATTCGGAAGGGTCTTCCTTACTTATACAGACATAACTACGGCCGTCAATTACACCGGCCCCCCTTATACAACCATGGAAATCATAGCCCAGTGGGCAACCACTGTTGATCTTATGCTAGTTCCTGGCCTGTGCCACACCCCTGACGCCCAAGGACCAAAGTGCTTTCTGGTCACCCAAGTTACAAAAAACCGATATTCTCACAAAAAAGGTATGCCCTGCCCCACTCTCCTTTACTTGTGTAGAAACCATTCCCATAACCATCGAAAATATAACATCCACTCTAATTCAGTATACCCCCTCCTACTTAGTTAACATCTCAATGGCCAAACAGGGAATCATAGTACACGACCAACAATTGTGGTATGAGTCTCCAGAAAAACCTAAACTCTCTGGATTTAAATGGACTGTGTTAAATGCCACTCTAAGCACCGTTCGGTTTTGTCTCCCTCTGACCCAATTTCAAATTACGACCACATATCCAAATTGTTCCAAAGGAGCTGCCATTCGCCTAATGCAGCAGCAGTCATGGATCCAAGAGGGTGAAAAGAGAAAAGATCTAACTGATACCCTAGTGCTAGGAACTAATACTGTGACCTCGGCCTGGACTATCTATAAAACCCAGCTACATGAAGACCGATTAGGAAAATTGGAACAAGTGGCAAGTTTCATGTCTGGGGCTCAAATAACTCAGCATAAGGCAGCAATAGGCGAGTTACATAGTATCTCTACCTTAAGTGCCGTTACCCAGGATCTGCTAAGGCAAATGATCCAACATGCCGCTATGGCGGGAAAGGCATTGCAGTGGGACCAGGCATGTTCAGAGATACAGGATTACCTAAACACCATTCTCACCTCCATTCAAAAGGACCTGGAACTGCAAAACTGGCCCACTGCCCTTACTAACACATCAGGAGTCCCACCAAATTTGTGGCCATGGAGGCACACATGGAAATTCTCCGGATGGAAGTGTTGGTGCTCACAATGTTCCTTCCAGGCGTATGGACCTGTGAAAGGAGTGTGGGCTTCTGCGTACCGTATCCTCCCAGGCCCATGGGGTGGCTGCTTGTGGGATTGGGTAATCCACCGAGATGTATGGGAAATTAAACCTCCCGGCGGCCCCAACCGGTTTTTAGTCAGTGCCCCAGCCATTACTCCTGACCTTTGGATAGGCCTTGGTAACCTTTGGACCTATTGGCCTTTACAACCTCCCCAGCTTCAGTGCATTCGAAAATTAAATCCTGGAGAAGTAGTCACTATTCACCACCGAGTGTGTTGGGAAGGTGTTGGACACCTACAAGATTTGGCCTCCCATACCTTCTTTATAGCCAATAACAGCTGTGTCTATGTTAATTCTTCTGTGTTGCACGGTGTGGCATTTAACTTGCATACCAACTCAGGTACCCATGCTATCTATTAGCCTACAGACAAACCTTACCGAGTTTCCTTACAGTTCAGGGTCCCTTTTAATTGGACATCGGTAGTGCCTGATCGTTTTCACACCTCCTAGCCCTCTTGCCCGAAGTACAATCTATATCGCAATTGCAAACACAGATCCATTACCTTGAAACCATATATCAAAATAAGTTACAGGCATTGCAAACCGCCCATTTAGTAAAAAGTGATGTTCCCTGTCAAGTTACCAAGGTATTACGCCCTTCACAGCACCCTTGGTATGTATGGGCCCTTTTAGGAATCGGTATACTCATTTCCCTATGTCTTTGTTGCTGGTGTTGCTGTTGTTATTGTATTAGATGTTGTTGTTGTAAAATACGTTCCAACTGCTTAAGTTCTAGCCCTACATCATATACCCCACCACCTACACCCTTACACTCTATGGTGAACCTTGACGCAGCAAAAGCCGCAAGCTGCTGTAGTCCTGGCAACGGGAGGGGGCTAGGCCGTCGTGCTACCGGAAGAGGACAAGGGCCCTCGTATGGTGTCACTCTCGTGATTTTTACGGCGCTCCTTGTAAGAAGCGTGGCGGCTCCAGCGGAAAGCCCTCCCGCCAACGCTTGGGTGATGTTGGCGCAAACAGCCATTAATACAACATCTTTTTGCCTTCCCAAAGTGCATGCTGTGGGGACGGTGATGGAAACTTGCTTTATTGGTGTCAGTGCTACCCCGGCTTCACTACAGCCACACACCACCCAGTATACGAGTTCAAAGCGCATGACATATAAAGACCTATACGTGTTGTGCACTGCGACAACTGTACGTGATGCCAGCATGTATCCCTTTCACCTGGCAAATGTTACCCCAGCTGATGCCTGTGTGTATTTTTAAAATGCCACACGTGCTAAAGTGGATCTTACAAATGGGGAATTGAGGTGCCAGAATAAGATTGAGATTACCTATGCTACGGGTCATTGTAAATTGCCTGCCGGATGGTTTTTGTTGTGTGGGCGGGTTGCATACCCGTATATTCCTGCCAATAGTGATGGAGGACCATGCACCATTGGCCGAGTAACCCCCCTGATGGTTCAACATCCCCAGGCAAATTATACTCGCCACCGGTGAAGTACTATTCCTTTAGATTCTAGTTGTAAAGCCGAAGTAACCCGCTACTTGGAGGGAAGAGCGGCAGCTTTATTGTTTTCTTTAGTGGGTATTCCAGGTATGGTAGCGCATAATTATCATGCTGTTGCCCACCTTGCCTGCACTGTAGCTAAATCTCTTAATTTAACTTCCACAGTTGTGGCTTTGCTTGCACAAGAATTAGGTAAAGTACGTCAGGGTATGTTACAAAATCGCTTAGCTATTGATTATTTGTTATTGCGACATGGACATTCGTGCAAAGATTTTGCTGGTATGTGTTGCTTTAATATCACAGATGCGGGAACTGATATAGCCAAGGAGTTGCAAGAATTGCGCCATTTAGCAGAAGGTATTGGTCAGCAAGACGGGGATTCTTGGCTGTGGTCTTGGCTCACATCCCTTTGTGGTTGGGCCGCACACCTTGTTCAAGGCTTGTGCATTGGTCTTATTGGGATCCTAAGTCTGTGTGCAGGATGTGGTTTATGCAGCTTGTGCTGTATGTGTAGCCGCTTAAGTGGCAGTCGGTGCTGTGGTTTAACGCATGCCAACTCCACCTGGTCCCATAGCCCCCCGTTAATGGAAAACTCCCCTACCGTTGACCATCACCTGTTTTATGCCACGTTAGATGTATCCTTCAATGGGGGCACTTATGAAAGTATCCCAAATTCGGAAAACCCACCCCCAGAATACCAATCAGAAGTCAAGACCAGGAACATTCGCAGTAAGAAGGTCGTTTGATGCCTTGTAAGTTTAAGGCATCAAAAAGGAGGGAATGTCAGGGAAACCTGCCCCTCCCCTCTTATAACAGAACTAATTTATATAAATCGATCTTAGGCCTGCAATACTAACACCAATATAATCACTGCGAAACTACCCTCCCAGAAGGCAGTTTTGTGTACACAAACCATGATCATACTGCTAGCTTACCCCTGCCCTACAGTAACATATTAAAAAGCCTGCGTTAGCATAATTCAAAGTATCAGAATAGCAACAGCTGGCCAGAAATGGGAACTAAACACCGGACACTGAGTCCCAAGGGGCCTTACAAGGCAGGTCAGTTTAACCACAAGTAGAGTAACAGTTAGACCGCAAGTAGGGTAACTGATGTCAGGGTCTCCTGACAATCACGAAAACATCCTTAAGGAAGTAAAAGATAAGAGCTTGCAATTTTATATTTGTTATACCTACCATATAAGGATAATGTCAGTTGCTTTTCGGAAATGTATGTCATATGATTGCCAAATAAGGTTATAGTTTATGTGTAAGCATATATGCTAATTTGTGGTTTTACGCTTTATAAGCTGTGACAAAAATCAGTTGGGTAGAGCGGCTTAACCCTTGCTAGGGGACACACTGTCTCTCCATGCGTGCACGCATGTATTGATGATTCCTCAATTAACAAGGTGGTGGTCTTTTCCCCAACAAGGTCCATGACCCTCTTTCTGTCTCTATAGAGAATGATAGATATACATGCATCTGTCTCACATGGAGAGATGGGACGGATTCCCTGATGGGGCGGCTCTCATCCCTGGAAGCATCTGACAGGTTGGTCCCTCTGGCTCCTAGGGTCCTGGGTCAGGTAAGGTTGTGGGGGGCAGAGGCTCCCGGCGCCTGAAGGCCCAATCCCTGCAGCACAAGGCGCTCCTGCTGGCGGGTGGGCACCAGGAGCTGCCCCAGGAAAGGGTGAGCGGGGGGTGCCCCGGCTGCAGTCCAGACAGTCCTTGATATCGGGACAGTGACTGATGTAAAGTTGGGACAGGGGACAGATCCCCTAAAATCCAGATTGTCCAGAAGGTCCTGGGATGTCTGGTCACCCTAGCAGGGACCCAGACACAGGAGCGGCTCCAGGCCCCAGCGCTCCAAGAGCGCTCTGCAAGCGCTGGGAGGGTGGCAGGCAGGCTGCCCTCGGCCGCTTGCCTGCGGAGGGTCGGCTGGTCCCGCGGCTTCAGAGGGCCTCCCGAAGGCAGCCTGCCTGCTGTGCTTGGAATGGCAAAATGCCTAGAGCCGCCCCTGCCCAGACAGAAAGAGAGACTGGGGGAGATGGGCCGCTTAGTGTGTTTGGGAGCTGAGTACAACGGAGCAGGTGCTCTCTGAGCCGGCCAGAGGGACTGACTGCCGCCCCCTCAGGGAGGCGGTGAATTTGGGGGGGGGGGGTGTGTTACTATAGAAATGTGGATCATTAATCACCTCTTCTGTAGGGAGACCTCTGTACAGTGTATAAGACCCTGCCCCCATCGCCCCAAGCTGCCTTTGCTGCTTGGTATAATGCTGCATTTCCCGGTGTGTCCCCATGTCTGTGCCTAGAACCATTTGGCTACGAGCAGAGAATTGTATTTCCCGGCTAAGTTCTGCTCGAGGCCTCGAAGCTGAATTGTGTGTGGAGCCGCTGGATGCATTTTGAAAGGAGCTGTGGCTGTGCGCATTTTTCCTACTCAGCTCGCTGTGTGAGTCTCTGTCTGGGGGCTCAGCAATCCCTGCTAAACTCACCTCACCAGGCTGCGTAGAAGCCACCTCAGTTTTTGAACCAGTCTCTGCCACTGCGTGTCTCTGGTGCAGTAGTAGGTGGGGGTGCTCGCAGCTGTCAGCGACCGCAGCTGCAGGAAGAGCACGTTTTTAGCCGTGTCCATGGAGAAGCTCAGGCGACTCTGGAGAGACGGGGCATAGCCTGTGCCCCCGTTGCTGGGATTAACCCATGCCAGCCACTGCAGCCCTTTGCCAGGAGGCTGCCGGACCCAGTCCCAACCATAACCGGCACTAGTGATGGAGAACCTGGAAACGTGCAGGTCAGTGTGAGGGTCTCTCTGGGCTTCACCGCCCCTGGGCTGGACTGGACCAGGCACACCTGGGAGAGGACACCTGGGAAAAGCAAAACGAAGTAAGGAAGGAATTAGCCACTGAGTGACAGAGTGTGTGTGTGTCCCTAGTTCCTGCACTGTCCCAGAGAGACTCGCAGGGGAAAGCAGGAGGCGGGAAAGGAAAAGCAGCAGAGATTTCATTCTCTTTTTCATACCATGAGGGAAACTCTCCAGGGAGCAGGACTGGGCAGTTCTGTGTCTAGGGAGAGACAGAGGCCCCTAGAACAGGGGGTTGTATATAACCAGTGATAGGGAATCATAGATGCCCCCCCCTTCCTCCGTTAGTTATAGATGCCCCTTTTCTCCCTCAGTTAGAGCTTTAATTAAGGTTTTTACAGGTCCCCAGGCCTCAGGCTAAGCTGATTTAACTTCTCTAAAACTTGTTTACCAGCACAGAAGCCACAGAAGCATACGAGGCCTTAGGCAACTGTAATGTGGAAATAGTAGGCTTACTTAAGGTAACCGCAAGTAGAGGTAACAGAACAGTCAGGCTCACATGACTGTCCAAAGAACATCAACAGGAAAATGTAAGGAAGTTGCTTGCTGAATTGCTATATCCATGCCATATAGGGAAATGCATCAGTTATGTTTTGCAGTGTTAAGCAACATAGAATCCAAAAAAGGCTGTACTCATGTATAATCAATGTGTGACGTTTTGTGGTTTTGACCTTTATAAGCCTTGGTAAAGTTTGTAAGGGCAGAGCAGCCTACCTCTTGCGTGGGATTACGCTGTCTCTCCCTTTATGCATACTTGTATTCTTGTGAAATCAATAAAGGAGCCCCAGGCTGTCTGATCAAATTGACAAGGTAGTGATCTTTTCCACGACACCAGGTGTAACTTTAGCACCCTCGTGGCCAAGACGGAGTGTGCTCTGCTGGCAGCTCTGGCCAAGAGAAGGCGCGCGCAGGAATCCAACAGGAAAATCCCTTCCACCCCAGGGGCACCTATTCCAACCCCCCCAGAGTGAACACACGCACACACAGGAAAAGTACAATGGATATAACAAAGGGAGATATTTATTTATAGAGGGAGGAGAGGAGAAAAACAACAAGAGGAAATACTGGGGGAGCAGTAAATCAGGGCTGCATCCAAGCCAAGGCCCCATGGGCCCAGTGGAAGCACAGTCTGGAAGGGCAGACACTGAGCAATGTGTCTGCACACAGAGTTCAGGAGGCCTGAGCAAAGTTCCCGTCCAGAGATGAGTCTTGGGGGCTCCTGGTCGTCTTCGGCGCCAGTGAACTCTCCCCAGCAAACCCCTCCAGTGCCTTCTTCTGCCGCTCTCTGCAAAGCCACCCAGAGCGACCACCTCCCCACTTAACTAGCAACAGCCTCCCTCCTTGTTCCCAGTGCAGAGTGACCAGCCCCAGTACCCAGAGCCCCATGCAGCTCTGGGCAGCCGTGATACTGGGTCCTGCTCCAGCCTGTCCTTCTCGGGCGATTCCCCCCGGCACAGTGCTCCTCCTGGCTCCTGTCCTGGGCTGTCCCTGATCGGCCGCCCCGGCCTTCCCAGGCTCCAGGCAGGTTCTCTCTGCCTCCTTTGCGAGGGCTGAGGGCTGCTGCCTCTCTCTCCCTCCCACCGCCAGAGCCACACCTGGAGTTTCTCTCCTTTTTTCTCACTCTCACTCTCCCCCTCCCCCCTAGGAAAAAGATTGAAAGGGGCCATGCTGTCTAGACCCCAAAGGGGTTACATGGGAATTTAACCAGGGCAGGGATTTGCATACGGGCTCCCCAGAGGGGGTATATGAGATGACGGGGGTGAGTGCTCAGTACATGGCGATATCCCCTTGAGGCAGAGGTGGAAGTAAGCCAGTAGGGTCCAGAACGGCGTACCAGCAAGAGCCAGTACACCATGCCAGACCACACCGGCTTCCCGGTGGGGAGCCCAGAGCCCTTTAAATCCCGCCCGCAGCTCCGGTGGCTGGGCTGGGGCCGGGATTTAAAGGGTTCAGAGCTTCCTGCAGCGACAAGAGCTCCAGGCCCTTTAAATCCCAGCCCCAGCCCCGCAAGGCTCAGGGTTCCCTGCAGCTGCGGGAGCTCTGAGCCCTTTAAATCCCAGCTGGAGCTGCGGTGGGGATTTAAAGAGCCCAGAGCTCCGTGGTGCCCGGAGCCCCGGGCCCTTTAATTTGCCCCTAAGCCCTGGGGGCTCCCAGCCACCTCTACAGCTGGGAGCCCCAGGTTGATTTAAAGGCCCTGGGGCTCCCAGCCACAGCTGGTGCCCCAGGGCCTTTAAATCTTGAGAGGCCCTGCCTCTTCTGGATGAGGCCATGCCCCCCTCAGAACCCCAGCAGTAGCGGAAAGTCCTGTAAGTTACTTTCACCCCTGCCTTGAGGACGTGTCCCCTTTACACCCCAGAGAGACCCTGCTCTCAGCGCAGCACACATGTGGGAGGAGGTGGCTGTGGGTGGTGGGTTGGAGGGTCCGGAGGACAGGGCCCTGGACTGGGACTGAGGGGAACTCACTGGGACCAGGAGTGGACTATTGGTTTCAGTGGAGATACTCTAACAGGGAGAGGTCTAACTAGGCAGCGCTGTCTGGTGGGTAGGAAAGCCAGTCACCCCTGTTGTCCTAGGGTGTGAGGCAAAGCCCAGGAGCCATGAAGTGGAGCTATGCTCTCCTGGGAATGCCCGATGCGGAAGGAGCCAGATCTGCACGGAGAGAACGCTTCCTTTGTGGTAGCAGAGAACTGGGAACAGACTGAGAACTCTAACGGAAAGGGAGGGAATGGGGCAGGAAGAGGAGATGCAATGCCTGGGCTTTGCCTGAACAGAGGCTGTCATGGCAGCAATGCCGGAACAAGACATCCACCAAAGAACTATGGAGCACGGCAGTTGCAAATGAAGTTGGTACTGACGTGATTAGTGCTTTTTAGGTAGCCTGTGGTAAAATGAGGCAAGTGTCTGGATGAGCTGATGTACCCCTGGAAGAGCTCTGCTTACCCCCAGGAGTACCCGTACCCCTGGTTGAGACCCACTGCCCTTGTGCATAGCAGGAGTTATGGTCCCTGTGTATCTTTGCATGGGGCAGGGGCAGGGGCATGGGGCAGGGGCAGGGGCAGGACTGCACTCGCTTCCCTTCCTTTAAATCTATGCAGGGAGGTGGCTGTGAGGAGGGTCTATACCAGGGGTGGCCAGCCTGAGCCTGAGAAGGAGCCAGAATTTACCAATGTACATTGCCAAAGAGCCGCAATAACACGCCAGCAGCCCCCACATGAACTCTCCCTCTGCTCCCAGCACCTCCCGATCAGCTGTTTTGTGGTGTGCAGGAGGCTCTTGGGGTGGGGGGAGCGAGGGCAGGGCAGGCTCAGGGGAGAGGGTGGGAACAGGTGGAGTGGGGGCAGGGCCTGTGGCAGAGCCAGGAGTTGAGCAGTGAGCCCCCCTTTGGCACATTGGAAAGTTGGTGCCTGTAGCTCCAGCCCTGGAGTCGGTGCCTAGACAAGGAGACGCATATTAACCTCCAAAGAGCCGCGTGCGACTCCGGCGCCCCAGGTTGGCCACCCCTGGGCTAGAGGACAGGGCACTAGAATGGGACTCAGGAGAACACGCTGGGACCGGGATCTGAATGTGGCTGGTTGGTGAGGTTGACGTGATTCCTGAGGCAGCTCCAAGGGAACCAGAGAAACTCGGTGGCTGCTGGAGGCATGTTTAGAAGTATCTGTTTGTCGTGTTCTCTCCACTGCGTGTCTCTGTCTCTGGGGGGCTCAACTGTCCTGGTAACTCCGGCCTCACTCGGCTGTTTAGAAACTGTTTCCTCTTTTTGTGCCACTCCCACTTTGCTCTGAGTCACTGTGTCTCTGGCGCAGTAATAGGTGGCGGTGTCTGCAGCTGTCAGCGAGCGGAGCTGCAGGGAGAACTGGTTCTTGGTGGTGTCTGCAGAGATGGTGACTCGACTTTGGAGGGACGGGGCGTAGTTTGTGTTTCCACCATGTGGATAAATCCTTGCCATCCACTCCAGCCCTGCTCCAAGAGGCTGCCGGAACCAGTCCCAGCTGTATCTGCTGTCAGTGATGGATACACCTGAGACAGCGCAGGTCAGGATGAGGGTCTGTCCGGATTTCACCACTCCCAGGCCCGACTGGACCAGCTGCACCTGAGGGACAACATCTGGAGAAAGGGAAAAAAGTGAGCACAGAATTAGCCACTGAACGATCTATGGATCCGCCCGTAATTCCTCCCGACACACACACCCTGCCCCAGAGACACTCACAGGTGAGAGCTGAGAGCAGGGACAGGAAATGCCACAGAGATTTCATTCTCCTTTTCATGCAATGAGGGAATCTCCCCAGCAGGCAGGACCAGGCAGTTCTGTGTCTGGGGAGAGACTGAGGCTCCTAGATCCAGGGGTTGGTATTTAGCAGGAACCCCCGGGCAGGGATTTGCATGCGGGTTTCAGACAGAGGGTGTTAAGTAAAAGGGAGATCTCTAGCTAGGCAGCACTAGCTCGTGGATGGGGGAGGCAGTCACACCCTTCATGTCCTAGATCAGGGATCAGCAACCTTTGGCACACAGCTCCCCAAGGTAAGCAACCTGGCTGATCGGGCCGGTTTGTTTACCTGTTGCGTCGGCAGGTTCAGCCGATTGCGGCTCCCACTGGCCATGGTTCACCGCTCCACGCCAATGGGGGCTGCAGGAAGCGGCGGCCAGCAAATCCCTCGTCCCGCACCCCTTCCTGTCACCCCCATTGGCCTGGAGAAGTGAACCGCGGCCAGTGGGAGCCCTGATCGGCCGAACCTGCTGACGTGGCAGGTAAACAAACCAGCCAGGCCCATTAGGGTGCTTACCCTGGGGAGCTGCGTGCCAGAGGTTGCTGATCCCTGTCTTAGCGTGTAACCCAAAGTGTGTGGAGGGCCACAGGACTTTTTCGTAGGGAATCAATGGGCTTTGGATTGGGCACCCAACTGGGGTTTGCAGGACCTTCCAGCAGGACCTGCTGCAGAAAGCCCTGGGCATAACCGAGAAATATGAACAACAGAGAGGAGATCCCCAGACGAGTGAGACTTTCTGGTGCATGTCGGACGGGGAAGGCACAGGAGCTGCAGGGAGAGAGAGGCTGGGTTGAGGCACCAGGGAGTGAGAAACAGCTTCAGAGAACTGGGCCTGGCGAGAAGATGCAGCTCCTGGGCTTTGTCAGAACAAAGGCTGTGATGACAGGGCCACCAGGGAGAGTCTCAACCACACGCAGGAGGCAAAACTCGGCCTCTGACTGGAGGGTGGTTGGAAGGAGAAGAGGTAGATATTAGGGATGGTAATATAGTATTTGGGCCTGTTTATTAGCCTGACATAGAATGTTGGGTTTTGTTGGCCCGTTTGACTTTTGATATTCTTACATCCTTACAGTGGGGACAAAGACCAAAGACATGGTGTATTGGGTCTGCCCATGGCCAGGTGGGGTTTATCGCACAATGAGAAAAGATAAGGAAGAGTTACAGTGTTGCTGGGTACAGTGGGGGTTCAATATCCGAGCATACGCTGAAGGCTGCCAACTCCTCTCCCAGGCCAAGGTCGAGCAACCAGTCGGGAGGGGCGAGGCGGAATGGGGGTTAGATATAAGAAAGACTAAAAGCAAAAGAAACAGTGCCCCTGGTGGAAACACAGCCTCACTCCCTACCCCTCCCAGGGGGTACAAAAGAGGTGATGCGAAAGCCCCCAGACTCAAGACCCTCCAGAAGGAACATGACCATAAATTGCAAGGGCTGGAAGCAGGGGTGTGCACTGCAGGTAGAAATAAGCCTGCTAAGACAGTGGAGGAGGACAAGGAACATGGCATTGCCTGCACTATGGACTCTGGCCTTGTGTCTGGTGAAGGGAAGCCCTAACAGGTGGATAGAGAGTGTGTGTGTGTGTGTGTGTGTGTGTGTGTGTGAGAGAGGGATATGCTGCCCTCTACTGGAAGACTTGAAAGTTACTTGGTCCTGTTTCTTTGGCATTCTTGTCCTGTGCTGAACACAAAGGGCTGTCTTAGCGTACACAAACCAAACACACTGACTCACACGGCTCCAGGCAAACGGTCCCACCCAGGCACTGACACTAGGTCCCGAGTGACTTTGTTTCACTCTGTATTTCCACAACATTTCGCCTGCCTGTTCCCACGAGTATTTCGATGTAAACAAATTGCTCTGTTTGGTCGGTGAGTTTGACGTGATTCCTGTGGCAGCTCCAAGGTAAATCATGTGCAGAGGGACTGGGTGGCTTCTGGGGGCATTTTCAGAAATAGATGTTTGCACGTGTGTGTTTCACAGTCCCTCTACTGCACCTCTCTCTCTCCTCTCTCTCTCGGGCTCAACGGTCCCTGTAACTGTGGCCTCACTCGGCTGCTCAGAAACCGCTTCCCCTTTTTGTGCCAGTCCCGCTCTGCTCTGTGTCACTGTGGGGCTCTCTGGCGCAGTAATAGGTGGCGGTGTCAGCAGCTGTCAGCAAGTGGAGCTGCAGTGAGACCTGGTTCTTGACGGTGTCTCCAGAGATGGTGGCTCGGCCTTGGAGAGACAAGGCGTAGCCTGTAGCCCCACTATACTGGTACACATACCCCATCCACTCCAGCACTTTCCCAGGGGGCTGCCGGATCCAGTGCCAAACGGAATTCTGAGCAGAGATGGAGATCCCGGAGACAGCACAGCTCAGGGTGAGGGTCCCTCCGGGTTTCGCCGCTCCTAGGCCAGACTGGACCAGCTGCACCTGGGAGAGGACACCTGGGGAAAGCAAAGGAGAGCAAAGGGAAAATTAGCAGCTGAACAAATCTACAGATCTGTCCCTAATTCCCCCGCTGTCACATAGACACTCACAGAAGGGGGCAGAGAGCAAGGAAAGGAAAAGAAACAGAGATTTCATTCTCCTTTTCATGCAATGAGGGATATTCCCCAGAGGGCAGGACGGGGCAGTTCTGTGTCTGGGGAGAGACCAGGGCTCCTAGAACCAGGGGTTGGTATTTATACAGGAACCCTCGGGGCAGGGATTTGCATGCGGGTTCCCCAGTGGGGGTATATGAGATGCCAGGGAGTGAGCACTCGGTACACGGCGATGTCCCCTCGGGGACAGGTGTCCCCTTTACACCCAGAGAGACCCTGCGCTCAGCTCAGCGCACATGGAATGGCAGGAGGTGGCTGGGAGGGGAGGGAAGAGGGTGCCAAGGACAGGGCTATGGGCTGGGACCCAGGAGAACTTGCTAGGACAGGGATTTATCTGCTGGTTATGCCCATGAGGCGAAGTAGCAGGGAGACCCCTAGCCAGGCAGGGTTGTCTGGTGGGGGACACAGTCACACCCCCCTTCATGTGTTTGGGTGTGACCCAAAGCCCAGTGAAACCAGGGGCCTTCCCTGCACTGGTGAAGATCATAAAATCACCGCTCTAAAAAATCCTTGCATAGATTTCTAGATGCACAATCATCTTTAGCCTTTAACACTGGGATCTTCAGACACATGGTTTTTTAAATAAATTCTTCAGAAGACCCCCCCTTATCTAAAATACACATTTTAATTACTATAGTAAAAAAACTTACTTCCAAAATCTTCCTGTCCTTTCTGTCCATCCATTTCTCCCTTCACTCCCCTCCCCATTGAAGGAAGCAACAGCCCTTTGCTTCCAGATAGCTGGACAAAGAGTTTCCCTTTCTTTACTTCTGACTATCTGATGAACTAGTTTTAAGCAAAATCAGTACCTTAGTAAGATATAAAATCCTTTGTTATGCCTAAAATCTTTGGAAATAGATTTTTTAAAGTAACGAAGTTTTTGCAAATAAATGACTGACAAACTTCAGGGCAGATCCAAAAACCTGTGACTGACATTTTTCCCCCAAATTTAGTGCTTTTAATTAGGTACCTTCTGCATGTCCATTCTGCGGGAGGGAGAGGATACAGGGGTCTCTGCGGGGAACTGTGACTCTCCGCCATGGTCAGGCAGCCCGGGCGTCTTATTATTCTTTCTGCCTTGTCCCTTCCCTCCCCCTCGCCCGCCAGGCTGCAAGCTCAGGCTGCTGTCGGCATAGGGGCACCAGTTTAATATTACTGCATAGGGCCCCATAAATCCCAAGGATGGCCCTGGAGGCACCAAAAAGCGGTGCCTTGGCTCGGCAGGGAGAAGCCACCTTCTGGAGGCACCGGAGAGCCAGAGTGTCGGCTTGTGGGGGCAGTGAGGCCCAGCCATGGAGGAGCTGGTGCGGTACACGGGGGCAGGAGCCCTGCAAAGGCAGTGCTGTCGCTAGCAGGGAGCAGCGGTGCACCTCACCCCTCCTGCCCAGGCTGCGGCCTGGTGCCCCCCGGGGGGCTCCTGTGCCAAGGCTGCAGCAGATGCATGCGGGTGCTGGACCCCATGCACCTGCCAGCTCCCCACTCGCTGCGCTTGGGCTCTGCGGCTCCTGGCAATGTGAGCCTCTGCTGGGGTGCGGGCCCTGAGCCTGCTCTGGGAGGGGCAGCGGTGGCTGCAGCTCACACTCCCGGGAGCAGCAGAACCCAAGCACAGCGCGGGAGGAGCCGGGGGGGGCGCACAGGGGCCTCTGTCCACATGTATCTGCTGCAGCAGCCCCCAGGAGCCCCCAGAAGGCGGCTCCTCCCTGCCAAGCTGCTGCTGCAGCCCAAGCCCGGCAAAGCCAGTGAGTGGACTCAGGGCAGGGGCTGCCGGGGTGGGGTGGGGAGGGATCACGGTGGGGGGGGACTGTGCACCCTCCAGGGGAGTTCAGGGGGTGGGGAGGGGCAACCTGGTGTGGGGAGCAGCCCCTGGGCAGGCTGGCCCCTGGGGTCTGTGAAGGCTCGTTGGGATTTGCCCCTCAATCAGCGCCGTGACGAGGGCAAGGTGAGTGAGGCACTTGGTGCAGCCGCACAGAGCCGAGGGGCACAGCTCTGCCGCGATCGGTGGTGCTTCGGCAGCAGCTCTATCGCTGCCGCTTCTTCAGCGGCAATTCGGCGGCGGGTCCCTGAGTCCCTGTCGGAGGGAAGGACCTGCCGCCGAATTGCCACCGCCGCTTCAATCATTCTTTGGTGCAATTCGGCGGCGGGTCCTTCTCTTGGAGAGGGACTCAGGGACCCGCCGCTGAATTGCTGCTGAAGAGCCTGGAGCTGGCCCTTGCCTTGGGCCCAAAAATTCCTTGTTACAGCTCTGCCCTCAATGAACTGATATTGCGGGGGCCGGGGGGCAAGGTGGAAGTTTCACCTAGGGCACAAAATATCCTTGCACAGGCCCTGTGTATGTGTGTGTATCCTGTCCCAGCTGCGGGGAATGAGTCCTGATCTGTGTTTGTCTTAGCAGGGCACAGGGACAAGACTGTGTTCCCTCCCTCCCCTCCCACGCCCGTAAATATATTCAGTATCCAGCTACTGGTGGAGAAATTGCTTTCAAAGGGCCTGGAAACCACGTCCCCTTTTTGTACCAGTCCCTGCTCTGCCCCGTGACACCGTGTGCATGGGTTCCTGGCTCAGTAATAGGTGCCGTTGTCTGCATCTGTCAGGGAGCGGAGCTGCAGGGAGACCTGGTTGTTGGCGGTGTCTGCAGAGACGGTGGGTTGGCCTGGGAGGGACGGAGCGTTGGCTGTGCTCCCATCACATGAAAAACTCCTTCCCACCCGCTCCAGCCTTTCCCAAAAGCCTGCAAGTCCCAGTCCCAGCCGTAGCCTCTATCGGTGATGGATACACCCGAGACAGCGCAGGTCAGTGGGAGGGTCTGTCCGGGCTTCACCGTCCCGGGGCTGGATTGGACCAGCTGCACCTGAGAGCGGGCACCTGGGAGAAGCAACAGCGAGCAAAGAGGGAATTAGCCATGGAAGGAATCCATGGATCTGTCCCTGATTCCCACCTGTGTCCCTTAGACACTCACAGCTGAAGGCGCAGAACAGGGAAAGAAAAAGAACCCGAGATTTCATTCTCGTTTTCCTGCAATGAGGGAAACTCTGCAATGGGCAGGACTGGGCAGTTCTGTGCCTGGGGAGAGACTGGTTTCAGAGTAGCATCCGTGTTACCCGCATGTGTGTACCCACAAAAAGAACAGGAGTCCTTGTGGCACCTTAGAGACTCAAATAAATTCGTTAGTCTCTAAGGGCATGGCTACACTACGGCATTATTCCGATTTTACAGAAACCATTTTTTTTAAACAGATTGTATAAAGTCAAGTGCATATGGCCACACTAAGCACATTAATTTGGCAGTGTGCATCCATGTACCGAGGCTAGTGTTGATTTCCGGAGCGTTGCACTGTGGGTAGCTATCCCATAACTATCCCATAGTTCCCCCAGTCTCTCCAACCTATTGGAATTCTGGGTTGAGATCCCAGTGCCTGATGGGGCAAAAAACATTGTCGCGGGTGGTCCTGGGTACAGCCTCACCCCTCCCTCTGTGTAAGTACCAAACAACTGTTTCACGCCTTTTTCCCTGGGTGAACTGTGCAGACGCCATAGCACCGCAAGCATGGACCCTGCTCAGCTCAAGACTGCAATCGTGGACATTGTAAACACCTTGCACATTTTCGTGCAGTAAATGCTGAACCAGGACCTGCAAAACCAGTCGAGGAGGAGGCGGCTACAGCAGCGCGGCGACGAGAGTGATGAGGACATGGACACAGAATTCTCTCAAACCGCAGGCCCCTGCACTTTGGAGATCCTGCTGGTAATGGGACAGGTTCTAGCCATTGAATGCCAATTTTGGGCCCGGGAAACGTGCACAGACTAGTGGGACCGCATAGTGTTGCAGGTGTGGGATGATTCTCAGTGGCTGCGAAACTTTCGCATGGGTAAGGGCACTTTCATGGAACTTTGTGACTTGCTTTCCCCTGCCCTGAAACGCCATAATACCAAGATGAGAGCAACCCTCACAGTGGAGAAGCGAGTGGCAATAGCCCTCTGGAAGCTTGCAACGCCAGACAGCTACCGGTCAGTCGGGAATCAATTTGGAGTGGGAAAATCTACTGTGGGGGCTGCTGTGTTGCAAATAGCCAAAGCAATCATTAAGCTGCTGCTACGAAAGGTTGTGACTCTGGGAAATGTGCAGGTCATAGTGGATGGCTTTGCTGCAATGGGATTCCCTAACTGTGGGGGGGGCGATAGATGGAACCCATATTCCTATCTTGGCACCAGAGCACCAGGGCACCCAGTACATAAACCGCAAGGGGTACTTTTCCATGGTGCTGCAAGCACTGGTGGATCACAAGAGACGTTTCACCAACATCCACGTGGGATGGCCAGGAAGGGTTCATGATGCTCGCATCTTCAGGAACACTGCTCTGTTTAAACTGCTGCAGCAAGGGAATTACTTCCCAGACCAGAACATAACAGTTGGGGATGTTGAAATACCTGTAGTTATCCTGGGGGACCCAGCCTACCCCTTGATGCCATGGCTCATGAAGCCATACACAGGCAGCCTGGACAGTGGTCAGGAGCTGTTCAGCTACAGGCTGAGCAAGAGCAGGATGGCGGTAGAATGTGCATTTGGCCATTTAAAGGCGCGCTGGCACACATTACTCACTCGCTCAGACCTCAGCCAAACCAATGTCCCCTTTGTTATTCCTGCTTGCTGTGTGCTCCACAATCTCTGTGAGAGTAAGGGGGAGACCTTTATGGCGGGGTGGGAGGCTGAGGCAAATCAACTGGCCGCTGATTACGCTCGGCAAGACACCAAGGTGATTAGAAGAGCTCACCATGAAGTGGTGCACATCAGAGAAGCTTTGAAAACCAGTTTCATCACGGGCCAGGGTACGGTGTGACTGTTGTGTTTGTTTCTCCTTGATGAAACCCGCCCACCTTGATTGAGTCATTCCCTGTAAGTCACCCACCCTCCCCCTTCGATTACCGCTTGCTTCCTAAGGAAATAAAGTCACTCTCGTTTAAAAATCATGTATTCTTTATTAATTAATTATAAAAAGAGGGCGAGAACTGACAAGGTAGCCTGGGTGGGGTTTGGGAGGAGGATAGGAGGGAAGGAAAAGGCCACTAAAAAAATTTCAAAATAATGACAGCCTTTTGGTTGGGCTGTTCACTAGGGTGGAATGAGCAGGTGCACGGAGCCAGCCCCCCGCCCGCGTTCTTACTCGTCTGCTGGATGAGGAGGCTAAGGAACATGGTGAGGGGGGAGGGTGGTTACACAGGGGCTGCAGTGGCACTCTGTGACCCCGCTGCTCTTCCTGAAGCTCCACCAGACACTGGAGCATGTCCATTTCATCACGCAGCAGCCCCAGCATTGCATCCCGTCACCTCTGATCTTCCTGCTGCCACCTCTGATCTCGAGCATCTCTCCTCTCCTCATGTTCACTGGCATCTTTCCTGTACTTTGATACCACGTCCTTCCACTCATTCAGATGAGCTCTTTCATTGTGGTCACTTCCATGATTTCCGAGAACATTTCGTCTTGAGTCTTTTTTTTCCGCCGCCTTATCTGAGCTAGCCTTCGGGACGCAGGAGCGAGTCTTGAAAAGTTTGAAGCTGCAGGAGGGAGGGAAAAAAGGGAGAGAAGTATTAAAAAAGATACATTTGACAGAACAATGCTTATACTCTTTCATGGTGAACAACACTATTCACCTTACACAGCGCATGTGATCTCACTACAAGGTCACATTTTGCATCTTAATATTGAGTGCCTGTGGCTCTGGTGTTACAGATCTCACAGACGCAGGTCCGGGCATCAGAATTCAGCTTGCATGTGGCCATGGTAAGCCACTGTCTTTCGGCTTCTGCAGCCTTCATATATCCAGCGCCGTCCTTTCCCAAATAGCAAGCAAAGCCAGTTGAGTGCTGCTTCTTTCCTGTTAACGTGCAGCATCAGAACTGCCCCCATCCAATTCTCTGGGATGATCACTTTACCCCTCCCCCACCACGTGGCTGGTATCATGGAAGATCACTGCTAGCCACCCTCCCCCTCACCGTGTGGCTGGTAGCAGGGAAGATCCCAGCTAGCCAAATGCGAAAAAGCTCAGCACCAATCACCCCCCCACTCCTCCCCCTGCTTGGCTAAATGCAGGGAAGGATTTCTTTTAAGCCACAGGCAAACAGCCCAACCCTCTCTGTCCCCTTGATTAAATTCCTGTATTTCAACCAGGTTACCATGAACGATATCACTCTCCTGAGGATAACAGCGAGATAAAGAACGGATGTTTCTTGAATGCCAGCAATCACCGGGACCATACGCAGCTAGGCTTTGTCATGCAATGATACCCGATTACTTGCTACATGCATGGCGTGGTCAAGTGTCCTACCATGGAGGACAGAATAAGGCTGCCCTCCCCAGAAACCTTCTGCAAAGGCTTTTGGAGTACCTCCAGGAGTGCTTCATGGAGATGTCCTTGGAGGATTTCCGCTCCATCCCCAGACATGTTAACAGACTTTTCCAGTAACTTTACTGGCCGCGAATGCATCCCAATTCCTCAGGGCAAATCAATCATTGAAAAACGCTTCCTTTTAAATCATGTTTTATATTTACAAAGGTACACTCACCAGAGGTCGCTTCCATGGCTTCACTGTCTGGGCTAGTGGCTTGGGAGGGCTGGGAGGGTAATTCCGTCTGGGTCACAAAAAGCTCCTGGCTGTTGGGGAGAAAGGAGTGCTGTGTGCTCGCTGCAAGCTCATCCTCCTCTTTCTCCTTGTCATCTTCCCCCTCCGTTGAATCCTCAGGCAAGGGTGAGATTACCACCCCCACCTAGGAATCCACGGACAGGGGTGGGGAACTGGTGGCGGACCCCCCTAGAATTGCATGCAGCTCAGCGTAGAAGCGGCATGTTTTCAGCCCTGCCCCAGACCTTCCGTTTGCTGCTTTGGTTTTCTGGTAGGCTTGTCTGAGCTCCTTAACTTTCACTCTGCACTGCACTGAGTCCCTGGTGTGGCCTTTCTCCATCATGGCCTTGGAAATGTTTTCAAATGTTTTTTCATTTCGTTTTTTGGAATGGAGTTTTGTTAGCACGGAATCCTCTCCTGGTAGGAAGTACAGAAATCGGTTTTAAGAGCCCTTTATATCGATATAAAGGGCTTCGTTGTGTGGATGGGTGCAGGGTTAAATCAGTTTAACGCTGCTAAGTTCGGTATAAACGCATAGTGTAGACCAGGCTTAAGGTTCCAGAAATCTTCCTGTTCCTTTTTGGGGGGTGAGATTGAGGCTTCTAGGACCAGGGGGTTGTATTTAAACAGGAACCTCCCGGGGCAGGGATTTGCATGCGGGTTTCACACAGTGAGTATAAACTACCTGGGATACCTCTAGCTAGGCAGGGATGTCTGGTGGGTAGGAGAGACACAGTCCCCTTCATCCCTTAGGGTGTGACCCACAGGCCGGGGCAGTCAATGGGTTTCTCTCCATTGGAACTGTGGCTACTGCAGACTGTGCTGGGGAAACGGAATAAATACAAGGCACGTTCAGACTCTGCCAATAGAAACAAAGCTCCTGGGAACATTTGAGGGGGGAGGAGTCGCAGCTGCAGGAGGATTAAGAGGCTGGTTTCAGGCACCAGAGACTGACAAACAGCTTTATCGAAAGGGGAGGAACTGGGCATGGAGAGACAATGCCTCTTCTGGGGTGTCTCAGTCTGGGAGCTGGGGCTGCAGCAGCCCTGAAGGGAGACGCACAATAGAAGGGGATGGAACAGCTTAGTTTGTAGGCACCACCAACTCGAGTGAGACGTGGCCCAGTGTGTGTGTGTCACTCTTGTGCCTACAATGCGAAGGTAAATTCCAGCACCAGAGAGGCCTGACTGTCCATGTAGAATCCGCTTGCCCCACTACAGAGTTAAGTCGAAGCAAGTGACGCCAACGATCATAAACCTGTGTATGTTCACACGACGCTCCCTGTGTGGGCAGAACTCGGCCACAGTTGGTGCTGGAGCATCGACAGAGACCCGTGCACGGTGCGTAGCGATCCCACTGTGAAACTCTGCCACCTTCTGCGGCTAAGAGTTGTGGGAATGGGAAATGGATTGCAGACTGCAGTGCATCATGGGTGCCGGCTCACATTCCCATGATGCATTTTTTCTGTCCATCATTCTGTGGGCTTCCCACTACATTTGGTGCCCTTTTTTCAACAATCCCTGTAAACTGGGCACCCGCCATCTCTGCCTGAAATCCTGGCTGCAGCCCCGCTCTGCAGTCCGGGGATAAGGGCTATGAACACAGGGGGCTGATCACGCAGTATTTCATGAGCTGCGAATGTGAACAGGAATGATTGTATTAGCCTCCCCGCACTCCCTCCACGCTCTGTCAGTAGCACAGTAACACGTGGGAGCAGAGCTACGGGGAGAACTGGTGTGTGGCCACACACTGGGGAAATGTAGGACCTACGTTTTAGGTGCTTTTGGATAGAAAAACTACTTGTGGGTGGGTGTGAGCGGGAAACTGCTGCCCCCTACTGGACGGAGTGAGTCTCACACAGACCTAGGCCAAGAGACTGACACAGGAGTCCCAAGTGATCATTGTGTTACTGTATTGCCAAGAACTTTTCTGTGCCTGTTTCTATAATAATTTTAATGTCACAAATGTAACCCTGCAGCAGCCAGGGCTGGGGGCAATATCTAGGGGTTCCTTCCCATCAACCCAATACAGAACCAGCTCGAGCCCCCACCCAGTAACCTGGGAAATATAGACACCACCCCGGGCACCTCTAAGAGGCAATACTTCCCCTCTTGCAAGCACAAGTGTGAGTGCAGAAAAGAAACTTTTACTGAAGAGGGGGAAGTAACTCGGCATTAATTTGGGAAAACACAAACAGGTTCATAAACATAAACCATGAGCAAAAGACCCACCCCCAAGTAAATTGGGCACTGTCCTTTTCCCTCCAGGGTCTTAAGTCCAGCAACCCAAAAGTCCCCTTCACGTGCCCGACCCTTCTGTGCTCCCACTCATGGTTACTGTCCTGGGTCAGTGCAGACCCAGAGTTCAGAGGTGCATCTACAGAGTTCACCTCCCACCCTGGGTGCAGGGGTAAGAGGCAACTTACTCGCTCATCACGCCTGTCCACTGCTGCCCTGCTGGCCACTTATCACACCTCCTTGCCATTGCCCTGCTGGCTACTCACACCCGTCTCCACTGCCACCCTGCTGGCCACTTATCACCAGCTACCTGCTCATCAGTTCCTTAGCGATTTCAGCTTTGGGCAGAAATACAGTCTCACCACCATTGATTTCAGCTTTCAGGGAGCCATTTAACGCAACAAAAGCAGCTCCTAATGAAACCAGTTAGCTCTATTCTTTGACCAGTGGGAAAAAACAGGTTGAAACAGTCTTACAGAGGACCCTGGCTAAGCCTGTACAGCCCCCATGACTGGAGAAATAGAAATCTACCCCCTTACTTTCACAGGGTTGGGACATTCGAGTCCTTGTTTTACCAAGGTTATTTTCAGTGAGGGTGGCCCCCTCCTTTGGGACAGATTCAGCACAGTCCTTCTTTTCTGTATGCCCACAGTAATTACAAACATTGGTAACCGTATTTCACCACCCCTACATTCAGCACTAACCTCATTTTTGACCCAGCACCAGCCAAGTTGATAACAATGAGCAAAACACCACTCCATTAGCTGAATATCTAGCAAATCTAAGCAAAGCAGGAGCAAATTGTATTTATATAAACACACCCCGTTTCTTCCCCCCTCCCAGCTCACTGTCAAAGAAGCATTCATTTATTCCGACCCTGAATACACAAATGACACATTCCCCAGTAAGTTTGCAAAGATTCCTCCGGCAGCGGAAAGGTGAATGGTGTCCAGAGAAACTGGCTGGCAGCTGGATGCAATTTAAACTGATATCTGTTAGTAAGCAGGTTGTTCATATTCAGTCTCAGCGGTGAACTGGAGCCGGTTCGCACTGGTTCGCAAGAACCGGTTGTTAAGTTTAGAAGATGATGTAGAACCGGTTGTTAAAGGGGCTGGCAGGTGGGCAAACTCTGGTCCGTGGGCCAGATCCTGCCCGGCCTCCCTGAGCTCCCAGCTGCGGAGGCTCCCCCGCCCCTCCCCTCCCCTGCTTCCCCCACCCCCTCGCAGAGCCACAGCTCACCGGGCTACCGGCGCCAGCGCGCTGGGCACCTCTGCAGCTCCTGCCACTTTGAGCGGCAAGGTAAGGGGTGGGAGGGCTGCGAGCTCCAGCGGGCCACGTGGCATTCATACATGCTGCCCTGAGCAGCATGGTAAGAGGGCTGGGCCGGGGCTAGAAGTAGGGGTTGGATAAGGGGCAGGGAGTGGTTGGAGGGGGCGAAGGTTTTGGATGGTGTTCAGGGGACGGAGAGTGGGGGGTGGTTGGGTAGGTGTGGGAGTTCCAGGGGTCTGTCAGGGTGGTGGTGGACGGGATGGGGGCAATCAGGGGACAGGGAGAGGGGTGAGTTGGGTAGGGGGTGGGGCCCTGAGGGGGAGTTAGGGTGGGGGGGTCTCAGGAGGGGGTGGTCAGGGGACAAGGAGCAAGGAGGGTTGATGGGTTGTGGATTCTGAGGGGGGCAGTCGGGGGCAGGACATGGGTTGGGGTCGGATGTTGCAGGGGAGACAGGCATGTGGGGCTTGTACTCACCGCGTGGTTCCCTACCGGGTCTTCGGCGGCACTTTAGCGGCGGGTCCTTCACTTGCTCCCAGTGAAGAACCCGCCACCAAAATATCACTGAAAACCCAGAGCGAGTGAAGACCCACCACCACTGAAGTGGCCATGAAGACCCGGTAGGGAACCAGTTATTAGGATTTTGGGAGCTCATCACTGTTCAGTCTAGTGTGTGTCTTTATCTCTGAGGGGCACAGCTATCCCCCTTCTCTGGCCTCATTTGGCTGCTTAGAAACTGCTTCCTCTTTTTGTGCCAGTCCCGCTCTGCTCTGAGTCACCGTGTCTCCCCTGGCGCAGTAATAGGTGCCGGTGTCTGCAGCTGTCAGCAAGCGGAGCTGCAGGGAGAACTGGTTCTTGGCCGTGTCTCCAGAGATGGTGATTCGGCCCTGGAGAGACGGGGCGTAGCTTGTACTCCCGCCACTATACATGTACACATACCCATCCACTCCAGCCCTTTCCCAGGGGGCTGCCGGACCCAGTTCCAGACGTAGTTGCTCTCAGTGATGGAGAACCCGGAGACAGCGCAGGTCAGGGTGAGGGTCTCCCCAGGCTCCACCGCTCCCGGGCCGGACTGGACCAGCTGCACCTGGCAGAGGACACCTGGGGAAAGAAAAACAGAGCAAGGAATCAATTAATCACAGAATAAACTTAAGGGTCTGTCCCGGATTCCCCTGCTCCCACATAGATACTTACAGGTGGGGGCAGAGAGCAGGGACAGGAAAAGCAAAAGCGATTTTATTCTGATTTTCATGCAACAAGGGAAACTCCCCAGTGGGCAGGACTGGGCAGTTCTGTGTCTGCGGAGAGACTGAGGCACCCAGGATCTGGGGTTGGTATTTAAACAGAAACCCTGCAGGCAGGGATTTGCATGCGGGTTGCCTGGGGTGGGTATAAGAGATGCCAGGGAGTGAATGCGCAGTACATGGCGATCTCCCCTCGGGGACAGGTGTCCTCTTTACAGCACACAGAGACCATGTGCTCACCTCAGCACCCATGTAATGACAAGTGATGACCGTGTGAGGGTAGGAAGGAGGGTCTGGAGGACACTCGCTAAGGCTGATGCCCAGGAGAGCCCCCTGGGCTAGGCATTTATTTGCTCGTGGGTTTCACACAGTGAGTATAAACTACCCGGGAGACCTCTAGCTAGGCTGGGCTGTCTGGTGGGTCAGAGATTCACAGCCCCCCTCATCCCTTAGGGTGTGACTCACAGGCCAGGGAAGTCAATGGGTTTCTCTCCATTGGAACCGTGGCTACTGCAGACTGTGCTGGGGAAACGGAATCAGTACAAGGCACGTTCAGACTCTGCTAATAGGAACGAAGCTCCTGGGAACATCTGAGGGGAAGGAGTCACAGCTGCAGGAGGATTAAGAGGCTGGTTTCAGGAACCAGATACTGACAAACAGCTTTATCGACAGGGGAGGAACTGGGCATGGAGAGACAATGCCTCTTCTGGGGTGTCTCAGCCTGGGAGCTGGGGCTGCAGCAGCCCTGAAGGGAGACGCACAATAGAAGGGGATGGAACAGCTTAGTTTGTAGGCACCACCAACTCGAGTGAGACGTGGCCCAGTGTGTGTGTGTCACTCTTGTTCCTACAATGCGAATGGTAAGTTCCAGCACCAGAGAGGCCTGACTGTCCATGTAGAATCCGCTTGCCCCAAGGCTGTGTCTACACTACAGAGTCCAGTCACGATCACAAACGGGAATAATTGCATCGCTTGCGCATCTTCACACAACACTCCCTGCGTGGGTGGAGCATGGCCACGGTTGGTGCTGGAGCATCGACAGAGGGAGCAGTGCACCCTGGCTAGCTATCCCACCATGCAACTTGGTATGTCCTGTTGCTAGGAGTTGTGGGAATGGGGAATGGATCGCAGTGCATCATGGGTGCGGGCTCACTGTCCCATGATGCAGTTTTTTTCTGTCCATCATTCTGTGGGCTTCCCACTACATTTGGTGCCCTTTTTTCAACAGCCCCTTTAAACTGGGCACCCGCCATCTCTGCCTGAAATCCTGGCTCCAGCCCCGCTCTGCAGTCCGGGGATAAGGGCTATGAATACAGGGGGCTGATCACGCAGTATTTCATGATCTGCGAATGTGAACAGGAATGATTTACTCTCTCACAGTAGCACAGTGCGGGGAGAACTGGTTTCTCACCACAGACAGGGGAAATGCAGCATCTAAGTTTTTGGTGCTTTCATATAGAACAGTGGTTCTCAACCTATTTACCATTGTGGGCTGCGTATGCAGCCCTCTGTGTATTATGTGAGCTGCAGCCACACAATATATACGCTACCTGTATGGCCCTGAGCATGTTATGGGCCACAGCTGTGTGCTGATTGGGCAGGAAGTGGCCCGCAGTCTGCGGCTTGAGAACCATTGGTGCAGAAGAACCCCTTGTGGTGGGTGTGAGAGAGGAAGACTGCTGCTCCTTACTGGACAGAATGAGACTTCTTTGTGTGTGTGTGTATTTGTGCTACTCTTTACTAAAGGAAAGAACACTTCTAACTGCACACAACACATATACTCACTGTGGCAAATTGCCAGTACTGTTATGCTGGGTCTTGCATTTTCTCTTCTTTGGGGAAGGTTCCAGGCATCATTGCTTACCTCTGAATTGGTATTTTAATTACCCCTCTAGTGTCCTTGAGGAGGGGAGGGGAGAGGGAGGGATCTGGGCCCACCCTCTTCTCCAGGTCCCAACCCAGGGGCCCTGAGGTTTGTGGTGAATCACCTGAACTAGCGGTTCCTTCCCCTGGGCTACTTCCCTCTCCTGCCCTTCAGCTTGTGAAGGGGCTTCTTGCCCTCCTTTTACATAAGCCAGGTGCCCCTTACCTAGGGTTTCTTTTGGATTTCCCAGCCCACCACAGCACTCCTCCAAACTTTCCTTTTGGTCTCTCTTCAATACTGTTCTCTGCTCTAACTCCTTCAAACTGCTCTCTGCTCCAACCAAACCTTCCTGCTCCAACTCCCCCACTGTCTGGCTGAAGCAGGGGGGTTTTATCACATGACTGACTGCTGGTGCTCTAATTGGCTTCAGATGCTCTAGTTAATCTATAGCAAACCTTCCTCCCCTTGCAGGGAATAAGGCTCCCTGCTAACACTCTCCTGCTACCTTCTGGCCATGCTGTATCACACAGACACCAGGAAACAGACACAGAAATCCGGAGTGATTTTTGTGAAACTGTCTTGACAAGAATAATTTGAATGTAAACAAATAACACATTTGTCAGTAATTTGCAACGATTCCTGTGGCAGCGGAAAGGTAAATGGTGTCCAAAGAAACTGGGTGGCAGCTGGAGGCATTTTGAAATTATATCTGTTAGTGTGGAGACAGGTTTCAGAGTTGTAGCCGTGTTAGTCTGTATCAGCAAAAACAACGAGGAGTCCTTGTAGCACCTTAGAGACTAACAAATGTATGTGGCATAAGGTTTTGTGAGCTAGAACCCACTTCATCGGATGCCTGGAGTGGAAACATGAGGCATACAGATGCATAGAGTAGCAGGTTTGAATACACAGCGCATGAAAAAATGAGAGTTATCTTACTAAGTGGGAGGTCAGTCCAACGAAACAATTCAATTAACAGTAGGATACCAAGGGAGGAAAAATCACTTTTATAGTGGCAATGAGAGTGGCCCATTTCAAACAGTTGACAAGAAGGTGTGAGTAACAGTTGGGGAAAATTAGATTTTGTAATGACCCAACCACTCCCAGTCTTTATTCAGGCCTAATTTGATGGTGTCCAGTTTGCAAATTAATTCCAGTTCTGCAGTTTCACGTTGGAGTCTGTTTTTGAAGTTTTTTGGTTGAAGAATTGCCACTTTTAGGTCTGTTATTGACTGACCAGGGAGATTGAAGTGTTCTCCAACTGGTTTTTGAATATTATAATTCCTGATGTCAGATTTGTATTGATTTATTCTTTTGCATAGAGACTGTCCGGTTTGGCCAATGTACATGGCAGAGCGGCAACAGACTCCAGCGTGAAACTGCAAAACTGGAATTAATTTGCAAACTGGACACCAACAAATTAAGCCTGGGAGTGGATAGGTCATTACAAAACCTCATTTCACCCATACTAATTTCTCCCTACTGTTACTCACACCTTCTTGTCAACTGTTTGAAATGGGCCACCCTCATTACCTCTACAAAAGAGATTTTTCCTCCCTTGGTATCCTGCCGTTAATTGATTTGTCTCGTCATACTGACCTCCCACTTGGTAAGGCAACTCCCTCCTTTCATGTGCTGTGTATTTATACCTGCTCCTGTATTTTCCACTCCATGCAGCTGATGAAGTGGGTTCTAGCCCAAAAGCTTATGCCCAAATAAATTTGTTAGTCTCTAAGGTGCCACAAGGACTCCTTGTTGTTTTTATTAGTATGTAGGTTGCTCATATTCAATCTACTGTGTGTGTCTTTATCTCTGAGGGGCTCAGCTATCCCTACTCTTCTGGTCTCACTCGGCTGCTTAGAATCCGCTTCCTCTTTTTATACCAGTCCCGCTCTGCTCTGTGTCACTGTGTGTCTGGCGCAGTAATAGGTGCCAGTGTCTGCGGCTGTCAGCGAGCGGAGCTGCAGGGAGAACTGGTTCTTGGCAGTGTCTGCAGAGATGCTGAGTCAGCCCTGGAGAGATGAGGCGTAGCCTGTCTCCCCACTGTTATATGGATACACATACCCCATCCACTCCAGCCCTTTCCCGGGGGGCTGCCGGATCCAGTGCCAAGCGTAGCTGAAGTCAGTGATGGGTACACTAGAGACAGCACCGGTGAGGGTGAGGGTCTCCAGGCTTCACTATTCCCGGGCCCGATTGCACCAGCTGCACCTGAGACAGGACACCTGAGAAAAGGAAAACAAAGTAAGGAAAGAATTGGCCACTGAACGAATCTATGCTTCAGTCCCTGATTCCCCAGCTGTGCCATAGACACTCACAGGTGGGGATGCAGAGCAGGGAAAGGAAAAGCAACAGAGCTTTCATTCTTGTTTTCATGGAAGGAGGGAAATGTCCCCAGTGGTCAGGAACAGGGTCTGGTCTGTGTCTAGGGAGGAACTGAAGAATTTATAATCAGGGGGTTTGTATTTAAAGAGCAACTCCCTGGGGAGAGTATCAGAGGGTAGCCATGTTAGTCTGGATCTGTAAAAGCAGCAAAGAATCCTGTGGCACCTTATAGACTAACAGACGTTTTGGAGCATGAGCTTTCATGGGTGAATACCCACTTCCTCAGATGCATGCATGACATGCATCTGAGGAAGTGGGTATTCACCCACGAAAGCTCATGCTCCAAAACGTCTGTTAGTCTATAAGGTGCCACAGGATTCTTTGCTGCTTTCCCTGGGGAGAGGGGTTGCACCCAGCAGGTATAAGGCAACAGGGAGCTGCGTAGGTAGGGAGTATTGGCTGGTGGAGTGGACAGAAACAGATTTCCATCATGCCTGGGCTGGGATGTGGAGGTCACTGAACCTTATGACGCACTTTCTACTCCGTGTAATGTGTCTTAGTACAGGGCTTAACTGGGTCTGTGAATCCCAACCTCCGACAGAGGCTGCTGAGACATGCAGTGGGCATCTCCGAGAGACATAAACAGTGCTCAGAAGCAGTCAATAGAAATGAGCTGTCAGGGGGATGAGCAAAGGGGAACATGATTCCTCTGTGTAGTACCAATTAGTTAATAAGTGACACTGCAGATATATCCAACGGGGAAAGTGGTGCAGACATGGAGAGACACTGGGCATTCGGTAGTGGATACAGACAAACAGGGCCAGTGAGGGAGGAGGAAACAGAGACACAAAGGGACGATGCAGCTTTGGGGTTTTATGCAATGAACTTTGCACTCAGGGAGTCCTAACAGTAACCTGGAGGGGAAAGTAGACTCCTTTAGTTTGTCACTTTCAGGTTAATAGTTTCATATTATATTTAGCCCAGAGAGGACTATTTGCATCAGGTAATCTGACCTGCACAGCACAAGCCAGTGGATTTCCCCCAGTGATTACTGGATGCTTGTCAAGGTGCCAGCAGTGAGTGTTCCCAGGTAATTCCTGCCCCCCACCAGAGGAGATGAGAATTGCTGTCTGTGCATGTAGACAGATGTGTCTGAATGCTTGTGTTTTCACTGACGGTCTCTGCTGAAGTGGAAGAACCCAGTTCAGTGGGTGTTTATGAAACATACTCTCTCTTTCTGTCTGCATGCCGCCCACTAATGGAGGTAACGAGGTCTTCTCGCTTTGTGTCTGTTTATACCTTTGTGTACAGAGAACACACCCACACACAGAGTGTAGACTTTTTCTTACTCTTTATATCCATTTCATCTCTCCATGTCTGTGCCGTTACCTTATTTTATTTCTGTTTCACAGAATTCCCACGAGATGTCGGATTATGCCGACTCACATTTTGACTGAATTTGTGTATCACAACAGAACTCTGGAGACAGTATATTGTGGGAGATTAGGCAGACCCTGCTCTGGATAGGGCAGGCGGTAGAGAGAAACTACCTGAAGTCTGTTTACTTGAATACAAATGTTTATATATATATATATTTCATATTGGATTCACTTTGGGCGAGTCTATAAGTGAGTCTGTGTGTGTGTGTGTGTGTGTGTGTGTGAGAGAGAGAGATTTTAATTTTTGGCATATAGTGTCATATTCGATTTACTGTGTGTTCGGGCTCTGGAGGGATTGCTGTGCGTGAGTTTGTGTTCATGTGAATCCATGTGTCACAGCGAGCACCTTCATCTAATACTGGTCTCACTGCACTGCATAGAATCCTCTTCCCCTTTTTTGGGAGTTAGACAAATAATGTTAAAAACCTGGATGTATGGGCATTAGAGTTCCATTTATTTTGATATTATATTGTCAATTGTCTTCCTATCAAGATAAAGAATCACTATACCTCCGCTGTCCAAAATGTTCCTTTTATTTTTTATTATTCTCTTTCCCTAACCATAACCATAATCCTAACCACAACCATTTATTTATTTCTAACTGTACCCCTAATCCTAACTCTATCCTCTATCCTGTTTTTTGGGAGCCTGTCCCACCCTCTCCAACCCTGCTGGACCCGTGACCAATAGGAACACCCACTAAGGACTAGAGACCTAGAGGAATTGAACAAATCACAGATCAGTGTGAGGTTCACCCCATAAGAATGACCATCCTGGGTCAGACCAAAGGTCCATCTAGCCCAGTCTTCTTTCTGCTGCTAGCAGCCAATGCCAGATGTTTCAAAGGGAATGAACAGGATAGGCAACTACTGAGTGATCCATCCCCCATTGTTCAGTCCCAGCTTCTAGCAGTCAGAAACTTAGGGGCACTCAGAGCATGGGGTTGCATCCCTGCCCACCTTGGCTAATAGCCATTGTTAGACCTGTCCTCCATGAACTTATCTAATTATTTTTTTGGCCTTTATAGCATCCCCTGCAATGATTTCCACAAGCTGACTGTGCCAGTTGTATGAACTAGTGCCTCATAAGAACGGCCAGACTGGGTCAGATGCAAAGTCCATCTAGCCCAGTATCCTGTCTTCTGACAGTGGCCAGTGCCAGGTGCCCCAGAGGGAATGAACAGAACAGGGAATCATCAAGTGATCCACCCCGTTGCCCATTCCCAGCATCTGGCAAACAGAGACTAGGGACACCATCCCTGCCTAGCCTGCTAATTGTTACTGATGGACCTATCCTTCATAAATGTATCTAGTTCTTTTTTGAACCCTGTTATAGTCTTGGCCATCACAACATCCTCTGGCAAGGAGTTCCACAGGTTGACTGTGTGTTGTTAGGGAATCACATAAAGTGGGTTATATTATAGCCCAGAAATAAAAGTATGAACTAGAACAGGTGTATTTTAAGTAATTAAGGAGGTAGCAGGCAGAACAAGGGAGATTACTAAAAAAAACAACAACAGAGTATCCAAACTAAGCTTAAAACACTAAAGAAACTGGTTACATGTGAGTTCTCACCCTAAATGTTGTTCTAATCTTCTTCACAGGCCAGTTGCCATTCCAGCCTGGACCCAGTTCTTTCCCCCTGTTCAGTCTTAGTTGCTTCCAGACGTCATCTTGGGTGGGGTAGCCGGGGAGAACTGATGGCTGGGATTATCTCACTCCCCACCCTTAAATAAGATTTGCATGAGGCAGGAGTCCTTTGTTTCCTAGTTTGACCCCCCCTTCCCTTACAGTGGAAAGCTACAAGAAGTTCCATGTAATGGTTTAGAAAACCCATGATCTTCCTCGAGGACGGGCAAGTGTACCAACATCTCGGCATGCCCATGGGTTTCCACATCCAGCACACACCGGAGGACCCCATCGTGGAGATCCTATGAGATGTCACCAGAATTGACTCCTCCCTACTGGCACCATGGCAGAAGATCAACACCTTGAACACCTGCCTGATCCTCCATATCTCTTTCATCCTGAGGGGATCTGCCCTGGCAATGGTACCTCCATAGAAGGCAGACAACACCATCCGGCAGCTGGTGAAGAAGTGGATGTTTCTTCCCCAGAGGGACAGCAGTGAACTGGTTTACATCTCACACAGGCAGGGCGGCGCCAACATTACTTGAACGGGCTATCTATGTGACATTGCCCTGATCACTCACGCCTTACGCCTTCTGACGTGCCTGGACACCACGGTCCGGGACATCGTGGAGATTGCTGTGTAGGATGCTGTCAAGAAGCAAATTGCTGGGACCTCCTCCAGCCAAGATATTGCCACCTATCTGAGTGGCTCACTGGAAGGTGAATTTGGAAGAGATGGGGCAGACTTTGCTTTGCCCTGGACTCATGCCTGCAATGCTACACAATGACTGGAGAAGCAGATTCATTGGTATCCTGAGAGAGAAATGTCATGGGTCAGGTACAGTAGCTTGTGGTGCTGACTTCCCCTCTGATCGGTGGGTGCTGGACCCCGTCGCCGCCCCTGGCCCCACCCCTACCCCTCCTCTTCCTACCCCTGAACTTCCCTCACCAGACCGAGTTAACCCTGTGCAGGTTTGGTCCGCTTAGTCTGTCCTTGAGCTTGGGGCACTGGGTCCGTATGTGGCTTCTCTGCCCACAGTAATAAAAATTCATGTTCTGTTGGTCCCCGTGAGCTAGTCGGTTGGTCTTGATGCTGGTTGTTCCCTTTGATAGGGGGATCTCAACATTCCCCCTTTGGGGCGTCCGAGAGTGACTCTGTCTCTGCACAGTGGTGGGCTTATTCTTTTGGGATTCCTCCGTTCCATCCCCTGGTCAGCTGTCCACAAATTTGTCAGCCAGATGCCCTGCACTCTTCAGGTCCTCTGGCTTTTTGTCCGCCAATCATACTCTCAGGTTGGATGGGCAATGTTCATACAGTTGCTCTAGTACAATCAGTTTAACCATGTCCTCCTTCATCTGGGTCCCATCTGCCCACTTGTGGATACATCCCTCCATTCAGAGGATCAGTTCCAGATATGTGTTCTCAGGGGTTTTATGCTGACTCCAGAACTTTTTCTGGTGTGCCTTTTTCGGGAGTCAGCCCAAACCTGCATAGCAGGGCCTTTTTGAACAGTTCATAGTCCTCTGTCTCCACCACTTCAATTCATCTGTACATCCCCAGGGCTTTGGGGTTCCCTAAGGGGGTGAGAAACTGGAGCCTGTCTGCAGGGTCAACCTGTCAGCTCACAGGTCTTCTCCAAGGCAATGAGGAATTCATCGACGTCCTGCCCTTCTTTAAACTGGGACAGGAAGCGCTTATCAAAGTTCCATGCGGTCCTGGTCCTCCCTCACTCAGCGCAGCAGGGGCATGCTGCTGTCACTGCTTTTCCTGACCCTCCCGCTCCTTCTATCCATCCTCCAGCTCTTTCACTTTTAACTCCCTCTCCCGTTCCAGTCAACTCAGCGCCAGCATTGGGGAGCTCTGCCGTGACAATCCCCTGCTGGCTGGGGGTCACGGTGCCCCTGGGGTTTGCCTGGATCCTTCCAGCTCCTCCCCTGGCCACAGGGCGGGCTTTAGGTGGATTCACCCGATTCCCTGGAATGGGGCGCCGCGCTTAAGAGGATCCCGCGCCTTAGGCACCCTTGTAATTTTTTTTACTTACCCTGGTTATAGTCCACTCTGGGGTCTTCTGTGGCCCCACTCCCCTGGCCAAAGCGGGGCTGCCTCGGCCCCGCGACCGTGGCTGGAGCTCCGACTGGAGTGCCGCAAGCCACGTGGCCTGGGACCCCTGCTGGAGCACGGCAAGCCCTGCCCTGCAGCCCTGCTCTCCTGTCTGGAGCTCTGGGGCCTTTAAATAGCTCCCAGAGCCCTGGGATAGTGCGCACCAGCTTCATCCCGCTGCCTGCAGCTAGCCCTGCACCTCCTGCCCACAGCCAGCCCCTGCCACACCCCCTGCCCTGTCTCCAGCCAACCCCTGCCACACTTCCCTGCAGTCCTGCCCAAAGCTAGCCAGCCCCCCACACACCCCTGCCCGCACCAACCCTGCACCCCGTACCCTGCCTGCAGCCAGCCCCGCACCCCCTGCCCTGTCTCCAGCCAACCTCTGCCGCACCCCCCTGCCTGAAGCCAGCCAGTCCTGCACTCCTGTTTCCAGCCCTCCCAACCCCTGCCGCACCCCCCTGTGGCCCTGCCTGAAGCCAGCCCACCCCACAGACTCCTGTCTTCAGCCAGCCCCGCACCCATTGCCCTGCCTGCAGCCAGACCCTACCTCCAGTCAGCCCCTGCCCTGTCTCCAGCCAACCTCTGCCGCACCCTCCCCCCCCCGCCTGAAGCCAGCCAGTCCTGCACTCCTCTGTTTTCAGCCCTGCCAACTCCTGCCACACCCCCCTATGGCCCTGCCTGAAGCCAGCCCACCTCACACACTCCTGTCTTCAGCCAGCCTCTTGCTCTGCCTGCAGCCAGACCCTATCTCCAGTCAGTCCCTGCCCTGCCTCCAACCAGCACCATGTCCCCTGGTGCCCTGCAGTTCCCAGGGCAGTAACCTTGCACACCTGCTTCAATGAGGGAAGCAGGGAGCAGCTGGGACCCACACATGTGCACACCCCCACGGAGTGGCAGGGACCCATACATGTGAAACGGAGCTCATTAATAACCATTCAACAGCATATATGACACAATGTACATAATATACAATTTTATTATTTATATAGTTACGGAAAGTAAATAATACATGGAAGAAATGAAAGGCTTTTTTTTTACGTTTTTTTTTTTAGTCATCCCTGCCAGGCCCTCACTGAAAATGTTTGAATTGGGCCCTGCACTTCCTAAAGCTGGCCCTGCCTAGCTAGAGGTAGGAGGGGCCTTGGGATGCCCTCGGCAGCAGTCTGACCCCTCCCAGCCAGGACAGACACTGGAGGCTGCTTCCCTCAGGGACAGGGATCAGCTCCTCCAGCTGGGCAATCAGCTGTGCTTTGGCGAGTGTGGCAGGTTTTGTACCTCATCCCCCTTTGATTCAAGGGGGGAGTGAAGTTAACCCCGCCTCCCTGCATGTATGTTGGTCTTACTACCTCCCCGGTAGTAAGGGCTGTATGGCCCAATGGCCAGAGTCCCTCAAATCTGCCTCCCTGGGTGGGATAGCCTGGCCTAGTGCCAGAGTCCCTATACTGCTCTCCTAAAGCAGTGGGGCCCAATGGTCAGAGTCCCTCTACGCTCTCTTTGCCTGGTGGGATAACGTGGCCCAGCGTCTGGAGTTCATCTACCCCCTTTGGGGAGTGAGAGAGGGGTCAGTGAACTATGTTTTCCCCCCGAAGGGGGGAGGTTCGAGACCCCTGGTAGGGGAGCCCAGGCCCACTCGCCTTCACTGGGCTCCGACCCAGGGCCCTGTCAGTGACGGCATGATCCACCATGGGTCAGTGGGGAGTCCTACCACAACACGCTGCCCTCAGAGGGGTGAGAGATACCACTCCCTTCCCTTCCCTTCTCTGGGTCACTTCCTACCAGTCCCCCAGATGTAGCAGTCCTTGTGGCATCAGGGTCTCCAGGTTCCTCAGCACCCGATGCTCCCTGGGACACTTCCTCTCACTTCCTCCCCAGGGCAGCTTCACCCAATTTGCTGACTGGAGGTTCATCTGCTGCGTGTGGCTCCCACTGAACGGGAATCGGGACAAGTGATGCAGGAAGTGCGGCTCCGCCAGTGAGATGCTTACCCCACGTGCTGTGTAGCTGCAAACCCCATCCTAGAGCCTGGCAGCTGCGACATAACAACATCCGAGATCGCCTAGCCAGAGCCATCCCGCCACCTGTGGGGAAGATTGCCATGAACTCCGCCATCCCCGGAACCGACAGCCAACTGCGACCGGACATTGTCATCACCAATGGGGTCTGGAAGAAGATCATCATGGTGGATGTCGCAGTGCCTTCAGAAACAGGACCAGGCTTTCCACAATGCCTGATCTTGAAAGCTGGAGAAATCCCCTCTGGCCGACACCCTAAGAACTAGGGGCTATAAGCAGGGCCAGCTCTAGTTTTTTTGCTGCACCAAGCAACCCCCACCCCACTGCCTTTTTTGTGGCTTTTACACGTTTGCACAGCTCCTGATTTGCGTTGTTTTCCACCCTGCTCAGCAATGGCTGCTGATGGCTCTTCAACCTCATTCCAAGGGCATCTCTTAGATTTAAAAGAAAGATGGGGCTTGTATTAGTCACTTTGTTTATTGGGGGCAACTTGTCTTATTAAAGGAGACTCTTTTTTGCATTTGCTCTTCTTTCAGTGCAGAACTTCACTTCCCACCCAGACTGGAAGCGAGATCAGACAGTTTCACTCCTTAAAGTCTAAAAACCACCAGTACTTCTTTCCCCCGCTTCTCCCTCTTTTCGGTAAAAGGCTCCTGGTGTCTTTCCCTTTCACCTTAATTGGAAGGAATGTCCCCTGACCCCTCCCCCTGGTCCCCGCTTTCCCATCAGCACCTTCCTTCCAGTGACCTGCTCCTGTAGCAAATGCCTCACATGTCTAGGGGCGGGAAATATCCTACAGATCAAAAGGGAAGGGGGGGGTGGCGATTAGGACAATGGGGTCTGGGGGTGCCACTCAGTCTGTCCCAGAGCCATGAAAAAACCTCACCTGGACAGTTCAACTCTCAAACCCCTCTCTCCTCTTCCCCAGCACTAGCAGGGTTTGCATCCACGCAGCTGTGAATTACACTTACTGCTGGGGATGGTTTCCTGTTCGTTGTTTTACTGCATCCAGACAATAATCCGTGTGAGTTACTGGAGGCTCCTTTGCTAGCAGGGCTGCACTAAAAGGCACTTGGGTTTGGGACCCTCCCTCTCCCCTTTGCGGCTCTGTCGCTCTGCAAAAAGACCAGAGGAAAGCAGCTGCTGATCCTCAGCTGGTGTGAATTGACATTGACTTCAGCTCTGACCATTCTCATCATCTGAGGAGCTGCCCCCAAAGGTGTTTCTCAGCTACACCAGCATGTGTGACACGGGTCTGGGACTATCTCTGCCACCTGAGACCCTGATCCTGCTCTCGTGAGAGAGAAGTCAGCACAGACCCTTGTCGATCCCTCCATGACACTGTGAGATGGGGTTCCTGAGCAAGCCTGGCTGGCTGGGGGAGTCCCAACGGGTGTAAACAGAAGCCTGCCCCAGGCCAAGACTGAGTTTTCTCTCCTTTGACCTCCAATCAGCTCTTCCACATGGTGAAATCCCTGCTGGGTGAGCTGTGGTTGCTTTGCACACTGCTTCCATAGTGGTGAACAGGGGAATTGTTGGCAGCACCAAGTGACCTGCTCTTAAACCCCCATAGACCACATCCAACTACACAGTCTGCCTTCCCTAGACCCTGCCCTGCTGGATGGACAAAACCCTGTGTTAGTGGGGCCCTTTTTTTCATAGAACATCAGGGTTGGAAGGGACCTCAGGAGGGCACCTAGTCCAACCCCCTGCTCAAATTAGGCCTAATCCTCAAACAGATTTTTGCCTCAGATTCCTAAGTGGCACCTCTCAAGGATTGAACTCTCAACCCTGGGTTTAGCAGGCTAATACGCAAACCACTGAGCTATCCCCCAGGCCCCCCTCTCCCTCCCCCTGATCTAGCACCCCTGGCTGTGAAGTGCAACAGCCCAGCGGATGGTGATGGGCTGAGTGGAATCACAGGGCCATTCCTGAGCTTGGATCCCCTCCATGAGCAAAAAGGTGCCAGCTCTGTGGGAATATTGTCAGGAAGGACCCTGCCTTGGTATTGAACTGATCTGGATCCAGATCCCTGCCAATCCACTGTCAATTCCTACCCCTGGAGTTTATAAGAATGTCTGGACAGAATCTATACATCTATTGTGGCCCCTTCCCCATTGTCAGCTACACCCCGACACGGGGGAGCTCTCCCAAGGCTCGTGTTGTGCGGGGTCTCACTGCCCGTCGTGAGCTTGGGGAAGGATCAAGGCTTGAAATGGGATGGTGGAGTTCTCACTCTCCAACCCTTCGTGGGGAGAAACTCCCATTGACTGCCAGGGAGCTGGGGAGAGGCTCCCGCCCTGCGCCTTTCCATGCAGCCCTGCAAAGCACATGCCCCTGGCAGATCTTGTATTCGTGTGGATGTGCCCGCACAGGACAGGGAGAGAAGCCAATTGTCAGGCAACCCAGCTCCTCATGTCTTTCCTGTGACAAGGGCAGCACCTGCTTGTCTCTCTGGGCCGCTGCTCGGCAGAGGGGCTCTGTTCAGGGGGGAGCACGTGTGGGTCCATGGGTGCAAGCCAGCGCCAGCAGCAGCTTGGGAAAGCGCTTGGTTCTCAGACAAGCAAAGAACGCGCAGGGGGAGTTAGCCTGGCCTTGACTCGCCTCGTCGTGTCCAGAGTAGTGCAGAATGAGCCCAGAATGCCGGTCTGGTGTCGCCTTTGTTAGGAGTGTGTTTGAGTCTGACAGTTACATTCATGGGAGTCGTTGCTTCTCCCAAAGCCACCTGGGTGGAAGCATCGGGATACTGCAGAAATACAGAGGCACGGAGGGAGGAGATCGCCTCTCCTGGAAAAGTGCCCTTACACCCTATTCCTCTGACCAGTCCTTGTTTCTTTAGAGTCAGGTCTTCTTTTGACACTGCTCTGTCAGACCAGGCGTCTTTCGCTGGGGCAGCCTGCTGCAGCCATACAGAGCAACTGGGGGCAGGGCCGGCTTTAGGAAGTGCTGGGCCCAATTCAAACAGTTTTGGCGGGGCCCCAAAGGGATGACTTAAAAAAAAATGTAAAAAAACACACGGGGCTTGTATTCATCGGGTTGTGCTCCAAGATTTCGGCGGCACTTCTGTGGCAGGTTCTTCACTCGCTCCAGGACTTCGGCGGCACTGAAGAACCTGCCACCGAAGTGCCCTCGAAGACCCAGAGCAAGCAAAGGACCCTTCACCGAAGTGCCGCTGAAGACCTGGAGCGCCGCCAGGTGAGTAAAAATTAAAAAGGCACCTCTAGCCAGGGAAGGGATTCTCACTGGGCATGGGGTCCTCTTAGGCGCGGGGCCTGATTCTCAGGAATTGGTGGAATAGGCCTAAATCTGGTCCTGACTCGGGGAATTGGGCTCCAGCAGTGATGGTGGGGTGGAAATGGGGCTGGCTGCATCAGCCTGACCCCCTGTGTCTGCTGCCTATTTGTAGGGTCAGGTCCCCCTAGGTTTCCCTAGGAGCACCCGGTTTGGAATCTCTCTCTCCAACCAGACACAAGTGTGAAATATCCTGAACTCTGTGTTAGCCTTGCCAAGGGCCAGTCCACGTTTGCTTTGAGGACAGGGTCGATGCACTTGGGATCCAGCTGTCAGGCTGAACTTGACTCTGGAGATCCATAAACCAGCTGTTTGATCTCTCCCCTCAGGTGCCTTACTGCGTTCTGACATTATAAACCATCGTGGTTACAAGACATCCCAGTGAAGGGATCCTGCATTGGCTGACACATCTGTGCTAGCCCCTCTGTGCTCTCCTCTTCCCAGATGTGCTGGCCCCTCACACACCTCCAAAATTCAGGATTGAGGGCTTCTGAGCTTGATGCAAACTGGTTAGCTTGGAAACGTACTGATTTCCGTTTAAATCCTGCCTGGATTTGAGCCCAGAGAGGCAAACCTGACTGGAAACAGTGAGGTCTGCGCTCGGAGAGGTTCTTGATTTCAGCTCCATTGGGATTTTGAGAATGGCCCTTCAAACCCTTCCTAGCCTGAGCAATCCTTACCCCACAAATTGTTCCACCGGAGCCAGTGGGGTCAGTCCCATTAGTAGGGATGGCAAGATCTTAAAGAGAACTAGACCCTGCAGACGTTTCTCTGGTCCAGCCCCGGGCTCTGTTCCCAGCACCTGAGCTCCTTCTACCTATCCATATGCCCAGCTTCTCTTTTCTAGAGGGCAATTGCACAGTAAACCCCATGAATCTCGAGTGAGCCCACAGGCCGATGCTCTTTTCCTTGCAACACCCGAAAGCCTCAAGTCCTGGACAGAAGGTGGCTGGAATGCAGCACGTGCTTGCTCTGCTGGTGCCTAGAGCCGGTCCTGACACTGAGGAGATTTAAACTTCAAGACTCCTTATCAGAAATGGAAAGGGAGCTGGATATTTTTTGCTCCTTTTAAAATTAAATAGGCAGCTACTATTGTTTTTAAATTATTTTAAATGTTCATTCCCACCTCTGGGCAGTGCTGAAGGAGACTTTTCACAAGCACCAGCAGCTGCAGCTTTGGGTCTCACCAGGCGGGTGCGCTGCGCCCCAAAAGCGGAAGTCAATTGACCCCAATACAAGGCGATGAAAGCCCGGAGGGGCAGAGAGTTAATTCTACAGCCGCCTGTGTGGGAAACACGCTTCCCTTGGGGCCTCTCCTGTGCTTTGCAGGTTTTCAGGGTATCAGCAGGAGGGAAGGGACTTGTAAATCTGCGTAGAGGAATGGGAGAAAAGACAGTCATCTGTGCAAAATGGAGCGCCCTGTGGTCTCTGGAAAGAACCGACAACTTTAAAATCACAAACATGAACTCAAAATGTATTGTGATGGGTGCCAATATAGGGGCACAGGAAGGAAGGGGCAAAGTGGACACTAATTAGAAACTGACTGGACAGCAGTAGCTAGAGATCGCGCTTTGCAGTGCAGTGGCGGGGTGTGTGATGTTTATGCAAATCTCAGCTCCGGGTTCCCACATACAACGGCAAACCCTGGCTTCTCACCCGCTCTTGGCTGCCAGAGAACTGCATTTCCTTCGCTTGAGTCTCCTACTGGAAGATGAAACCTTTGTTATCTGCTCTGTGTTTGCTGCCCGTCTCGCCCTGTGAGTGTCTAGGGCAGGTGGGGAAATGATCGCGGCAGGGCGGCTTTAGCGAGTGCGGGGCCGCTTCGGGGGCTTATACTCACCGGGCGGCGCTCCGGCTGGCGGAGCAGGTTCCGCAGGGATTGCCGCGCTCACACTAGGGGAGTGGGGCCGTGGCGTTGCCGCGCTCCGGCCCAGATTGCGGGGCCGCGGGACTCGCCGCGCTCGGGCCGGGGGAGCGGGGCCGCGGGACTCGCCGCGCTCGGGCCGGAGGAGCGGAGCAGCGGGACGCGCCGCACTCTGCCTGACGCTCGTGGCGAGCCCTTGGAAAGGGTAGATACGATTTAACTCTAATTCCCTTAGGTGTCCTGTCCGCTACCCAGCTGGTCCAGTCCGGCCCAGGAGCGGGGAAACCCGGAGACACCCTCACACTGACCTGCGCTGTCTCTGGGACCTCCATTAGCAGCGATACCGCCTGGCACTGGGTCCGGCAGCCTCCCGGGACAGGGCTGGAGTGGATGGGATGGGTGTATCCATATGGCGGGGGCACAGGCTACGCCCCGTCTCTCCAAGGCCGAACCACCATCTCTGCAGACACCGCCAAGAACCAGTTCTCGCTGCAGCTCCGCTCGCTGACAGCTGCAGACACCGGCATCTATTACTGCGCCAGACAGGCACACGGTGACCCAGAGCAGAGCATTCCTACAAAAAGGAGAGGTAATTTCCTCACACCCATTCAGGGCCCCCCTCGGACAGCAACTTCCCCTGTACTGGCTGAGGCACCGGGGATACTTACAGGAGGCAAAAGGAATAAAATGGGTTTATTCAACCTTGTTCCCTGTAAAAAGAGACATGGAGAAGGATTCATTCCACCCCATAGCACGAAAGTGATGAACACACACACAGAGACACACAGACACACACACAGAGCCCTCATTCTGACACAGATCAAAGCTGTGTCTTCTCCTGATGCCCCGTTGCCTCCACTTCAGGTAAGGCTGTTTGTCAGACACGTCTCTAAAACCAGCCTTTCTTACCTTGAAGTTGCAGCTCTTTCCCCACCAGGCAACCTGTGGAACTCTTGGCCAGAGGATGTTGTGAAGGCCCAGGCTAGAACAGGGTTCAGAAGAGAACTAGTAAGTTCATGGAGGATCGGTCCATCAATGTCTATTAGCCAGGATGGGCAGGGATGGTGGCCCCGTCTCTGTTTGCCAGAAGCTGAGAATAGGCATCAGGGGATGGATCACTGGATGATTCCCTGTTCTGTTCATTCCCTCTGAGGCACCTGACATTCTCCACTGTTGGAAGACAGGATAATGAGCTAGGTGGACCTTTGGTCTGACCTGCTATGGACTTCCTTATGTTCTCATGTTCACACACTCCTGGGAGAGTCTCAATTCTATTGACACTGTCTGTACATTGTTTGTATTTTAGGCCATTATTTGCCCAGCTCATTTTATGGTAGCCAGTGCTCCAACGCACAGACAACCACTGACTTCATCTCACAGCTTAATACATAAAGACCATTTAAGACTCTCTAACCCAACAGAGAGGTCTGTCTAGCTAGAAGTGTCTCTGCCAGTTTATTCCAGCTGGGTGAAACCTACATGCAAATCCCTGTTCCAGCAGGTTCTTCAGAATCTCGGTCCAGGCCTTGTGGTCCCACCATTCTACCCTCACCCAGCTCCACAGCCTGACATAGAATCAGAGAATGTTACAGTTGGAAGAGACTTCAGGAGGTCATCTAGTCCAACCCCCTGCCCAAAGCAGGACCAATCCCCAGACAGATTTTTGCCCCAGATCCCTCGATCTGCTGGCAACGCTCCTACTAATGCAGCCCATTATGCTGTTAGCCTTCTTTCCAACAAGGGCTCACTGTTGACACATATCCAGCATCTCGTCCACTGTAATTCCCAGCTCCCTTTTTGTAGAACTGCCGCTTAGCCAGTCGGTCCCCAGCCTGTAGCAGTGCCTGGGATTCTTCTGTCCTATGTGTAGGACTATGCACTTGTCCTTGTTGAACCTCATCCAATTTCTTTTGGCCCAATCCTCCAATTTGTCTAGGTCACTCCGGACCCTATCCCTACCCTCCAGCATATCTACCTCTCCCCACAGCTAAGTGTCATAAGCAAACTTGCTGGGTGTGCAGTTCATTCCATCATCCAGATCATTAATGAAGATGTTGAACAAAACCAGCCCCAGGACCGACTCCTGGGGCACTCAGCTTGATACCGACTGCCAATGAGACATGAGTGCTGAGCTGAGCACACAGTCTCTCTGAGGTGTAAAGGACACATCTGTGTCCCCAAGGGGACATTGCCATGTACTGAGTGTTCAACCCTATCATTTCTTATACCCACCCTTGGAAACCCGCATGCAAATCCTTATAAGGATAAGGCCTTTGTCTGCAGCCATATTGTAAGCCCTAAAGCCTACAGCCTTCATCTGCAGCCAGATTAAAAGAGCAGCCAAGCAGCAGCCATTAGCTGAGAAGCAGGAAGTCACCTCCTCACATTCCATCTAAATTACATTAAAACAATGTACTAGCAGGCTATTAGGAAGGAGATCCCATCCTAATGGCACCCACTATCACCAGATAAAGAAACAGATCAAGACGGCTAAACATAGTTTGATTCCTGTCTGTCAAGAAATCACTTATCAATAGGTCCTACCTCCCATTGATTTCAGTGTGAGTCAGGCAATTAAATAACATTAATAAGCTGGTCTGAAGGGCATTCAAGTTCTACTTCTTTTGATTCCATTTTGGTGACTTTCCTCCTAACAAGATAAAGATTCACTTTACATCTACTATCCAAAACCATCCTTTTGTTTGTTCATTATGTTGGGTCTAAACTTTTGGTGAACTTTGGAGCCAAAAAACACCCAGACTGGCCGTCTCTGCATAATCCTTTCTGAACCTTTTTTGAACAAAGCACTGACCTGCAAACTACTCATGACACCCCCTTCCTCAAGTAGCCATTAGCCTTTATCTCTATGCATTTACTTGTTAAACTTGCTCTTCCTGTAAAATCTTGATTGATTATGCATGACCATTATCTTTTGTTAATCACTTTGTTTACTTCTGTGTATAAATATTGATGCCCACCCCTAATAAAGGGGCCACACTTATTCTAAAGCTTTTGGGGTAGTGTGTGCCCGTTGATCAACGCATTTGTGTCTGGTCTCTGACAGAATTGTGGGCCCATATTCCAACTCCGCAGCAACCTCGGGTGTTGGAGAGGTGAGTGAGGACTTGCTTTATTACCTAACAATTTGGGGGCTCGTCCGGGATTCCTTCTGGTGCGGTACCTCTGTCCAGTGGTCAGACCACTCATATATGAATTGGCAAGGCGCCACAGGAGATTTCTCCTAGCCAATTCAATATTGAGAGGTCGTGTATTGGACAGCAGGGTAAACGCCAGTTGGAGGGCTCCTGTCAGACACCATGGGTCAAGGGACTAGCGTGCCTCTTGAGAGTCCGTTGGGGATTGTAAATAAGTTATGGAATGAAGGGAAACTCCCAGTACAGACAGGAATGTCTAGGAAGAAGTTGTACACACTATGTGTAAGGAATTGGACTGGGTATACCGCGGTATTGGCCGACTCGGAGATGAGGTGGCCTTCGTATGGCTCTTTCGAGCAGGCTGCCTTAAGAGGAGTAAAGAGCCAGATCGAAAAAGACCATCCGGGACAGTTATGTTACTGGTTTTGTTGGGACACAGCAGCAGAGCTGTGGAAATCTTTAAAAATTATGGCAGTCAGGTACTCTCCCGAGAGTGAACCCCCTCCAGGTTATTTCGATGAAGGGTGTAGACCACGGCGTGTTTTGACTCGTCAGCTGGTCCCCTCTGCACCTGCCCCTATTCCTCCTCCGCAGGGGAACTCTCTCCTTGTAGCAGAGGGGAATCTGCAGGATCCCAGATTGGAATTTGTGCAGAAGGATGAGGAGGAATTGGAGGGGCCAACCTCGGGAGGAGTAGTTACTAGGCTTAGGTCCAAGCAGGTACAGCAGGGTGCATGCCCCCCCCTGAGGATAGCCTAGAGGATGTCTCTGTCAAATCTCTTGCGAATAATAAAAGTATGGTTATAGAGATGCCTTTACAGGTGCACGATCAACCTTATATGAGCAATGATGGACAATTGCAACATGCTAGTATTGTGGAATATAAAGGATGGCTAGAATGGGATTTGAAAGAGTGGGGACAGTTGTCAGGGTCTTTTGGGGAAAATCCCCGAAAGATCATAGAACTTCTAGAAAGATTGTTTTTAAGTTATAATCCTACTTATACGGATGTGGATCAGTTGTTAAGTAGAGTTTTGACTGGAGAAGAACGTAGTAGATTGTGGGTGGCAGAAAGGACATGGGGAGATAGCAATGCAGCTAATGTTACTTGGATGGATAGGCGGGATCTGGCCGCTGGCTGGAATCCCCTAGACTGGACTCAGCTAAGGCTGACTCAGCTGCGAACAGATAGAGAGCGATTGTTAGAGAGACTCAAGGAAATGGCTCGCCGCTCGCCTAATCAGGCTAAGTTCATGCAGATTCGGCAGGAATCTGATGAGCCGCCCAGAAAGTTCTGGTCGAGGCTATTGGAGGGGGCCCGAATGTTCACTCAGATGGATCCTGAGAGAGAAGCAGACCACCCTACTCTTATTTCATTTTTTGTGAATCAGTCGGTGCCCCCTGTAAGGGATTACTTCTTAAAGTTTCGCCCTGGTTGGGGAGGTGAGTCAGTCACTTCAGTGTTGGAAGTAGCTGATTTTGCCTGGGAGAAAGAAAGGGAAAGTAGTAAAAAGAAAGAGAAAAAGGAAGAATATAAGCTGATGGCTTTAGCTTTTCACGGTGGTGTTCGAGGCAAAGGCCGTGGCCGTGGCAGGGGATTCCAGGGTGCCCGGGGAAGAGGGTCCTGGCGACCCCAGCCATCAGGAAATTGTTTTCAGTGCGGACAGCCTGGTCACTTTAAACGTGAATGCCCCTGGGGATGCCCAGAAGGTCTGGCTGCATCCGCAGATGCTTACACAAGTGAGGAATACACCCCTGCACCACTAGCTCAGCCCATCCCCCAGGCCTGGATCAACTATGGAAAACAGCAGCAGCCGCAGCAAACTCAGCCTCCTCAATGACGGTACCCCGGGGGCGAAGGCAAACAATGTGATGGTCTTATTTCCTTAATGTCTTTAGCCGGCTCCTTTCTCACTTTCTCTCCTCCCAGCGAAGAGCCTCGTTTAACCCTTTCAGTCCAGGGACTGCCTGTCTCTTTCCTCATTGATACTGGGGCTACTTTCTCTCTTTTAAATCATGCCCCCTCTCCCTGGCTATCCTCTGAGGTTAAAACTGCGACTGGGGTGGAGGGCAACCCACAGTCTCTGGGACTCACTTTGCCTTTGAATGTTATTTATGCTGATAAATGTTTTTCTCACCGTTTTCTTTTTTCCCCAGCTTGTCCGATCCCTTTGATGGGCCGGGATTTACTCTGTAAGCTTGAGGCTACTTTAACCTGCACTCCTGAAGGGGTAGGATTATTGATGACAGTGTTAGGAGATTCGGCCCCTACTCAGGGTAATTGGGAAACACCCCCCTCTCTCTCCCCTGACCTCACTGACTTGCCTTCAACCCTCTGGGGAATTTCTGACACTGATGTTGGCCTGCTCCTTTCGGCAGAGCCCGTAAGGATTCAGGTAAAGCCTTCCTTAACCCCCCCGTCAGTCCCTCAATACCCCCTGTCGCTGGAAGCCCGGGAGGGCATCCACCCCATTACTGAGGGATTCATTGCACAAAAGCTAGTCCGCCCTCAGCGCACTCCCTGTAACACCCCTATACTGCCTGTCAAAAAGCCTCCTAAAAAGGACGGAGACCCTGTTCGTTGGCGCTTTGTACAGGATCTACGAGTTGTTAATCAGTATGTGGTCCCTCTTCATGCAGTAGTTCCTGACCCAGCTACTATCATCAGCCAAATCCCCTGGGATGCTGAGTGGTTCACTGTTATTGACTTAAAATCAGCTTTTTTCAGCATTCCTGTGCACCCAGACTCTCAGTATCTCTTTGGTTTCACCTGGGAGGGACAAAGTTATGTCTGGCAACGACTTCCTCAAGGCTACAGAGACAGCCCCACGATTTTCAGCCAGTGCCTCCGCCACGACTTGGAAGGTTTCACCAGTCCGCAGGGATCCACATTGGTCCTATACGTAGATGACATCCTATTAGGTAATCGCGAAGAAGCTGCCCTCCGCATCGATGGTAAGGCACTTTTATTATACCTACACACCAGAGGCCACAAGGTAGACCCTAAAAAGATTCAGTGGGTCTCACAGAAGGTCCGATATCTGGGCTTCCTGTTAACCCCAGAAGGAAGACAGATGGACCCAGCCCGCATAAAGACTATTCAAAACTGCCCTCTACCGAACACCAAGAAACAACTTCGAGGTTTCTTAGGATTAATTGGCTTCTGTCGCCCCTGGTTGCCGTCCTGCGGGGAGTTAAGCAAACCGCTCCACCGACTCACTGCTAACCTTGCTCCTGACCCTTTGCAGTGGTCCCCGGACACTATTCAAGCCTTTCAGTTACTCAAGGACAGTGTGGCCTCCTCCATGTCTCTCCGCCCCCCCAATTACAGCAAACCCTTTCACCTTTTTGTCCACGAGAGGGGCGGAATTGCTAGTGGTGTCCTTACCCAGCTGAGCGGGCCCCACCATTTCCCGCTTGCTTTTTACTCTCAGCAAATCGACCCTGTCGCTCAGGGAACCCCATCCTGCACCCGGACTCTGGCAGCAGCTGCCCTGCTGATCACAAAGGCAAAGAGCCTAACCCTGGGTCATTTTACCACGGTTTGGACCTCTCATGCCTTGTCAGCCCTTCTGCGTAGGGGCACAACCCAAGTCTTTTCGGCCCATCGTCAGCAACAGCTAGAGGCCGAACTCTTAGAAGACACTAACCTAATTTTTGAAAGGTGTGGACCCCTTAATCCAGCTACCTTGCTTCCTGACCTGCCAGTCCCCCAGGACCAGCACGACTGTGTGGAAGTAGTTTCCAGCATCTTACAGATAAGAGACAACCTGTTTGACGTGCCACTGGACAACCCCGATTGCATCCTCTTCTCGGACGGAAGCTCCTTCTATGTTGATGGCAAGCGTTTCACTGGTTATGCTGTCACCTCTGAATGGGACATTCAAGAGGCCGCCTCACTGCCAGGCAACTGGGGAGCCCAAGCCGCTGAACTCTATGCCCTGGCCCGAGCTTGCCAGTTGGCCGCTGGTAAGACCGTTACCATTTTTACTGATAGCAAATATGCTTTTGGAGTTGTGCATTGTCATATCCACCTCTGGAAGTTTCGAGGTTTCCAGACAGCTGCCGGTAAACCCATTCAGCACCTCCCCCTCATCCACAAGCTTTTGGACGCCCTCCAAAAACCCTCCGTCCTGGCTGTAGTTCACTGCCGGGCCCATACTAAAGATAGCAGCCCCGTTACCCGTGGGAATGCCCTGGCTGACGCCTCCGCCAAGAAGGCTGCCACCTTACCTTTAGCCATGCCCACATTGGCTATTGCAACCTCCTCCTTTACTCCACCGCACCCCGTACCAGTACCCGCTGCTGAACTAAAATCATGGGAAAGCCTCGGGGCCACTCTGGTCAAAGGGACCTGGCTTATGCCAGATGGCCGAGCCTGCCTCCCTCGCTCCACATACCCTGTGGCAGTTCGCTGGCACCATGATAAAGGGGGTCACTACGGCACGCACGCCCTCGTGGACACTATCGCTCGCTTTTGGTATGCTCCAGGCATTCAACCCTATTGCCTATCAATAGTGAAAGCATGCAGCACATGTCAGCGTAATGGACCTGCTCCACCTCTTAACAAAATTAAGGGTGGAAGACCTCCGCCTGCTGCTCCATTTCAACATCTTCAAATTGATTTTGCAGATATGCCAAAGGCTTTTGGAAAAAAGCACCTCCTTGTTTTGGTTTGCCCTCTGACTTCCTGGGTCGAAGCTTTTCCTACTGCTAATTGTACTGCTGCCACAGTGGCGAAGATTCTCCTTAGAGATATTGTACCCCGTTTTGGCATCCCTCTTGTGCTCGACTCAGATCGCGGACCTCACTTTACTGGTCATGTCCTTGGCCATTTAGAACAAGGACTGGGCATTTCACACTCCTTTCATACACCCTACCACCCCCAGTCTAGCGGGAAAGTTGAGCGTATGAATAGGGAACTTAAGTTTACATTGGCTAAATACTGTCAGGAAACAGGATTAAAGTGGCCTCAGGTACTTCCCTTGGTCCTGTTTCACCTTCGTACTCGCCCAACCCGCGCATTGGGATTATCCCCCTTTGAACTGCTCTATGGACACCCCCCTTTCAAAGGCGGGGCGCTACCACGTGCTGATGTTTCACTATTGGGAGGGGATCATATGACTGCGTGTCAGTTTCTCTCCCTACAGGCTCGCCTCCGTACCCTTTGGAAAGCCTCGCAGTTTTCCCAGACCGTGCCGCTGGAGGAACAAATCCACCCGTTCCAACCAGGGGACTTCGTCTGGGCCAAAAAGTTCGTTCGTGACGACACCCTCCAGCCAAGGTTTACTGGACCCCACCAGGTTCTTTTGACAACCCAGACTGCAGTGTTCCTGGAAGGACGCAAATCTTGGATCCACCACTCCCACGTCAAGCCAGCCGTAGTGGAACACAGTGACGGACCAGCAGCTCTTGTCACCACTGAGGACACTGCCTTCGACCAGTGGACCAGCTTACCTCTCTCAGACATTAGACTTAAATTAACTCGAAAAAAATGAGAGGACCCTTTATTTTGACAACTGTATGTTTTTTATGCTTTTTCAGTTTATTTTCTGCTTATGAAGATAATGCTTTTATTAGATATTCCCATGAGGTTAAAACTCGTATTTTAGGAAATAGAAGTGATTGCTGGGTATGTACTCAATTTCCAGTAAATGCAGCACAGGGACTCCCCTTCACACCCATTCCCCTAACCACTGCTAATATGACTTGGATGCCACCGACTAGAATAAAAGATCCAGTCCAACCCAATCTTACATGGGACAAAACAGAAGTGCCAATTAACAAATATCTCAGGGTAACCAATCAAACAGGATCACTGTGTTTTGTTAAAGAAAAAGGGTCAACTTTTGTGGGAACAAGTAAATGCAACATATATTTTAATGGCACCGCCTTTAGTAAAAATCTTGGCTTCAAGCCTTGCGCATCCCACTTATCCCATATGTGGATCCCTCACCCCGATCCAACCTTTTCAACTTTTTCATGGAGGGGCAGGTTTTCAGAGTCAGTTTTTAAAAAGCCCTGCTCAGAGCTCGAGGGTGTCCAACTAATTGTTAAAGGATACACAATTGCCTTCTACAACTGCTCAAGCAGTACTACACTGCCCTTTGAGGACAACACTACCAAATTGTGCCTCTGCAGTTCACACAACGACCCCTCTGCGTTACCAGGGGAACAGTGGTACAACGGGCGGTGGGTTACCTCCTACTTTGAGAAATGGAATACCCAAAACGCATTATATGGAACATACTGGGTGTGCGGGCCCAAGGCTTATTATTTCCTCTCCCCTGATTGGGCAGGGTCATGTTATTTGGCATGGCTAGCACCGCCTTCTCGGATCTCCCTCACCCCCCCTCATTTTCCCCACGTTCGTAACATCCGTGAAACTGACAGAGATATTAATCTCCGTGATGGTTTGTCCTGGCAGCGGTGGGCTGGTCACACTAGCTTGAAGGGTGCTATCATCCGTCTACAGGGACTATTAGAATCTTTGACCAATGAAACTGCAACCCTATTTGAAAACCAGGCCGGGGAAATGTCCCAGCTGCGCCAGTTGGCTTTGCAAAACAGAATGGCTTTAGATATGATGTTAGCAGCCCAGGGAGGAACTTGCGCCCTCATAAATGAAGAATGCTGTGTTTTTGTAAATGACACCTACTCTGACACTTTTCAACGTACCAAACACCTAAGGGAAATGGCTAAAAACTACTCCTCTGGCCAGCCACCTTATGATTGGTGGGGAGCCTTATGGAATTGGCTGCCCGGATTTGGGTGGGTTAAAAACCTCTTGGTGGGTGTTGTTGGGGCCATGGTAGTCCTTATAATACTGTGTTGCTGTATTCAGTGTGTCCCCTCCCTCATAAACTCATGTAAGTCAGTTTATTCTTTTCCCACTTCAGCTAAAAGCCTTACTCTCTTCGAATTGGCCCAGGCTGAAATTGCCAAGCGGCCCTTGAGATCTTGAAATAGGGTGTAGCTTTTTGATTAATAGTTATCTCAAAGCTACAAATGGAGGAATGTTGGGTCTAAACTTTTGGTGAACTTTGGAGCCAAAAAACACCCAGACTGGCCGTCTCTGCATAATCCTTTCTGAACCTTTTTTGAACAAAGCACTGACCTGCAAACTACTCATGACACCCCCTTCCTCAAGTAGCCATTAGCCTTTATCTCTATGCATTTACTTGTTAAACTTGCTCTTCCTGTAAAATCTTGATTGATTATGCATGACCATTATCTTTTGTTAATCACTTTGTTTACTTCTGTGTATAAATATTGATGCCCACCCCTAATAAAGGGGCCACACTTATTCTAAAGCTTTTGGGGTAGTGTGTGCCCGTTGATCAACGCATTTGTGTCTGGTCTCTGACAGAATTGTGGGCCCATATTCCAACTCCGCAGCAACCTCGGGTGTTGGAGAGGTGAGTGAGGACTTGCTTTATTACCTAACAATTATACCCTTCTTTTAAACGTAACCATAGCCATAACCTAACCCTACATTTATTTATTTCTGACCCTACCCCTAATCCTAACTCTGTCCTCTATTTCCAGCTCTAATTTTGATCCTAATTTTAATTTGAATGCTGAACCTTCGTCCAGACCAGAACCTGATACTTATTTTCTAACCCTAATCCTAAATTATTCTTTAACATTACCAAAAACATACCCATAATCCCTTTCACTTAACACCTGCAATATATTATTTCCATCCTTCTCTCTCTGAGTCTCCTCTCAATTCTCAGCTAAAGCAGCCAGGAGAGGGAAGAGAAACCCCAAGACTGTTCCATCCCGAATGTTTGTTTATTAGGGATAAATGGCCCTGGCACCCAGGAATCACCAATTCGGCCCCTGCACAGCTTGCTGTGGGCCACAGGAGTGAGACGGACCCTGGAGAAATGTAGCCCCTTTTTGTGCAGAATAGAGGGGTGGGTGAGTCCTGCTTCATAGCAGAAGGAAGGAGACGACGGGCGTGTGTGTGTGTGTGTGTGTGTGTGTGTGTGTGTGTGTCCCATCCCAACTGCGGGGAATGAGTCCTGATCTGTGTTTGTCTTAGCAGGGCACAGGGACAAGACTGTGTTCCCTCCCTCCCCTCCCACCCCCTTAAATATATTCAGTATCCAGCTACTGGTGGAGAAATTGCTTTCAAAGGGCCTGGAAACCATGTCCCCTTTTTGTACCAGTCCCTGCTCTGCCCCATGACACCGTGTGCATGGGTTCCTGGCGCAGTAATAGGTGCCGGTGTCTGCATCTGTCAGGGAGCGGAGCTGCAGGGAGACCTGGTTGTTGGCGGTGTCTGCAGAGACGGTGGGGTGCCCTGGGAGGGACGGAGCGTTGGCTGTGCTCCCATCACATGAAAAACTCCTTCCCACCCGCTCCAGCCTTTCCCAAAAGCCTGCAAGTCCCAGTCCCAGCCGTAGCCTCTATCGGTGATGGATACACCCGAGACAGCGCAGGTCAGTGGGAGGGTCTGTCCGGGCTTCACCGTCCCGAGGCTGGATTGGACCAGCTGCGCCTGAGAGCGGGCACCTGGGAGAAGCAACAGCGAGCAAAGAGGGAATTAGCCATGGAAGGAATCCATGGATCTGTCCCTGATTCCCACTGTCATGGTATAATTCCCCACTCTGAACCTTAGCGTCCAAGAGATGGGGTACCAGCATGAATTCCTCTAAACTCAATTACCAGCTTAGAACCTGTAGCGCTGCCACCAACCGGGAATTCCAGTGCCTGGTACACTCTGGTCCCACCAAAACCTTGCCCAGGGACCCCCAAGACCCAGACCCTCTGGATCTTAACACAAGGAAAGTAAACCCTTTCCCTCAGCGTTGCCTCTCCCAGACTTCCCCTCCCTGGGTTACCCTGGAAGATCACTGTGATTCAAACTCCTTGAATCTTAAACAGAGAGGAAAATCCACCTTCCCCCCTCCTTCTCCCTCCTGCTCCCAGACTCTCCCTGAGAGAGACAGTAATCCTGACACAGAGAGAAATTAACCTTTCTCTCCCCCTTCTCTCCTTTCTCCCCACCAATTCCCTGGTGAATCCAGACCCAGTCCCCTGGGGTCTCACCAGAATAAAAAAAACAATCAGGTTCTTAAACAAGAAAAGCTTTTAATTAAAGAAAGAAAAAACAGTAAAAATTATCTTTATAAATTTAAGATGGAATACGTCACAGGGTCTTTCAGCTATAGACACTGGGAATACCCTCCCAGCCTAAGTATACAAGTACAAATTAAAATCCTTTCAGCAAAATACAAATTTGAACTTCTTCCAGCCAAATACACATTTGCTAATAAAGAAAACAACCATAAGCCTAACTCACCTTATCACCTAGTACTTACTATTTTGAATATATAAGAACCTGTATCGGGGAGATTGGAGAGAAACCTGGTTGCACGTCTGGTCACTCTCAGAACCCAGAGAGAACAACAACCAAAAACTAACAGCACAGACAAAGACTTCCCTCCCTCAAGATTTGAAAGTATCCTGTCCCCTGATTGGTCCTCTGGTCAGGTGACAGCCAGGCTCACTGATCTTGTTAACCCTTTACAGGCAAAAGAGATATGAAGTACTTCTGTGCTATTAACTCTTACTTATCTGTTTATGACACCCACACGTGTTCCTTAGACACTCAAAGCTGAGGAAAGAGAACAGGGAAAAAAAGCCACAGAGATTTCATTCTCGTTTTCATGCTATGAGGGGAACTCTGCAATGGGCAGAACTGGGCAGTTCTGTGTCTGGGTTGAGATACAGAGATTTATATTTATATACCCAGTGAGTATAAGCTATCTGGGAGACCTCTAGCTAGGCAGCACTGTCCGGTTGGTGGGAGATTCACAGCCCCCCCTCTTAGGGTATGACCTACAGGCCGGGGAAGTCAATAGGTTTCTCTCCATTGGAACCCTGGCTACTGCAGACTGTGCTGGGGAAACGGAATAAATACAAGGCACGTTCAGACTCTGCCAATAGGAATGAAGCTCCTGGGAACATCTAAGGGGGAAGGAGTCACAGTTGCAGTGGGAGGGAGAGGCTGGTTTCAGGCACCAGATACTGACAAACAGCTTTATCGAAAGGGGAGGAACTGGGCATGGAGAGACAATGCCTCTTCTGGGGTGTCTCAGCCTGAGAACTGGGGCTGCAGCAACCCTGAAGGGAGATGCACAGTAGCACTTCAGCGGCGAGTCCCTCACTCACTCCGTGTCTTCAGCGGCACTGAAGGACCCGCCGCCGAATTGCCACTGAAGACCGGGAGTGAGTGAAGGACCTGCCGCCGAAGACCCGGACGGCTGCCAGGTGAGTAAAAATTAAAAAGTTAGGCGCTCTTCTTTAGGGCGCAGGGCCCTCTTAGGCACAGGGTCCAATTTAGGAGAATTGGCCGAAAGCCGGTCCTGACAACTTCCATGTTGAATCCACTTTCCGTAAGTCTGTGTCTACACTACAGAGTTAAGTTGAGGCTAGTTACACTGATCATAAACTGCAATAATTGCATCCCTTGTGTACGTTCACACGCTGCTCTCTGTGTCGGCACAACAGCTCGACAGTTGGTTCTCTAACAAAAACAGAGAGAGCAGTGCATCATGGGTAGCTTTCCCACTGTGCAGATCAACCCCTGCTGCTGCTGGGAACTGTGGGAATAGGGAATGGATAGTATTTCATGAGGTGCGAATGTGAACAGGAATGATTGTATTCGCCTCCCCCCACCCCCTCCACTCTCTGTCCCTAGCACAGCAACACGTGGGAGCAGAACTGCGGGGGAACTGGTGCGTGGCCACACGGGGGAAATGCAGCATCTAAGTTTAGCTGCTCGCCTACAGAAGAACTGCTTGGGGAGGGGGGCAAGGGGGAGAGGAAAACTGCTGCCCCCTATTGCATAGAATGAGACACACACAGGCAAACACACAGACACAGGAGTCCTGAGTTATTTCTGTGTAACTATGTTGACATGAATCTTTCTATGCCTGTTACTATAATACATGTAATGTAACAAATGTCACATTTCTCAGTAGCTTTGCAAAGCTTCCTGTAGCAGCGGAAAGGTAAATGGTGTCCAGAGAAACTGGGTGGCAGCTGGAGGCATTTGAAAAGCTATCTATTAGTGTGCAGGTTGTTCACATTCGGTCAACTGCGTGTGTCTTTATCTCTGAGGGGCTCAGCTCTCCCCGCTTCCCGGCCTCACTCGGCTGCTTAGAACCAGCTTCCTCTTTTTGTGCCAGTCCCGCTCTGCTCTGTGTCACTGTGTCTCTGGCGCAGTAATAGGTGCCGGTGTCTGCAGCTGTCAGCGAGCGGAGCTGCAGGGAGACCTGGTTCTTGGCGGTGTCTGCAGAGATGGTGATTCGGCCCTGGAGAGACGGGGTGTAGCCTGTCTGCCCGCTTCTATACGGGTACACATACCCCATCCACTCCAGCCCTTTCCCGGGGGGCTGCCGGATCCAGTTCTAAACGTAGCTGCTGCCAGTGATGGAGACACCCGAGACAGCGCAGCTCAGGATGAGGGTCTCTCCGGCTTCACCATTCCCGGGCCGGACTGGACCAGCTGCACCTGGGAGAGGACACCTGGAGAAAGGAAACAAAGTGAGGAAAGCATTACCACCAAACAAATCTATGGTTCTGCCCCTAATTCCCCCGCTGCCCCATAGACACTTACAGGTGGGGACGGAGACCAGGGAAAGGAAAAGTCACAGAGATTTCATTCTTGTTTTCATGCAAAGAGGGAAACTCCCCAGCGGGCAGGACCGGGCAGTTCTGTGTCTGAGGAGAGACTGAAGCTCCTAGAACCAGGGATTTGTATTTAAACAGCAACCCCCGGGGAGGGATTTGCATGCGGAGTGCACCCAGAGGATATAAGGTGACAGGGAGACGTCTAGGTAAGGAGTATTGTCTGGTGGAGTCAACAGAAACACGTCTGCAGCGCGTCTGGGCTGGGATGGAGAGGTCACTAAACTGTTCATCTTTCCATGTCTGCTGTGCCCTTACATTATCTTATTTCTGTTTCACATAATTCCCGTTGCATCTCGGATTATGCCGATAGACATTTTCACTGAATCTGTGTATCACAATAGAACTTTGGGGCAGTGTATTGTGAGAAATTAGACAGACGATGCTCTGGATAGCGCATCCGGTAGAAAGAAATCATGGAGTTTGCTTCGTTTAATACAACTTTTTATGTATTGTGTTCATATTCGATTCACTTTGAGTGAGTCTACAAGGGAGTGTGTGTGTGTGTGTGTGTGTGTGTGTGTGTGTGTGTGTGTGTGTGTGAAAGACAGAGAGAGAAAGACAGAGAGAGAAGATTACTGCCTCTCTCTCTCTCGCTCTGTCTCTGCGTGGGCAGGGGGATCGCTGTGCATGACTTTGTGTCCATGTGAATGCATGTGTCACAGGCAGGATCTCCACCTATAACTGGTCTCATTGTACTGCATAGAATCATCTGCCCCCTATTTTGGGAGTTAGATAATGAAATAATATTAAAAATCTGGTCCTAAGTGCATTGCAGTTCCACTTATTTCGATCTATATTGATGACTTTCTTCCTATCAAGGTAAAGAATCACTTTACTTAAGCTGTCATTTTTATTTTTTCATTATACCCTTCCCCAAACCCTAACCCTAACCCTGCATGTATTTCTAGCCCTAGCCCTAATCCTAACTCTATCCTCTAGAATTGTGGGTGTCTGTTTTTGGCAGCCTGTCGCAACCACTCCTCCCCTGCTGGATCCCTGGCCAGTGGAAACACCCACTAAGGACTGTAGACCTGGAGGAATCAGACATATCACAGATCAGTGTGAGGTTCTCCCTATGAGAGCATAAGAAGAGTCACATTGGGTCAGACCAAAGGTCCATCAAGCCCAGTGTCCTGTCTGCGGACAGTGGCCAATGCCAGGTGCTTCAAAGGGAATGAAAAGAGCAGGCAACCACTGAGTGATCCATCCCCCACTGTCCAGACCCAGCTTCTAGCAGTCAGAGCATGGGGTTGCATCACTGCCCACCTTGGCTAGTAGCCATTGCTAGACCTGTTTTCCATGAACTTATCCAATTCTTTTTTTAAATTCCTTTAGAGTTTTGGCCTTCACAGCATCCCCTGGCAATGAAGTCCAGAGGCTGCCTGTGCATATTGTGTGAAGAAGTGCTTCATAAGAACATAAGAATGACCATAATGGGTCATACCAAAGGTCCATCTAGCCGAAGCGGAATTATAAATCCAGGCTCAAATCCTCATAGAGAGTCAGGTGAGCCTGAAACCTGATGTGTCAGTTCACAGGTCGAAGTAGAGATTGTGGGGCTGGTTTGAGGTTATTTCTCCAAGTGATTCCTCACATACACCCCTAAGTCCCTTCCCCTCAATCAGCCATCTCTAACTCTGCCCTTAAACATGTGTGGGCCCCTTCAAAGTCACACAAACTCTCTTAGCAATGTGTTGCTATGGAAAAGAGGAGGCCAAAGCTCTCCAGAAACTCATCTCATTGTCCTTGGAACCATAAGGGTGAGTTTTCCAAAGGTGCCTAGGGGATCTGTGCTCCAAGTTCCCCGTGACCCCTTAATCTACCTACTTACAAATATATTCACAGATGTCCCCGATCTCTTACATTGCATATTGCCTTTCCAGCTGGGAATGGGCATTGTTCTCCAGCAAGAGGAGTAGTCTCTCTCTCTTCGGTTTTATAAGTATTATTTTCCCAGCAATGAAAACACCGTTCATCCCACTGCCCAGGGAGAGACCCACGTGAGTGTCTCCTACACTCTTATTCCTCTCCTTGAAACGGCTCAGCTGGAACCACAGACACTAACAACATCCCAGCCATGGCTGATTGAGAGTTAGGCATTGACAATTCTAGACAGCAAAGAAAGAACCCATAGAGATGAGTGTGATACACGTCCCTGCTCTGAGTGACACTGATAGACAGGGGGTGTACGGGCATAGACAGATAGATAGATAGGGGGGTGCATGCGGATAGAGAGACAGACAGACACACAGCAGGCACTCCGGAGAGGGGTGATGGGTCCCTGGTGAACATGGGAGAATGCTAATGAAAATTGTGAGGCATTAAATGTCTTGCATGTCTGCATGGAAACCACATCCCCTTTTCTAGCAGTCCCCGCTGTGCTCTGTGTCAGTGTGTGTGTGTCCGGGCGCAGTAACACCAGGCGGTATCTGCGGCTGTCAGGGAGTGGAGCTGCAGAGAGACTTGGTTCTTGGAGGACTCCGCAGAGATGGCGAGACGGCCCGGGAGAGATGGGGTAGAGCTTGTCCCCCCATTGCTATACGCTAACATAGGGGGTTCATACACATATCGCACCCGCTCCAGCCCTGTCCCGGGGGCTGTCAGTGCCAGCGCCAGCCATAAGTACTGTCAGTGATGGAGAACCCAAGACAGTGCAGGTCAGCGTGAGGGTCTCTCCGGGCTTTGCCGCTCCTGGGAAACTCCCCAGCGGGCAGGATCGGGCAGTTCTGTGTCTGGGGAGAGACTGAGGCTCCTAAAACCAGGGGTTTGTATTTCACCAGGAACCCTCCGGGGCAGGGGTTTGCATGAGGGTTTCAATCAGGGGGTTGGAGATGAAAGGAGCAGGACGGGCTCTGGTTGGATGGAGATGTGCCTGCATTTGACGCTGCGAGAGGCAGAATCCAGCTCTCTGCACGTTCCCCCGGGGAGTGTTAGTGAGACAGGGCAGCGCTCTGAGGGCCTCACCCAAAGACCATGGCTGTCTCCATTGCCAGGGGGTTCGGAGCTGGTCCCAAATGCTTCTTTCGTGTAGTGAAACCCAGCATGGGAGGGAGCCCATCTCCCCCTCCTCCGGTTCGTTGGGTATTTTTCCACGCAGCATGAAAAGAGACACGGGAATTGCAGGGGCTGATCTGATCAGAGCCCAGCTGTGTTTGTCCGCGGCCAGTAACAGAAGCTTCAGAGGGTGGTGTCAGGCTGCCTCATTGCGGAATATCCCGCTCAGAGGGGAAGTTTCTTTCTAAACCCATGAGTTACCGGTCGGTTCGTGCTCAGAGGAAGCCTTTGAACCGGTTGACTCATAGAAAATGTCAAAAAATGGCCTCAGTTCACCCCAACATCATCAACATGGAAAGAATTTCTATTGGTGTATCCCTGTGGGTACCAGAGAAAATCCTATATAGCTGGGGGAGGTGGTGGGTGAAATGGGAACATGGGCGAGGTTGTTTCTATCTTAGTTTGAATGGGCCAGAGGGTTTGTAAAGGTGTTGAAGCTCCTACCTCCCCATTCATTTCAGCACGAGATTGACAATTAAATTACGTTACACATCTAGTCCTAATTGCATTCGAGTTCTACTTGTTTTGATTCCATATTGTTGACTTTCCTCCTATCCAAAACCATCCTTTTATTTTGATTATACCCTTCCCCTAATCTTAACCATAACCATAACCTAACCCTACATTTCTTTCTAATCGTACCCCTAATGCTAGCTCCATTCTCTATCTCCAGCTCTACTCCCTGTTCTAATTTGAATTAAGATCCCGAGCCCTCTCCAGAACCATAAACCTATATTTATCCGCTAACCTCAATCGGTCATTATTCTTTAACCTAACCTGAACTGTACCCTTAATCCCTTTCACTTAACAGCTACCAATATTATTTCCCTTTCACTGGGTCTTCTCTAAATTCTCACCTAACGGACAACCAGGAGAGGGAAGAGAAACCCCAAGACTGTTCCATCCCGAGTGTTTATTTATTAAGGATAAATGGCCCCTGGGATCCAGGAATCACCAGTTTGGCCCCTGCACAGCTTGCTCTGGGTTGTTGCAATGCCCAGGACGGCGGGATTTTGTGCCAAGAGGATAAATATGACTTCTGGTGCCGCCGTTTTTGTGAGTGTCTCCCCTATATTGTTGGTGCTTCGAGCTCTTTGATAATTCCAGTGCCACGTGTCCCTTTGGGACCCTCCCCTTGGTTAGCAGCCAGAGCAGCTCCACCCACAGCGAGTTGACAGAAGGACTGTGTGTGACGTGTTTGGGCTGGACGTAATATCCTGGAGCCTGTGAAAATTACTGGCCTGTAGCCACGTGAAATGGGAGATAATTCGGGTTGGCAGAATTTAGGTTCTTGAAAATCATTCCTGGACAGCCAATGTTGAGGTTTAGTTGAAAACATTTTGAAGGGTTACCTAGTTGCACGAAATTAGGAGTTTTAAGCTTTTCTTTACTTTGAACATTTGTAAATGTCAGTGATGATGGATGGAAATTTGTCTTTGGGGGCAGGGGCCGGGGCTGTGTGTGTGTTTACTGACATTCACCTTTACCGGCTTTTATCAGTAAAAATCCGACCCGTCCAAGCCTTCAGATAGTGCAAGTTGTGAGACAGTAAAGGCCCTGCATGGAAACCGCTCCCCCTTCGTGTACCGATCCCCGCTGTGGGGCTCTCCGGGCGCAGTAACACGTGGCGGTGTCTGCGGCTGTCAGCGAGCGGCGCTTCAGGGAGACCTGGTTCTTGGCGGTGTCTGCAGAGTCGGTGACTCGACCCTGGAGAGACGGGGCACAGTGTGCGCTGCTGCTGCTATACGGATACACGCGGCCCCTCGACTCCAGCCCCTTGCCGCGGGGTGCCGGACCCAGTCCAAGCAGTAAGTGCCGTCAGTGATGGATTCCCTGGAGACAGCGCTGGTCAGCGTGAGGGTCTCCCCGGACTGGACCAGCCGCACCTGACACACGACACCTGGGAAAAGAAAAATAGAGCAAGGAGAGAATTGCCCACCCAGCTGTGTGTATGTGTGTGTGTGTGTATCCCTAATTTCCAGGCTGCCCCAGAGACGCTCACTCCTGGGGGAGGAGAGCAGGGACAGGAAACGCCACAGAGATTTCATTCTCGTTTTCATGCAATGAGAGAACCTCCCCAGGGGGCAGGACCGGGCAGTTCTGTGTCTGGGGAGGGACTGCGGTTCCTAGAACCAGGGGTTTGTATCTAACAGGCCCGCCTGGGCAGGGATTTGCATGCGGGTCTCACCCAGTTGGGGTAAACTGCCCGGGGGAGGGACCGCTACGCAGAGGCGCTGTCGGGTGGATGGGAGAGTCAGACACCCCCCCCCCCATGTCTGAGGTGAAAGCCCCTTGAAATCAGGGTGTGTCTCTCCCTGCTCCAAAAGGTGCCGGCCGCCTGCCACCGGCACAGACCATGCGCCGGAGATGTCCCGAGGCGGGGGGCTCTCCCGGGAGGGTCAGATGAGGAAAGAGCCGCTGCTGCAGAGGGAGAGAGGCTGGTTTCCCCTCAGACACCGACAAAGAGCTGTATGGATGGGGAGGGAAGCAGCTTCCGGGCTTTGTCACAGCAAGGGCGGTGGTGGCGGGACACAGGGCAGCAGCTGCAGCCCAGGCTGGGGAGGAACCCGGCACCTTCTCCTCCGAGCACCCGCGGGCGTGAGTCAGACTGCTGCCCCCTACTGGAGAGAATGGGATTTGCTCTCTCGCTCTCTCTGTATGGGTGTGTCGCACTGCTGCCCCCTACCGGACAGAATGGGATTTGCGCGCTCTCTCTCTCTCTCTCTCTCTCTCTCTTTCTATGGGTGTGTCGCACTGCTGCCCCCTACCGGAGAAAATCGGACTTGTTCTCCCTCCCTCCCTCTCCCTCTGTGTGTGTTCCCGCCCGACACTCTCTGCCGAGGACAGAGACCGCGACCTTCCCGCTGCACAGCCCACACGCACTGCGACACAGACACGCGGCGCGATTATTTTGTAGCTCTTCATTCCGGGATGCTTTCCCTGCCTGCTCCGCTGGCCATTCGGAAGGAAGGAAACACCTGAGTTTTGTCAGCGGGTTTCCCAGGATTTCTGTGGCAGCTCAAAGGGGAGGCGTGTCCGGAGAAACTGGGTAAATTCTGCAGAGTTTAAAAAGAAATCCCAGCGATTTGGCTGTATGTTTTTCCTAGTGAGTTCGCCGTGTGTGTCTCTCTGCAGGGCTCCACTGTCCCTGTAACTCCGGCCTCATTAGGCTATTTAGAATCCGCTTCCCCTTTTTGTGCCAGTCCCGCTCTGCTCTGTGTCACTGTGTCTCTGGCGCAGTAATAGGAGCCGGTGTCTGCGGCTGTCAGCGAGCCGAGCTGCAGGGAGAACTGGTTCTTGGCGGTGTCTGCGGAGATGGTGATTCGGCCCTGGAGCGACGGGGCGTAGCTTGTGCTCCCGCTATATGGGTACACATACCCCATCCACTCCAGCCCTTTCCCCGGGGGCTGCCGGATCCAGTGCCAGCTGTAATACCGAGTAGTGATGGAGAACCCGGAGACAGCGCAGCTCAGGGTGAGGGTCTCTCCGGGCTTAGCTGCTCCCGGTCCGGACTGGACCAGCTGCACCTGGGAGAGGACACCTGGGGAAGGACAAAGAAAGCAAGAAAGACATTAGCTACAGGGAGATTCCATAGAGAGATCCATCTGTCTCCAATTCCCCCCACTGCCCCATAGGCTGACACTCACGGATGGGGGCAGAGAACAGGGAAAGGAAAAGCAACAGCGATTTCATTCTCATATAGGGAGAAAACTTCCTCAGCAGGAAGGCACAGCCCCTTCTGTGTCTGGGGAGGGACTGATGCTCCGGACCCAGGGGTTGGTATTTAAACAGGATCCTCCGGGGAGGGATTTGCATGCGGGTTTCACCTAGTGGGGATGCAGATGAAAGGGGCTGGCAGATGGGTCTCTGGTTGGATGGAGATGCCCCGCTGGGTCGTGCCTGCATTTTACACGGAGAGAGGGAGCCTCCAGCTCTCAGATCTTCACCACCCTCTGCATGTTCACCCAGGAAATGAGAGTGAGACAGGGCAGAGCTGCAAGGGTCTCACCCACAGACCATTACTGCCTTTACTGCCATGGGGTTCGCAGCTGGTCCCAAACGCTTCCCTCATGTAGTGAAATGCTGCATGGGAGCGACAGGGACCCGGGGTATAAAACAGGGTGGGAGCCCATCTCTCTCTTCCCCCTAGCCCTGGCTCGCTGGGTATTTCACCTCCCAGCTCGAAGGAAGACACCGAACTGACCAGGGATCCACCTGTCTTTGTCCGCGGCCAGTGGCAGAAACTTCAGAGGAGGGCAGCAGGCTGCCCCCTAGGGGTACATTGTAGAATAGTCTCCTCATGGGGAAGTTTCCTCCTAACCCCGAGTTACTGGTAGGTTCCTGCTCTGAGGAAGCCTTTGAAGCTATTGACTCATGGGGAGCGTCATAAACTGTCCCGAGTTCACCCCGACCTCATCTGCCTGGAGAGAATTCCTAGGGGTGTGTCCCTGTGGGTCCCAGATTGGTATCTAACAGGAACCCCCGGGCAGGGATTTGCATGCGGGTCTCACCCAGTTGGGATAAACTGCCCGGGGGAGGGACCGCTGCGCAGGGCGCTGTCGGGTGGATGGGAGAGTCAGACACCCCCCCCCCCCCATGTCTGAGGTGAAAGCCCCTTGAAATCAGGGTGTGTCTCTCCCTGCTCCAAAACGTGTCGGCCGCCTGCCACCGGCACAGACCATGCGCCGGAGATGTCCCGAGGCGGGGGGCTCTCCCGGGAGGGTCAGATGAGGAAAGAGCCGCTGCTGCAGAGGGAGGGAGGCTGGTTTCCCCTCAGACACCGACAAAGAGCTGTATGGGAGGGGAGGGAAGCAGCTTCCGGGCTGTGTCACAGCAAGGGCAGTGCTGGCGGGACACAGGGCAGCAGCTGCAGCCCAGGCTGGGGAGGAACCCGGCACCTTCTCCTCCGAGCACCCGCGGGCGTGTGTCAGACTGCTGCCCCCTACTGGAGAGAATGGGATTTGCTCTCTCGCTCTCTCTGTATGGGTGTGTCGGACTGCTGCCCCCTGCTGGAGAGAATGAGATTTGCTCTCTCTCTCTCTCTCTCTCTCTCTGGCCTTGTCCACACTACAGCTTTAAATCGATTTAAACAGCGTTAAATCGATTTAACACTGTACCCGTCCACACTACAAGGCACTTAAAATCGATTTTAAGGGGTCTGAAAATCTATTTCTGTACTCCTGCTCAACGAGAGGAGTAACCCTAAAATCGATATTACTATATCGATTTAGAGTTAGTGTGGACGGAAATCGAAGTTATTGGTCCCATTCTTTTACTGAGCTACCCAGAGTGCACCGCTCCGGAAATCGATGGTAGCCTGGGACCATGGACGCACACCACCGAAGTAATGTGCCCTAGTGTGGAAGCGTAAAATCGATTTTATAAAACCTGTTTTATAAAATCGATTTTACTAATTTCGAGTTTACTCTGTCATGTGGACGTGACCTCTCTCTCTCTCTGTATGGGTGTCGGACTCCTGCCACCTAATGGAGTAAATCAGACTTGGGCTACTTCTACACTACAGCAGAAAATCGAAATAACTAAAACCGGTTTTATAAAACTGATATTATAAAATTGATTTTATGCGTCCACACTAGGGCACATTAATTCGGTGGTGTGCGTCCATGGCCCGAGGCTAGCGTCGATTTCTGGAGTGGTGCACTGTGGGTAGCTACTGTAAAATGATGAGGCCAATAACTTCGATTTCTGTCCACACTAACACTAAATCGATATAGTAATATCGATTTTAGCATTACTCTTCTCGTTGGGGAGGAGTACAGAAATCGATTTTAAGAGCCCTTAAAATCGATTTTAAGTGCCTTGTAGTGTGGACGGGTACAGCGTTAAATCGATTTAACGCTGTTTAAATCGATTTAACTGCGTAGTGTGGACCAGGCCTTGTTCTCCCTCCCTCCCTCCTTCTCTGTGAGTGTGTTGCCACCCGTCACTCTCTGCCGAGGGCAAAGACCGCGACCTTCCCGCTGCACAGCCAACACAAACTGCGACACAGACATGTGGCGTGATTATTTTGTAGTTCTTAATTCCAGGATGCTTTCCCTGCCTGCTCCGATGGCCATTCGGAAGGAAGGAAACACCTGAGTTTTGTCAGTGGGTTTCCCAGGATTTCTGTGGCAGCTCAAAGGGGAGGCATGTGCGGAGAGACTGGGTAAATTCTGCAGAGTTTAAAAAAAAATCCCAGCGATTTGGCTGTATGTTTTTCCTAGTGAGTTCGCCGTGTGTGTCTCTCTGCAGGGCTCCACTGTCCCTGTAACTCCGGCCTCATTAGGCTATTTAGAAACCGCTTCCCCTTTTTGTGCCAGTCCCGCTCTGCTCTGAGTCACTGTGTCTCTGGCGCAGTAATAGGTGCCTGTGTCTGCAGCTGTCAGCGAGCCGAGCTGCAGCGAGAACTGGTTCTTGGCGGTGTCTGCAGAGATGGTGATTCGGCCCTGGAGCGACGGGGCGTAGCTTGTGCTCCCGCTATATGGGTACACATACCCCATCCACTCCAGCCCTTTCCCCGGGGGCTGACGGATCCAGTGCCAAGCGTAATACTGAGTAGTGATGGAGAACCCGGAGACAGCGCAGCTCAGGGTGAGGGTCTCTCCAGGCTTCGCCGTTCCCGGTCCTGACTGGACCAGCTGCACCTGGGAGAGGACACCTGGGAAGAGGGAAACAAAGCAAGAAAGGCATTAGCCACAGAGACACGCCATGTCCTGTCACCAATTCCCCCCACTGCTCCATAGACTGACACTCACTGGTGGGGACAGAGAACAGAAAAAGGAAAAGCAGCAGAAATTTCATTCTCATTTTCATGCAAGGAGGGAAACTCCCCAGTAGGCAGGACCGGGCAGTTCTGTGTCTGTGGAGAGACTGAGACTGCTGTAATCAGGGGTTCGTATTTAACCAGCAATCCTGTGGGGAGAGATTTGCATGCGGGTTGCACCCAGAGGGTATAAGGTGACAGGGAGCCGCGTAGGTAGGGAGTTTTGGCTGGTGGAGTGGAAACAGATCTCCAGCATGCCTGGGCTGGGATGCGGAGGTTACTGAACCTTGTGACACACTTTCCACTCAGTGTAACTGGCTCCCTAAATCCCATCCTCTAACAGTGGCTGTTAAGAAATGCATTGAACATCTCCAGGAAACATAAACAGTGCACAGCAGCAGTCAATAGAAATCAGCTGTCAGGGGAAGGTGATTCCTCTGTGTGATATGGATTAGTTAATAACTGACATTGCCGATATATCCAAGGGGGAAAGTGGTGCAGCTGTGGAGAGATGAAGGGTTAAAATCCACGTGCAGCTTAGGTAAGAACTTGGTATATGGATTGTGCCAGCTCTTTTCCAGGCCCGAAGTCCAGCATTTGGTCAAGAGACCAGAGGCCTAGTAAATAGTGATTAGCCAAGAGAAAGCAGAATAACCAAAAGATAACCTTGCTTTTGCTAAGATAAGCCTGGTCAGCAAAACTGCCAGATGTTGGAGGAATAAATGGATAATTGTGTCCTATTCAGAGTTGCAAATTGAAGAAAGAAGCCCTGTTTCTGTTGTTTCAGAGTAGCAGCCGTGTTAGTCTGTATCTGCAAAAAGAACCGGAGTACTTGTGGCACCTTAGAGACACCCTGTCTCCTGGCAACTAATGACCTGGGCCCCTCCTCTACAAATGTGCCAGCTGAAGGTGTTAGAGAACAAAGAGATCAGGTGACCTCCTGGCCCGGGAAAGAGACAAAGCCCAGAGGAGGAGGGACTGGAGAGTTCAATTTTGAAGCTGGCTGGGGACATGGAGTGAGTGCAGATGTGGGTGTCTGGCTCACTGCCCCCCAAAATGGACCCGGCTGAGGTGTCCTGTTCTCTGTACCTACAAGCTCTGTTTTAGAGCGTGTTCCTGTCAGCTATAAACCTGTTTTACTCACAGAGAGGAGACTTCACCAGGATCCTGACTGGCCTTGTAGGGAGAAGTTCCAGAGCATCTTCCAGAGACTCTGTGACAATCTGGGCACCTGGCTAGATGGACCTTTGGTCTGACTCAGTCTGGCTGTTCTTATGTAACAGTGTGTGGGGCGGGGAACTGCTCCTGGCAGGGTGGGATGAGACCCCGGTGATGCTTGGGACTCCAGGGGAAGGAAAAGGACAGGGAGTTCCTAGTGGGAGTTGGAAGCAGGCAGAGAAATGTCCAGCGAAGAAGCAGCAGTTTGGTGCTGGGGAGAGACTGAGGCACCAGAATCTGTGGATTTCCACTGGGCTTCCCTGTGCTGTGCTGAGAGTGGGAGGAGGTCTGGGCACGGGGAGATGCTGCAGGGTTTGGACTTTGTCAGAACAGGGGCTGCGCTGGCGGGACATGGGGGAGAGTCTGTACCAAGCCCTGCATGAAATGCAGCAGCTGATGGTCAGGTACTTTCTGTATGGAAAAGCCGCGTGTGTGTGTGTGTGTGTGTGTGTGTGTGTGTGTGTGTGTGTGTGTGTGTGTGTGTGTGTGTGTGTGTGTTGGGGGTCAGGTTTGTGCTGGGAAAAGACCTTTGTGCACACAAACATGGAGAGACCCTCACAGGCAAAGAGATGGACACCTCCACCAGTCCCTCTCTGGGCCCAACTCTGTACATCCCTGAATCAGTCCCTGCCTGTTCCTAGAGCCACTGAAATACAAACAATTCACTGTATTTTGGCAGGTTTCAGAGTATCAGCCGCGTTAGTCTGTATCAGCAAAAAGAACAGGAGTACTTGTGGCACCTAGAGAGGAACAAATGTTTTTGAGCATGTGACGAAGTGGGGGGGGTTTCTTGTTTTTTCTGTATTTTCCAGTGGGTTGCATGCAGAGGGAGGGGGACTCAGTGTCCCCGGGTGTTACTGTTTTAACGAGGTGAGGGGAGAGGGAGTTTGTTGTTACAGAGGACTGGAGAGGGAACTTGGGACCCTGACCGATGCCCTGGAAGATGGAGACCCCATCGACTAGTGACCTGGTGCCCTGGAGATGCAGCTCAGGAGTCACAGCCAGTTCTGGCCAGTGGGAGGACAATGGGCTGGGGAGAGAGGACCCCAGTGACCTGACCAGCCGGTTCCAGCCAGAGGAGAGCTGCGAGGAGAGGAGACCCAGGCCTTCCTGTTTACAACCCTGTTTACCTGGAGAGAAGACAGCGGACAGAGGCAGGGCTTGGGGCCGGGAATATCGGAGGCCCAGCTGGGAAGCAGGGGGGGTTCTGGGCTGCAGAAGGGGATCAGGCAGAGCCCACCTGGATGCAGGGGGACTGGGATATGCTATACTGAGGGAGGCCAGGCCTGAGGCCCTGAGAGTTTCCTGTGCTGTGTTCAACTCTCAATAAACCCTCCTGTTTTATGCTGGCTGAGAGTCACTCCAGTCTAGAGAACAGGGGGCATCAACCCCATTGGGGGTGAGGAGGCCCAGGGGGTCCAGAACGCATGGAGTCCCTGAGGGGGCCCACGGCAGAGACAGACATGCTAAGGCTCAGAGAGGTGCGGCTCCAGGAGGTGGAGGGGCCTGACCCCAAGAGAGAATGGACCCCCGAGAAGGACTGTCTCACTGAAAGGGGCACCCCCATGCACCTCACGGGGCCAAGAGTGGGCATGATTTGTGAATCTGTGACAGAGCATAGGCTTTCACGGGCTACAACCCACTTCATCGGCTGCATGCAGAAAGCTTTTGCTCAAATAAATTTGTGGGTTTTTTTTTTTGTATTTTGGCAGTAGCTGGACATGATTCCTGGGGCAGCTGGGCTGACAGGTCAATTGGGCGCTGGGTGTGAGGAACTGGGAATGTTCTTAATGTTTTCTCTGAATACTGTGTTGGTGCCTCAGTGTCCCCATGGCAGTTCTTAAGTATCTGGCAGAGCAATGGCCAGTGCACCTAAATGCCTGACACTCTGTCTCCTAGCAACTGATGGCCTGGGCCCCTCCTCTGCAAAGGTGCCAGCTGAAGGTGTTGGAGACAAAGGGATCAGGTGACCTCCTGGCCCGGGAAAGGGGCTGAGCAGAGAGGAGGGGCTGAGGGAGGGGTGGTTAGTCTGGAGCTGGCTGGGGTCAAGGGTGGAGGGCAGACCTGGGGGTCTGGCTCACTGCCCCCCAGAATGGACCCGGCCGAGGGGTCCGGTTCTCTGTGCCTACAAGCTCTGTTTTAGACCCTGTTCCTGTCATCGAATAAACCTCTGTTTTACTGGCTGGCTGAGAGTCACGTCTGACTGCAAAGTGGGGGTGCAGGACCCTGTGGCTTCCCCAGGACCCCGCTGGGGTGGACTCGCTGTGGGAAGCGCATGGAGGGGCAGAGGATGCTGAATGCTCCAAGGAGAGACCCAGGAGGTGAAGCTGTGTGAGCTTCTTGCCCTGAACAAGTCTGCTCCAAGGGAGAGGAGGCTCCCCAAAGTCCTGCCTGGCTTGGTGGGGAGCAGTTCTAGAGCATCGCCCGGTGACTCAGTGACACTGGGAGACTGGGTAGCTCTGGGGGCAGTTTTGATAATATCTCTGGGGATGTTTGTCCTGTTCTAGCCACTGTGTCTTTCTGGGCAGGGTGGGGGCTCATATTCCCCTTGTCACTCTGCCCTCACTTTTCTCTTTATCAGCCGCTTACCATTTTTGTACCAGTCCAACTCTGCTCTGTCACTGTGTGTCTGGTGCAGTAATAGGTGGCTGGGTCCGCAGCTGGCAGCGAGCGGAGCTGCATGGAGACCACATTTTTAGCCATGTCTCTGGAGAAGCTCAGGCGGCTCTGGAGAGACGGGGTGTAGCCTGTGCTCCCAGCAGAGTTTATATCCCCGAGCCACTCCAGGCCTTCGCCGGGGGCTGCCTGACCCAATCCAAGTATAACCATTGGTAGTGATGGAGACCCCGGAGACAGCGCAGCTCAGGGTGAGGGTTTCCCCGGGCTTCACCGCTCCTGGGCCGGACTGGACCAGCTGCACCTGGCAGAGGACACCTGGGAAAAGGAAAATAGAGCATTAAGGCCCCGATTCTGCTTCAAGGCATCGATCTCGTCTCCCAAATCTCCCCTGGACACTCACATGGGGCAGCGGCCAAAGACAGCACGAGGAGGAGTAAAGATTTCATGTTGGTCTTCAAGTGAAACGCAAACCAGTGAAGATGCGGGTCAGGCCCTGAGCAGGCGGGTCTTGGTGAGAACCCAGGAGCTGCTCTTTTAATGGGAATGGGTCTGAGATTTGCATGAAACACCTCAACCTCCCCTGTCCCTCTTGAAAAGGAGCTGGAAGAAGGAGTGATCTCCAGCGCCCATTGGCCAGTCTCACCCCATTAGCTGTGTGACAGGCCGGGAGATGAGCAGAGCATTAGCGAGCACCTCCTAATCACTGTCCTGGTTCCCACTGTCCAGGGTCTGAGACTGGTGCCCATCACCGTGGTATCTTGGCACTGTGTGTTTGTGAGTATAAAGTTGGGGATTGTTTTGAGCTCCAATCAAGGCGATAACAGAGGGTTTGTTTAGGCAGGGAGGGCTCAGATTCTTCCCTCCCTGCTCACATTTAAAAGTTCTTTCACCACCGCCCCAGTCCCCCCAGGAAACCTGGAAATGACGCCACAGGACACAAGGGAATTGTGAGCATTTCCCTCACACAGGGACTGGCATGTGGCTATCTCCAAGTGGGAATAAACTTCCCAGGAGGCTGGAGCGCAGTGTGGGGAATGGGAAAATCAGACCCCAGCCCACCATTTCTGTCTGGGATTGTAAAATGAACATCGCAGCAGAGGATACTGCAAACTGCACCGACAATACAGAGAGTGGATGTCCCGATGCTGAGACTCTCTTAGGAGTATCCAATGGAGGAGGAAAGGCCAGTTTTAGGAGCACGGGCTCACAAAGAGCTTTGGGGAAAGGGGAGGGACCCAGGCCTGAGTAGAAGATGCAGTTTCCGGGCTGGGGTTGCACTGAGAGGAATGAGGAGTGTGGGAAATGGAATGCTTTGCGTGGGGGCTTTTTCAACAGACACACAACGCACAGCCAACCTGCGGAACTCCTTGCCAGAGGATGCTGTGAAGGCAAAATGTATAACTAGGTTAAAAAAAAAGGAATTGGAGGAGGAAAGGTCTATCAAGGGCTATTAGCCAATAAGGTCAGGAACCAACTCCATGCTCTGGGTGCACCTAAACTTCCAACTGCCAGAGGAAGGGAGTGAGTGACAGGGGATGGATCACTGGGTGATTCCCTGTTCTGTTCATTGCCTCTGGGGCACCTGGCACTGGCCACTGTCAGTAGACAGGATACTGGGCTGGACGGACCTTTGGTCTGACCCAGTATAGCCCTTCTTATGTACTTACGTAGCAGCGTGTGAGGGTGGGCTCACTGAGGGTTGGGATGAGGCCTAGGGGATATTTGGGACTCCAGGGGAAGGAACAGCCACAGAGAGTTCCTGGTTGGGTTGGAGGCTGGCAGGGAAACGTCCAGCCAAGAACGAGCAGTTTGGGTTCTGGGGGGAGATTGAGGCACAAGAATATGTGGATTTCTCCTGGGTTTTCCTGCACTGAGAGTGGGAGGGGACTGGGCAGGGAGAGATACTGCAGGGTCTGGGCTTGTCAGAACAGGGGCTGCGATGGCTGGGGCCAGGACTGGCACTAGGGTTTTGAGTGCCCTATGTGCACGGCAATTTCGCCGCCCCGCACGCTGGTCCCGCAGCTCCGGTGGAGCTGCCACAGTGGTGCCTGTGGAGGGTCCAGTGCTCCATGGCTACGGTGGAGCTGCCGCAGTAGTGTCTGCGGGAGGTCCACCGGAGCCGCGCGAGCAGCCGACCATCCACAGGCACCACTGCGGCATCTCCACCGGAGCCGCGGACCACCAGACCGCCCACAAGGACCACTACGGCAGCTCCATGGGAGCTGCCTGCCGCCCCTTCCGGTGGCGCCCTGATCCAGGGGACACCCTGGGCTGCCAGCTGCCGCGGTGGCGCCCTGACCCAGGGGACACCCTCGACTGTGGGCTGCGCCAGCGGCTCAGATTCCCTCTCTCTCCCAGCAGCAGCAGCTGCTCAACCATTTAAAAAAAATTTGGGGGCGCTTTTTGGTGCCCCCAAATCTCAGCGCCCTAGGCAACTGCCTAGTCCACCTAAATGGTTGCACTGGTCCTGGCTGGGACAGGCTGAGAGTCTGGACCAAGCCCTGGAGAGAAATGCAGCAGCTGTGTGTGTGTGTGTGTGTGTGTGTGTGTGTGTGTGTGTGTGTGTGTGTGTGTGTGTGTGTGTGTGTGTGTGTGTGTGTGTGTGTTGCCCCCTAATGGAGGGAAGGAGGATTGGGGGGATATGTGTGTTGTGCTGGAAATAGACCTCTTAGTCTACACAAACAGGCAGAGACACTCACAGGCAAACAGATTGACACCTCCCCTGATCCCTATCTGCACCCAACTCTGTACATCCATGAATTGTTCCCTGCCTCTTGCTAGAGCCTCTGAAATTCAAACAACTCAGTGTATTCTGGCAGTAGCTGGCCAGGATTCCTGGGGCAGCTAACAGGTCAATTGGGCACTGAGAAACTGGTGGCTTCTGGGAGCAGTTTTAACAATATCTCTGGGGACGTTTGTCCTGTTCTAGGCATTGTGTGTTGCTGGGCAGGGTGGGGAGTGGGGGCTCAAAATACCCTTGTCACTCTGGCCTCACTTTGCAGTTTATCAGCCGCTCCCCCTTTGTACCAGTCCCACTCTGCTCCGTGTCACTGTTCATGTCTGCCTGGCTCAGGAATTGGTGGTGGTGTCTTCAGCTGTCAGTGAGCTGAGCCTGGGGAGAGCTGGTTCTTGGAAGTGTCTCCCCGGCTGGTGGTTTAGCGTTGGAAGGACGGGGCATAGCCTGTGCTCACATCACTACCTGCAACTACAGAAGCCACCCACTCCAGCCCTTTCCCAGCGGGCTGCTGGATCCCATCTAGCTCGTACTGTGAAGTCGTGATGGAGAATCCCTAGACAGCACAGGTCACTATGCGGGTCTCTGTCTCTCCGTCTTCGCTGGCCCTGGGCTGGACTGGACTGGCTGCACCTTGGAAAAGGAAAGCAGAGCAAAGAGAGAATTAGCAACTAAATAAATCTATGGATCTGTCCCTGATCCCCCCCACTGCCCCATAGACACTCACAGGTGAGGGCGGAGAACAGGGAAGGAAAAAGCAACAGAGATTCCAGTCTCGTTTTCATGCAATGAGAAAAATTCTCCTGAGGGAAGGACCAGGCAGTTCTGTCTTTATATCGATATAAAGGGCTCTTTAAATCAGTTTCTGTACTCCTCCCCGACGAGAGGAGTAGTGCTAAAATCGGTATTACCATATGGGATTAGGGTTAGTGTGGCTGCAAATCGACGGTATTGGCTCCGGGCGGTATCCCACAGTGCACCACTGTGACCGCTCTGGACAGCAATCTGAACTCGGATGCAGTGGCCAGGTAACAGGAAAAGCCTTGCGAAATTTTGATTTTCATTTCCCGTTTGCCCAGCATGGAGCTCTGATCAGCACGGGTGGCGATGCAGTCCCAAATCCAAACAGAGCTCCAGCATGGACCGTACGGGAGATACTAGATCTGATCGCTGTATGGGGAGACAAATCTGTGCTATCAAAACTCCGTTACAGAAAACGAAATGCCAAAGCGTTTGAAAAAAAAATCTACAGGCTACACAGTGCTGTGACACAAGCGTAACGGGAAGCCAGAGACTCAAATTGATGCTCATGGAGGGAGGGAGGGGGTACTGAGGACTCCAGCTATCCCACAGTCCCCAGCAGTCTCCGAAAAGTATTTGCATTCTTGGCTGAGCTCCCAATGCCTGTAGGTTCAAACACATTGTCCAGCGTGGGTCAGGGAATAGCTCATCAATTTACTCCCTCCCCCCCCCCCACGTGAAAGAAAAGGGAAAAAATCGTTTCTTGACTTTTTTTAATTCACCCTATGTCTACTGAATGCTGCTGGTAGACGCGATGCTGCAGCAGTGAAGAGCAGTATCCGCTCCTCTTCCCTCCCCGGTGGCCGACGGTACAACATGCTTGATAACTGCTGAATACTCCTGGCTGACCTCAGGGGTGCCTGGGTGAAAATAGGAATGATTGCTGGTCATTCCAAGTAGATGGGACAGAAAGGCTGGTAACCATCTTCATCATAGCAACTGGGGGCTGAGCCCCATCAGCCCCCTCCCTTTCCTGTGTAAAGAAAAGATTCTGTCCTGCCTGGACTGTCATAGCAGCGGGATGCTGGGCTCCTCTCCCCCGCACCGCTTAATGCCCTGCCTGGACTGTCATAGCAGCGGGAGGCTGCCTCCCCCTCATTTTATCTCACTAACAAGTCACTGTTTCCTATTCCTGCATTCTTTATAACTTCATGACACAAACGGGGGGGACACTGCCACGGTAGCCCAGGAAGGTTGGGGGAGGAGGGAAGCAACGGGTGGGGTTGTTGCAGGGCACCCCCCGTGAATGGCATGTAGCTCATCATTTCTGCGGGATCTGACACAGAGCAGCTGTACTCTCTGATACACTGGTTCTCTAGTACACTTGCCCCATATTCTAGGCAGGACTGACTCTATTTTTAGAAACCATAAAGGAGGGATTGACTCGGGGAATCATTCCCAGTTTTGCTTTTGCGCCTCCGGCCGATCTCAGCCAGGAGCACCCATGATAGCAGCAGACAGCACAGAAGGACAGATAACCGTCATCTCATTGCCAAATTACACTGGCAGCAGACGGTACAGAACAATTGGTAACCGTCTCTGCTATCATGCAAAAGCAAATGAATGTTGCTGTGTAGCACTGGAGTATCGCCTCTGTTCGCGGCATCCAGTACATACACAGAGACTGTAAAAAAAAAAAGCTGAACGGGCTCCATGGCTGCCGTGCTATGGCGTCTGCCAGGGCAATCCAGGGGAAAAGGGCATGAAATGATTGTCTGCCGTTGCTTTCCCGAAGGAAGGAATGACTGACGACATTTACCCAGAATCACCCGCGACAATGATTTTTGCCCCATCAGCCACTGGGCTCTCAACCCAGAATTCTAAGGGGCGGGGGAGACTGTGGGAACTATGAGATAGCTACAGAAAAGCTACCCACAGTGCAACGCTCCGGAAGTCGACGCTAGCCTCGGACCATGGAGGCACACGGCCAAATTATTGTGCTTAGTGTGGCTGCGTGCACTCGACTTTACACAATGTTTTATAAAACCGGTTTATGTAAAATTGGAATTATTCCATAGTGTAGACGTACCCTGAGGCTCCCAGAGTTTGTATTGAAATAGGAATCCCCTGGGGCAGGCGCTCGGTACACGGCGATGTCCCCTCAGGGACAGCTGTCCCCTTTACACCTGGAGAGACCCTGCGCTCGGCTCAGTACATGGACTAATGATGGCTGGCTGAGGGTAGGAAGATGGGGCCAGAGGACAGTTGCCGGAACCTGGACTCAGGAGAACCCCTAGGCAAGGCATTTCCATCCAGATTTCATCCAGAGACTATAAACTACCGGTGAGACCTCCAGCTAGGCTGGGCCTTATGCTGGTGTCACGGAGTCCCCGGGCGATGCTCTGGAACTGCTCCCCACCAAGCCAGGCAGGACTTTGGGGAGCCTCCTCTTCCTTGGAGCAGACTTGTTCAGGGCAAGAAGCTCACACAGCTTCACCTCCTGGGTCTCTCCTTGGAGCATTCAGCATCCTCTGCCCCTCCGTGCGCTTCCCACAGCGAGTCCACCTCAGCGGGGTCCTGGGGAAGCCACCGGGTTCTGCACCCCCACTTTGCAGTCAGACGTGACTCTCAGCCAGCCAGTAAAACAGAGGTTTATTCGATGACAGGAACTGGGTCTAAAACAGAGCTTGTAGATACAGCGAACCGGACCCCTCGGCTGGGTCCATTCTGGGGGGCAGTGAGCCAGACCCCCAGGTCTGCCCTCCACCCTCGACACCAGCCAGCTCCAGACTCACAACCCCTCCCAGCCCCTCCTCTCTGCTCAGCTCCTTTCCCGGGCCAGGAGGTCACCTGATCCCTTTGTCTCCAACACCTTCAGCTGGCACCTTTGCAGGGGAGGGGCCCAGGCCATCAGTTGCTAGGAGACAGAGGGTCAGGCATTTAGGTGCACTGGCCCTTGGCTCTGCCAGAGACTTAAGAACTGACATGGGGACACTGAGGCACCAACACAGTACTCAGAGAAAACATTAAGAACTTTCCCAGTTCGTCACAGCTGGGTAGGAGAGATACAGCCCCCTTCATCCCTTAGGGTGTGACCCACAGGCTGGGGCAGTCAATGGGTTTCTCTCCATTGGAACTGTGGCTACTGCTGACTGTGCTGGGCAAATGGAATAAATACAAGGCATGTACAGACTCTGCCAATAGAAATGGAGCTCCTGGGAACATCTGAGGGAGAAGGAATCACAGCTGCTGAGGGAACGTGTCACGGAGTCACCGGACGATGCTCTGGAACTGCTCCCCACCAAGCCAGGCAGGACTTTGAGGAGCCTCCTCTCCCTTGGAGCAGACTTGTTCAGGGCAAGAAGCTCACACGGCTTCACCTCCTGGGTCTCTCCTTGGAGCATTCAGCATCCTCTGCCCCTCCGTGCGCTTCCCACAGCGAGTCCACGCCTCAGTGGGGTCCTGGGGAAGCCACCAGGGTCCTGCACCCCCACTTCGCAGTCAGACAGTGACTCTAGCCAGCCAGTAAAACAGAGGTTTATTCGATGACAGGAACAGGGTCTAAAACAGAGCTTGTAGATACAGCGAACCGGACCCCTCGGCTGGGTCCATTCTGGGGGCAGTGAGCCAGACCCCCCCATGTCTGCACTTCACTCCTTGTCTCCAGCCAGCTCCAGACTAACAACCCCTCCCAGCCCCTCCTCTCTGCTCAGCTCCTTTCCCGGGCCAGGAGGTCACCTGATCCCTTTGTCTCCAACACCTTCAGCTGGCACCTTTGCAGGGGAGGGGCCCAGGCCATCAGTTGCTAGGAGACAGAGTGCCAGGCATTTAGGTGCACTGGCCCTTTGCTCTGCCAGATACTTAAGACCTGCCTAGGGTACACTGAGGCACCAACACAGTACTCAGAGAAAACGTTAAGAACATTCCCAGTTCGTCACATCTCTCCCCCCTTCGAGACCGAACTGAGCGAGGTCACTCCAGCCAGTGACCTGGGGAAGTTCAAACCCACCAACGTTCCCATGGATGCCTCAGCATCTCTCCCATCCCTTAGTGTTAGTTACACCAGGACAGTCCAGTCTCATGCCCTCCCTTAGGTCGGGTGTGCTTGATGGCACTTGCAGGCCACATGTGGGAAGGTTTATGCAGCCCACACCCTTTGCCACCCCAGTACCCCTGGGGTTCAAGCTGGGATTGGGTCTTTTCCCAGCCCTCTGGTCTGTGATTCGGGCTCTCTTGGTTAAGAGCCCCCATCTTGGCCTTGGCCAGCTCTGGGCTTGGGCAGCCGCCTCCCACTTTGCGGCCCAGATACAACGCCTCTGCCGTCCCCCCTTGCACTTTTCAGCTTTTACCGTCAGTCACACCTCCTTGAGGCAGCCCAGCCCCCTCTTCACCTGGGACACCTGTTCCTCCCAGGTCTGGCTAAAGATGCACATGTTATCAGTGTCTGCCAGGGCCAAGTTCTCCATCACCCTTTGCTTGTCTAGAATCTCCCCAGGCCTAGGCATGGGGTCGGCATCGGACGCTGTGATGGCTTTAAGCTTCTGATAGCCCCCATAAAACCAGATCATCCTGTCTCCCTTGGGGATCAGCCCCACGGGTGAGGCCCATGTGCTGTAAAATGGCTGGATCCCATCTAAAGCCAGCATGTCCCTGACCTCTCTCTCCAGGTTCTGGGCTGCTTTCCCAGTGACTCTGAACGGGGAACACCTGATGGGGAGATTGGCTCACACCTCAGGGAAGAGATCCCCCAGGGGGTCTTCCCCCTTCTCCATCCAATCCTCCCCCTTCAGGTCCAGGGGTCCCCTCACTCTCCTCCCATCCAGCAGCTCGAAAGGGAAGAACCCTGTGGATTCCTGGGGCACCACCAGCTGCCTCCCGATTCCCCCTAGTTCTACTTCCCCTTGGGGAGCCCATTCCCGGTACAGGAATCCCTTCTCCTGCAGGACTCTGTCCCTGCAGCCTTCCCCAAGGGGCTTTGCAGCGCTGTGGCCAGCAAGTTCCCTCAGCTTCTCCAAGGAGGGATCCCTCTGCAGCTCGGTCTGGGATTCAGCAGCTGGGGCAGGGAGTGGGACCTGCTCCCTCTCGCTGGCTGGGCCTGGGGTCACAGCCCCCCTGAGCCCTGTCCCTGGTAGCTCCCTCCCTGCTGTGTAATCACTTCCCAGCAGCACGTCTGGACCAGGCAAACCTGTTTGGCAGCTGACCTGCCCTGCCTGGGTGTCCCCCGACTCAGCTGGGATCTCAGCTCCCCCCGTGCTCAGCGCTGCCCTTGCTGTCCCAGTGGGGGCAGGCAGCGAGCTCTCTGCTCTGGTCACAGCATCAGAGCCAGCGTGAGCCCCCTCTCCGGTGTGCAGAGGGGTGGGGAGCATCTCTCCCTCCCACTCAGCCCCAGGGGGCTGGTTACAGGTAGGCAGGTATCCTGAGCCCAGCAGCCCCTCCCCCCTGCCAGCCAGGTCATTTGCATTTTCACTGACCATTTCCATCCTAGCCAATTGGTTCCCTGGATTTGAATTCAAACCCTCGGCCGTTACAGGAGCGGGGCCTGGATCCTCTCCCATGGGGAGACAGTCACCCCCCAACAGAGCCTCCGAGCCGATATCTTGGAGAACCCCAACTACCAGCCAGCCCGACCCCTCCTGCATCTGCACAGGGATCTGGGCCATAGGCAGGGCGAGGGGCTTCACTCCAGGGAACTTCACCAAGGTCCCACAGTCCCTCTGCATCTGGGGCTGCACCACCACAGCTCTCTCTGTCCCAGGGTCTTGCCCCCGCAGGCGTTTCCCCACTGACCCCTGGGCAGCCCCCTATGTCTCTCTGCTCCACCATCACCAGTCCACGCTGCTGCTGCTTCTCCTGCAGCTTTTCCTCGGGCTCTTGCTCTCTCTCACGGTCCTCTCGCTCTCCAGGGCTCTGCTCCCATCCCATCCGTCTCCAATCTCCTGATGGGGAACCCAATCGTGAAGACCCTCATCTGATTTGGGACCAGACTCCCGGGGATGCCTGGCTGATGCTCCAGCTGCTCTCAGATCCTCTTATAGCCCCATCTGGGCCAGGAATCTGCTCCTCAGAGCGGTCCACCTCCTCCAACTGCACGATTAACTGTGCCTTGGTGAACGTCCCCATGCGTAACCCTCTCTTTGTGCACAGGATCACAATGTCCTTCTTAAGGAGATGGCGATAGGCCATCACTTCACCTTTCTCAAGTAGCTCTGGACTCACAGGGCTGTGTGCTCTTGGCTCCCCCATGGTTTCCAGGAAGAATCCCTGGTGTGCCAGCCCTTCTTGTGATCACCACCTCTCTGCCAGGGTCGAGCGGCAAGCTCCTCCGCCCCTGAGACTGCTCACTGCAGTCTTCAGGGGATCCCGTTACTCCAACAGTCCTTCTCGCTGGTCACACACTCCAGGAGATTAACCGCCCCCTGAAACCGTCCCTCTCTGAGCTTTCAGCACGCCTGGTCCTCATTATCCCTCCTTTGTTTTACTGCTCCCCAGTCACTTACTGCAAGCAGCGCCATTCACGGGGTGCAGTACGTCCCGCCGCTGCCACCAGTTGTCGCGGAGTCACCGGGCGATGCTCTGGAACTGCTCCCCACCAAGCCAGTCAGGACTTTGGGGAGCCTCCTCTCCCTTGGAGCAGACTTGTTCAGGGCAAGAAGCTCACACGTCTTCACCTCCTGGGTCTCTCCTTGGAGCATTCAGCATAGTCTGCCCCTCCGTGCACTTCCCACAGCGAGCCCCTCAGTGGGGTCCTGGGGAAGACACCGGGTCCTGCACCCCCACTTCACAGTCAGACATGACTCTTAGCCAGCCAGTAAAACAGAGGTTTATTTGATGACAGGAACAGGTTCTAAAACAGAGCTTGTAGGTACAGAGAACCGGACCCCTTAGCCGGGTCCATTCTGGGGCAGTGAGCCAGACCCCCCCATGTCTGCACTTCACTCCTTGTCCCCAGCCAGCTCCAGACTAACAACCCCTCCCAGTCCCTCCTCTCTCCTCAGCCCCTTTCCCGGGCCAGGAGGTCACCTGATCCCTTTGTCTCCAACACCTTCAGCTGGCACCTTTGCAGGGGAGGGGCCCAGGCCATCAGTTGCTAGGAGACAGAGTGTCAGGCATTTAGGTGCACTGGCCCTTTGCTCTGCCAGATACTTAAGAACTGCCATGGGGACACTAAGGCACCAACACAGTATTCAGAGAAAACATTAAGAACATTCCCAGTTCGTCACAGAGCGAAAGGCTGGTTTCAGGCACCAGAGACTGAGAAACAGCTGTAGTTAAAAGGGAGCAACTGGGCATGGAGAGACAATGCCTCTTCTGGGGTGTCTCAGCTTGAGAGCTGGGGCTGCAGCAGCCTTGGAAGGAAACACACAATAGAGGAGAATGGAACAGATTTGTCTGTAGGCACCAACATCTGGAGTGAGACAGGGCCAATGTCTTGTTCCCTTCAGGCAACAATGGAAATGGTAAATTACAGCACCAGAAGCAGCAGAGAGTCCTGTGACAGCTTATAGAGTAACAGACGTGTTGGAGCATGAGCTTTCGTGGGTGAATACCCACTTCGTTGGATGCGTGTCTCTTTGCTGCTTTTACAGATCCAGACTAACACGGCTACCCCCCTGACACTTTACAGCACCAGAGAGGCCCGAACCTCCGTGTTGAATCCTCTTTCCCTAAGGCCGTGTCTGCACTACAGAGTTAAGTTGAGGCAAGTTAGGCTGATGATCACACACCGCTCCCTGTGTCGGCAGAGCAGCTCCACAGTTGGTTCTTAGCACTAACAGAGAGAGCAGTGCACTATGGGTAACTATCCCACTGCAGCTCACCCCCTGCTGCTGCTGGGGACTGTGGGAAGAAGGAATGGATCGCAGTGCATCATGGGTAACTATCCCACTGCAGCTCACCCCCTGCTGCTGCTGGGGACTGTGGGAAGAAGGAATGGATCGCAGTGCACCACGGGTGCGGGCTCAGAGCTTTTTGTCTCCCATCACTCCATGGGCTTTTATGTTTTGTGCCGTATTTCAACAACCCCTGTAAACTGGGCACCCGCCTGAAATCCTGGCTGCAGCCCCGCTCTGCAGTCCAGGGATAATGTAGAACTGATAAATGAAATTGTTTTTAATTTATTAATGTAACTTCTGTTCACCATCCACACTGCACTTGCCTACACTGTAACTTCTGTTCCATATTGTAATTCAAACCCCATTTTAAAACACTCACTCCATTTTGTAAAAGCTTCCTCCAACCTTCATTTTTGCAAACCCTGCTGTAATCTTATTAGTTTAGTTTAGATGTGTGAATGAGGTATGTATGAATGATGGAATCAACCTCCAGCCCCAGCCTGTCCTGATGAGATAAAGTTCAAATACCAACGGCTGAAGACCTAGACAACAGCCCTAAACAAAGTAAGAAGCATCCACCCTAAAAAGAAAAGGACAACAGAAGGAAGATCAAAGCCAGGTTCAAGGCTGAAAGTCACGCCTGCAATTGATGGGTGATCAATCCAAACCCAGAGGCAGCGTGACACAGCAAGACCTATAGACTTTGAATCCAAACTAAAAGCCTATAAAAAAGAAGGGTGAGATGAGAGACTCTGGGTAACATTCTGCTGCCAACATGGAAGGACATCAGTGCCTGCCCAGCAGAGATCCAGCTTGTCCTTGTGCCCAGCTTTCCTGGCCAGTTAGCCGCCACAAGCTATGAACCCAAGCTACAAAATCAAGCTATGAACTTAAGCTATTTTCAGGCAGTGCCGGTGCAAGGAAGTTTCGCGCCCTAAGCGAAACTTCCACCTTGTGCCCCCCCTAGCCCTGCAGCAGCTCCCCGCCCCCCCCGCACTGAAGTGTGCCGCCCACCCCCTTGGCAGCTCCCCATGGCAGCTCCCCACCCCCTGGCCTGAGGAGCCCTGCGGTACCTCCCCACCCCAGCTCACCTCTGCTCTGCATCCTCTCCAAGCAGGACTGCACAGTGGAACCGGCGTGCTGACCCAGGGGACCTCCCTGGGTTGCCAGCGGCGTGCCAGGGCAGCCCAGATGATTCCGGGGGCCTGGGGTCTTCGGCGGCGGGAGGCCCCTGCTTTGGAGGTAATTCGGCGGGGGGGGGGGCCCTTCTGCTCCAGGACCTGCCACCAAAGTGCCCCGGAGACCCACCGCGGGGCCCCTCCACCGCCGAATTGCCGCCGAAGCGGGACCAGCTGCCGAAGTGCAGCCGGGTCTTCAGCGGTAATTCTGTGGCGGAGAGCCCCTGCCGTGGGTCTCCGGAGCACTTCGGCGACTGATCCCAGAGCGGAAGGGCCCCCCACCACCGAATTACTGCAGAAGACCGGGCTGCATGTCGGCAGCGGATCCCGCTTCAGCGGTAATTCACCGGCAGGGGGCCCTTCCACCCCAGAGCGGAAGGACCCCCTGCCAGCGAGGACCGGGAGCAGAAGAAGCTCCAGGGGCCTGGGCCCCGTGAGAGCTTTCCGGGGCTCCCGTAGCGAGTGAAGGACCCCGCTCCAGGGGCCTCTAAAAACTCTCATGGGGGCCCCTGTGGGGCCTGGGGCAAATTGCCCCTCTTGCCCCCATCTCTGGGCGGCCCTGCTGGTGCGCTGACCCAGAGGAAGCCCTGGGCTGCCGGCAATGGCTCCCTGACTGGGGGGACCCCCTGTGCTGTTGGCTGCCGCAGTGGCGCCCTGACTCAGGGAACCCCCTGTGCTGCCGGCTGCCGTGGCGGCACCCTGACCCGGGCAACACCCTGGGCTGCTGGCTACCGCAGCGGCGCCCTGACCCGGGGGACCCCCTGGGCTGCGGGCTGCCGTGGCGGCGCCCTGACCCGGGGGACCCCAGGGGCTGCTGGCTGCCACAGCGGTGCCCTGACCCAGGGGACACCCTGGGCTTCCGGCTCCCGCCGGCAGCTCAGACTCCCTCTCTGTCCCAGCAGCAGCCGCTGCTCAACCATTGAAAAAAAAATTTGAGGGCGCTTTTTGGGGCCCCCAAATCTTGGCATCCTAGGGTCTGCCTAAATGGTTGCACCGGCCCTGTCTTCAGGACTGGTAACTGTGCCGCAGCTGCAGAACATCTGATGGATGTGTGTGTGTGTATGTGTGTGTGTGTGAATGTGTGTGTGTGTATAGGTATTAGGTATAATGTGTGTGTATAAGAATTAAGATATTAGTTATTAGTCATAAATCAAATTGTTATCATAATAAATGTGGTATCTTTGTCTTGCCCCCGAAAAGATCCTGTGTAGTTTTGTCTGTACAACATTATGGGCTATGAACACAGGGGGCTGATCACGCAGTATTTCACGAGCTGCGAATGTGAACAGGAATGATTGTATTGGCCTCCCCCACCCTCGCTTTACTCTCTGTCCCTAGCACAGCAACACGTGGGAGCAGAACTGCGGGGGAACTGCTGCGTGGCCACACGGGGGAAATGCAGCATCTCTAGGCGCTTCCTGCTGAGGAACCGCTTTGGGGGTGGAGGGTGTGAGAGGAAACCCGCTGCCCTCTGCTGGGCAGAATGAGACTCTCACACACACAGGCAAACACACAGACACAGGAGTCCTGAGTTATTTCTGTGTAACTGTGTTGCCATGAATCTTTCTCTGCCTGTTACTATAATACATGTAATGTAACAAATGTCACATTTCTCAGTAGCTTTGCAAAGCTTCCTGTAGCAGCGGAAAGGTAAATGGTGTCCAGAGAAACTGGGTGGCAGCTGGAGGCATTTGAAAAGCTATCTATTAGTGTGCAGGTTGTTCACATTCGGTCAACTGCATGTGTCTTTATCCCTGAGGGGCTCAGCTCTCCCCGCTTCCCGGCCTCACTCGGCTGCTTAGAACCAGCTTCCCCTTTTTGTGCCAGTCCCGCTCTGCTCTGGGTCACTGTGTCTCTGGCGCAGTAATAGGTGCCGGTGTCTGCAGCTGTCAGCGAGCGGAGCTGCAGGGAGAACTGGTTCTTGGCGGTGTCTGCAGAGATGGTGATTCGGCCCTGGAGAGACGGGGTGTAGCCTGTCTCCCCGCTACGATACGGGTACACATACCCCATCCACTCCAGCCCTTTCCCGGGGGGCTGCCGGATCCAGTTCCAAACGTAGCTGCTGCCAGTGATGGAGACACCCGAGACAGCGCAGCTCAGGATGAGGGTCTCTCCGGGCTTCACCATTCCCAGGCCGGACTGGACCAACTGCACTGAGAGAGGACACCTGGAGAAAGGAAACAAAGTGAGGAAAGCATTACCACCGAACAAATCTGTGGTTCTGTCCCTAATTCCCCCGCTGCCCCATAGACACTTACAGGTGGGGACGGAGACCAGGGAAAGGAAAAGCCACAGAGATTTCATTCTTGTTTTCATGCAATGAGGGAAACTCTCCAGTGGGCAGGACCGGGCAGTTCTGCGTCTGGGCAGAGACTGAAGCTCCTAGAACCAGGGGTTTGTATTTAAACAGCAACCCCCGGGGACGGATTTGCATGCGGGTTGCACCCAGAGGATATAAGGCGACAGGGAGACGTCTAGATAAGGAGTATTGTCTGGTGGAGTCAACAGAAACACGTCTGCAGCGCGTCTGGGCTGAGATGGAGAGGTCACTAAACTGTTCATCTTTCCATATCTGCTGTGCCCTTACATTATCTTATTTCTGTTTCACATAATTCCTGTGGCCCTTCGGATTATGCCGACTGACATTTTCACTGAATTCGTGTATCACAACAGAATTTTGGGACAGTTTATTATGGGACATTAGATAGACGTTGCTCTGGTAGGGCATGCGGCAGAGAGAAATTACCTAAAGTCTCTTTTGTTTAATACAACATTGTATGTATTGTGTTCATATTCTATTCACTTTGGGTGTGTCTAGAAGAGAGAGAGAGAGAGAGAGAGAGAGAGAGAGAAGATTTTTGATTTTGGTATCTGTTGTTCATATTCAATTTACTGTGTGTGTGTCTGTGTGTGCATAGAGGGGTATCACTGTGTATGACCTTGTGTTCATGTGAGTGTGTGTGTGTCACAGCCAGGGTCCAATGCTCCATCTAAAACTGGTTTCATTGCACTGCATAGAATCCTCTGCCCCCCTTTTTTTGGTATTTAGATCATTAAATAATGTTAAAAATCTGGTCCTAAGAAGGAATCAGACACATCACAGATCAGTGTGAGGTTCTCCCCATGAGAACATAAGAACAGCCACATTGGGTCAGACCAAAGGTCCATCAAGCCCAGTGTCCTGTCTGCGGACAGTGGCCAATGCCAGGTACTTCAAAGGGAATGAACAGAGCAGGCTACCACTGAGTGATCCATCCCCCATTGTCCAGACCCAGCTTCTAGCAGTCAGAGCATGAGGTCGCATCCCTGCCCACCGTGGCTAGTAGCCCTTCATAGACCTGTGCTCCATGAACTTACCTATTTCTTTCTTGAACTTTCTTAGAGTTTTGGCCTTCACAGCATCCCTTGGCAACGAATTCCACGGGCTCCTTGTGCAAGTTGTGAGAACAAGTGCTTCATAAGAATGGCCATACTGTGTCATACCAAAGGTCCACCTGATTCTAGCCCAAGCGGAATTATAAATCCAGGCTAAAATCTTCATTGAGACTCAGGTGAGCCTGAAACCTGATGTGTCAGTTCAGAGGATGGAGTAGAGATTGTGGAGCGGGTTTGAGGTTATTTCACCAAGTGATTCCTCACATATACCCCTGCCTCCCTGCCAGCAATCAGCCATCTCTAACTCTGCCCTTAAACATCTCTGAGCCCCTTCAAAGTCACACAAACCCTCTTCCCAATGTGTTGCTATGGAAAAGAGGAGGACAAAACTCTCCAGAAATTCATTTCCTTGTCCTTGGAAATATAAAGGTGAGTTTTCCAAAGGTGCCTAGGGGATCTGTCCTCCAAGGTCCCCGTGACCCCTTAATCTGCCTACTTACAAATATATTCACAGATGTCCCCGATCTCTTACATTGCATATTGCCTTTCCAGCTGGGAATGTGCATTGTTTTCCAGAAAGAGGAGTAGTCTCTCTCTCTTCAGTTTTATAAGTATTATTTTCCCAGCAATGAAAACACCGTTCATCCCACTGTCCAGGGACAGACCCACGTGAGTGTCTCCTACACTCTTATTCCTCTCCTTGAAACGGCTCAGCTGGAACCACAGACACTAACAACATCCCAGCCATCGCTGATTGAGAATTAGGCATTGACAATGCTAGATAGCAAAGAAAGAACCCATAGAGATGAGTGTGATACATGTCCCTGCTCTGAGTGACACTGATAGACAGGGGGTGTACGGGCATAGATAGATAGATAGATAGATAGATAGATAGAGGGGGTGGATGGGGATAGATAGATAGATAGAGGGGGTGGATGGGGATAGCTAGATAGATGGGGTGGGTGGGGGTAGATAAATAGAGGGGGTGGATGTAGATAGAGAGACAGACAGACACACAGCAGGTACTCCAGAGAGGGTGATGGGTCCCTGGTGAACACGGGAGAATGCTAATGAAAATTGTGAGGCATTAAATGCCCTGCATATCTGCATGGAAACCACATCCCCTTTTCTACCAGTCTCCGCTGTGCTCTGTGTCACTGTGTGTGTGTCCGGGCACAGTAACACGAGACGGTGTCTGTAGCTGTCAGGGAGTGGAGCTGCAGAGAGACTTGGCTCTCGGAGGACTCCGCAGAGATGGCGAGACGGCCCGGGAGAGATGGGGCAGAGCTTGTCCCCCCATTGCTATACGCTAACATAGGGGGTTCATACACATATCGCACCCACTCCAGCCCTGTCCCGGGGGGCTGTCAGTGCCAGCGCCAGCCGTAACTACTGTCAGTGATGGAGAACCCAAGACAGTGCAGGTCAGCGTGAGGGTCTCTCCGGGCTTCGCCGCTCCTGGGAAACTCCCCAGCGGGCAGGATCGGGCAGTTCTGTGTCTGGCGAGATACTGAGGCTCCTAAAACCAGGGGTTTGTATTTTACCAGGACCCCCCCGCGGCAGGGGTTTGCATGAGGGTTTCAATCAGGGGGATGGAGATGAAAGGAGCAGGACGGGCTCTGGTTGGATGGAGATGTGCCTGCATTTGACGCTGCGAGAGGCAGAATCCAGCTCTCTGCACGTTCCCCCGGGGAGTGTCAGTGAGACAGGACAGCGCTCTGAGGGCCTCACCCAGAAACCATGGCTGCCTCCATTGCCAGGGGGTGCGAAGCTGGCCCCAAATGCTTCTTTCGTGTAGTGAAACCCGGCATGGGAGGAAGCCACAGCGCCCCGGGGTATAAAGCAGGGTGGGGGCCCATCTGCCCCTCCCCCGGCTCGCTGGGTATTTCCCCTCCCAGCACGAAAGGAGACAGTGGAATTGCAGGGGCTGAACTGGCCAGAGTCCAGCTGTCTTTGGCGCGGCCAGTGACAGAAGCTTCAGGGGATGATGCCGGGTGCCCCCCAGTGGGATATTGTGGAATATCCAGCTCAGAGGGAAGTTTCTTCCTAAACCCCTGAGTTTCCGGTCGGTTCGCTCTCCGAGGAAGCCTTTGAACAGACTGACTCATGGAAAGTATCAAAAAAGTCTTTAGTTCACCCCAACGTCATCTACATGGACAGAATTTCTATTGGTGTGTCCCTGTGGGTACCATCCTGTATGGCTGGGGAAGGTGGTGGGCGATATGGGAACATGGAAAAGGAGGTTTCTAAGTTATGTCTACATTGTGAAGCTGTCAACAAAACTTTTGTCTTTCAGGGGTACCTTAAAAATCCCCCCCACCTCCCACGAAAGACAAAAGTTGTGCGATGCAAGCGGCAGTGTGAAAGCGGCTTTGACGGCAGCAGCACTCTCCTGCCGACAAAGCTGTCGCTGCTCACAGTGGATGGAAGTATTTTGTCAGCAAAAGTGCTGACAAGGTACCCACAAAGAGTGTCCTTAAACAAGAGTGTAGACAAGAGTGTCGCTAAACAAGAGTGTAGACTAGTTTGAATGGCCCAGATTTGAAAAGGAATTGTACACTTAATGTGTATTCCCCTTGGTAATTGTTAATAAATAGAGCAGGGGTCGACAACCTTTGGCACGCCACTCGCCAGGGTAAGCCCCCTGGAGGGCTGGGCCGGTTTGTTTACCTGCCCTGTCTGCACGTTCGGCTGATCGCGGCTCCCACTGGCTGTGGTTTGCAGCCCCAGACCAATGGGGGCTGCGGGAAGCAGCGTGGGCTGAGGGATGTGCTGGCTGAGGCTTCCTGCAGCCCCCATTGGCCTGGAGTGGTGAACCAGCCAGTGGGAGCCGTGATCCATGAACCTGTGGGCACTCCAGGTAAAAAAACTGGCCTGCCCCAACAGGGGGATTACCCTGGGGAGCCATGTGCCAAAGGCTGTGGATCCCAGAAACAGAGGATCAGGATATTAGGGAGTAAGGCTCTTTCACTGGTAAAAGGTTCTGCACACCGGCAGAAGTAGTATACACCTGGAGCCCTACCTTTTGAGAAAGGGTGTGGGTGCTTAAATTGACCAGGTTAGTTACACTCTGAGCCCTACGAATTAGGTATGGGTAGCCTTGAGCCCTATGAATTGGGTAAGGGAAGGTGCTTTTCGCCTGGAGGCCTACCAGCTGGGAAAAGGTGGCATGCCCTAATGTATGCAGGTAACACGGTAGGTTCCTGTTTAAATACAAAACCCAGATTTTAGGAGCCTCAGTCTCTCCACAGACACAGAACTGCCCGGTCCATCCTGCCCACTGGGGAGTTTCCCTGCATGAAAACAAGAATGAAATCTCTGTGCTTTTCCTTTCCCTGTTCTCTGCCCCCACCTGTGAGGTGTCACCTCTCATGTGTAGCTGGTCGAGTCCTGCCCTGGCGTGGTGAAGCCCAGAGAGACCTTCATGCTGACCTGTGTAGTCTCCAGGTTCCCTGTTAGCAGCAGTGGCTACAACTGGGACTGGATCCAGCAGCCCCACAGGAAAGGGCTGGAGTGGATGGGATATGTGTATCCTCATTTTGGCCTTCACAGCATGCCTTGGCAACGAATTCCACAGGCTCATTATGCAAGTTGTGAGAACAAGTGCTTCAGGATAGCCATTCATGGTCCGATCCTCCATGAACTTATCTAGTTCTTTTCTGAACCCTGTTCTAGCCTGGGCCTTCACAACATCCTCTGGCAAAGACCCACAGGCTCTGTCGCGTCTCTCTGAGACTGAGTCGCCATCCCTGCACACATCTTCAAAAACCAGTTCTCCCAGTTTGCTGAAAGCTGCAGATACTGCCATGTATTACTGTGCCAGAAACACATACTGTGATACAGAGAAAAGCAGGGATTCCTACAAAAAGGGGAAGCTGTTTCCATGCAGATATGCAGGGCACTTAATGTCTCACAACTTCCACTGTTTGTAGGCTTGATAGACCTGTGGTTCATGAACTTATCTATTTCTTTCTTGAACTTTGTTAGAGTTTTGGCCTTCACAGCATACCTTGGCAATGAATTCCACGGGCTCATTATGCAAGTTGTGAGAACAAGTGCTTCAGGATAGCCATTCATGGTCCGATCCTCCATGAACTTATCTAGTTCTTTTCTGAACCCTGTTCTAGCCTGGTCCTTCACAACATCCTCCGGCAAAGAGTTCCACCGGTTGCCTGGTGGGGAAAGAGCTGCAACTTCAAGGTAAGTGTCAAGGTATCTTTCCCACTTTGAACTTTAGCATCCAGAAAGTCGGGACCTGCATGTACCCTTCTAAGCTTAATTTCCTAGCTTAGATCTGATAGCGCTGCCACCAACCAGAAGTTCCAGTGTCTGGTACACTCCCTGTCCCCCAAAACCTTCCCTGGGGAACCCAAGACCCAACCTGTTGGGTCTTAAAACAGAGAGAAATAAACTATTCCCCCTCCTTCCCCCTCCCAGACTTTCCCATCCCTGGGTTATCCTGAGAGATACACTGATCCAAACTCCTGGGATCTAAAACAGAGAGAAATTAACCTTCCCTCCCCTCCTTTCCCCGCCACCAATCCCTGGTGAGTTCAGACCCAATCCCCTTGGGTCTTAAACAAGGGAAAAAATCAATCAGGTTCTTAAAAAGAAAGCTTTTAATTAAAGAAAGAAAAAAGTAGACATTATCTCTGTAAAATCAAGATGGAAAATGTTTACAGGGTCTTCAGCTTATATAGACTAGGGGGACTCCCTCCCCCTTAGCCTAAGATACAAGTTACAGCAAACAGAGGTGAAAATTCTTCCAGCAAAATACACATTCACAAGTTAAGAAAACAAACATAAGACTACTGTGCCTTTTCTAGCTCGTACTTACTATTTTGAACAAGAGAGACTGTTTCAGAAAGATTGGAGACACCAGGTTGCACGTCTGCCCCTCTCAGTCCCAAGAGCGAACAACAAACAAAACAAACAGCACAAACAAAGACTTCCCTCCACCGAGATTTGAAAGTATCTTGTCCCCCGATTGGTCCTTTGGTCAGGTGTCAGCCAGGTTTACTGAGCTTCTTAACCCTTTACAAGTAAAAGAGAAATTAACCCTTAACTATCTATTTATGACAGTAAGAAAGGCTGATTTTGGACAGGTGTCTGACAAACAGCCTTAACTGAAGGGGAGGCAACTGGGCATCAGGAGAATGTTAGGCCTGAATAAGAATGTAGCACAAAGCAACTTATGCCAGCCTGAACAAACTTAGGCTAACAGAGGTTTCTGGGTAATTCATAAGTGGAAAACACCCAGGAGTTGCCTGTCTCTCACAGAGTTAGGCAGCCATAAGATAAGAAAGGAACGGCATTCCTGGCATAGTACTAGATGTACTGTGTTAGGAACAAGTCGTTTGAAGAACGATCCCAGACTTCCAGACTCTCTGGGCAAAACTCCCTGTTTCTGTTCTATGTTTATTCCTAATTGCTACATTCCTAATTGTTAGTGATTGTTAAATTATTATTAATCAAGTAGATCATTTAATCTTGTAAGACATGAGAATGCATGTATGGTAGAAGTTTCTAGTTTCTAATTGATAAAGAAGGAGGGGTTGGTTGCTTAATTAATTAATCAGTGATGCGATGGAACTGTCTATATAAGCCTAGGTTATTTTGCAAGGAGTAAGCTGGTTCTCTTTGGAGATGAGCTTGCTCTCTTTGTCGTTGTGCACCCTTCAATAAAGAGCATTTGATGGAACCTTGCTGGTGTTGCCTGTCTCTCGTGGTCAGACAACGAACCTTGCCGTTTGGGGTACCAGAGTCCCCAACAAGAAGATACAGTTTTGATCTGTGTGAGAATGAGGGCTCTGTGTGTGTGTCTGTGTGTCTCTGTGTGTGTGTTCATCACTTTCGTGCTATGGGGTGGAATGAATCCTTCTCCATGTCTCTCTTTACAGGGAACAAGGTTGAATAAACCCATTTTATTCCTTTTGCCTCCTGTAAGTATCCCCGGTGCCTCAGCCAGTACAGGGGAAGTTGCTGTCCGAGGGGGGCCCTGAATGGGTGTGAGGAAATTACTTCTCCTTTTTGTAGGAATGCTCTGCTCTGGGTCACCGTGTGCCTGCCTGGCGCAGTAATAGGTGCCGGTGTCTGCGGCTGTCAGCGAGCGGAGCTGCAGGGAGAACTGGTTCTTGGCGGTGTCTGCAGAGATGGTGGTTCGGCCTTGGAGAGACGGGGCGTAGCCTGTGCCCCCGCCATATGGATACACCCATCCCATCCACTCCAGCCCTGTCCCAGGAGGCTGCCGGACCCAGTGCCAGGCGGTATCGCTGCTAATGGAGGTCCCAGAGACAGCGCAGGTCAGTGTGAGGGTGTCTCCGGGTTTCCCCGCTCCTGGGCCGGACTGGACCAGCTGGGTAGCGGACAGGACACCTAAGGGAATTAGAGTTAAATCGTAACTACCCTTTCCAAAGGCTCGGCAGGAGCGTTGGGCAGTGCGCGGCGAATCCCGGCCCTGCTACTCCTGCCCGAGCGCGGCGAGTCCAGCGGCCCCGCTCCGGCGGCTGGAGCGCGGCGCCTCCCGGTCCCGCTCCCGCTCCCCCGGCAGGAGCGAGGCAAGTCCAATGGCCCCGCTCCTCTGCCCCGAGCGCGACAAGTCCCGGCCCCGCTACCTCGGCCGGAGCGCCGCCCGGTGAGTATAAGCCCCCGAAGCGGCCCCGCACTCGCTAAAGCCGCCCTGCCGTGATCATTTCCCCACCTGCCCTAGACACTCACAGGGCGAGACGGGCAGCAAACACAGAGCAGATAACAAAGGTTTCATCTTCCAGTAGGAGACTCAAGCGAAGGAAATGCAGTTCTCTGGCAGCCAAGAGCGGGTGAGAAGCCAGGGTTTGCCTTTGTATGTGGGAACCCGGAGCTGAGATTTGCATAAACATCACACACCCCGCCACTGCACTGCAAAGCGCGATCTCTAGCTACTGCTGTCCAGTCAGTTTCTAATTAGTGTCCACTTTGCCCCTTCCTTCCTGTGCCCCTATATTGGCACCCATCACAATACATTTTGAGTTCATGTTTGTGATTTTAAAGTTGTCGGTTCTTTCCAGAGACCACAGGGCGCTCCATTTTGCACAGATGACTGTCTTTTCTCCCATTCCTCTATGCAGATTTACAAGTCCTTTCCCTCCTGCTGATACCCTGAAAACCTGCAAAGCACAGGAGAGGCCCCAAGGGAGGCATGTTTCCCGCATAGGTTGCTGTAGAATTAACTCTCTGCCCCTCCGGGCTTTCATCGCCTTGTATTGGGGTCAGTCGAATTCCGCTCTGCTTGGGCGCAGCGCACCCGCCTGGTGAGACCCAAAGCTGCAGCTGCTGCTTCCTACGAAAAGTCTCGTTCAGCGCTGCCCGTCAGCGGGAATGAGAAGCCTGGTGGGAAGGGGAAGTTCCTGATCATCACCCTAGAGGCTCAGACTCAACTTCTAGCCATGAGCGCCAGAGTCCTCTCAGCGAAGAGCGCCGATTTCCCTGCCTGTCCCCGCCCCTTCTTTCCTCCCAGAGCAGCCGTAGCTCCCTGGCCCAGCCCTGCTGCAGCAATAGCATTTTCCTGTTATTAATTTTACTAAAGACATCACAGGCCGCAGCCAAGATCATGCCCCATGGTACTGGGCGCTGTGCAGACTCACAGTCAGAGAACGCTCCTGCTCCCTGATCCAAGTGCAGAAATCCCTATTTGTATAGAAGGGGACCTGAGGCAGAGATGAAGTAAATTCCCCTGAGGCTAAGGGGGCCTCAGGCAGGATGAGAACTGAACCCAAATCTTCTTAAACCGAGACCAGCACCGTCCTTCCTCTTGCGAGAAACTGAAATTTGCGGACTGATTTTTCAGAGGCCTTGGACACCGTCAGCTTCCGTTGACCTCAGCTGGAGTGTGCTTGGGGGCATCTGCAATTTCCACTGCATGTCCTAAATGTGGTTTCTGGTGAGTCTGGGAGTCTCACTCTGGGATTCCAGTTCGAGACACGATGAACCTGATTCCCAAGGGTGACATCCGCTCACAGCTCCAGCTGAGGTCAAAGTGTTCAGCATCTTCCAGAGATAAGGCCCACAGTGTCTTGGGATAAGTGTCCAAAATATGATGTAGGGTGCACATTTCAGCGCTGCAGCACCAGGAAACGAAGCGTATGAAATTCCTTGGTGGGAGTGTCTGGGAGGGGGTGGGATGCAGGGCAGAATTGGAGGTGGCAATGCCCTGTCTGTATTGTCCCCTAGGGCACAAACTAAGTGTTAACACTGGTTGACTATTTAGAAACCGGCTTCCCCTTTTTGTGCCAGGCCCTGCTCTGCTCTGTGTCATCATGTATTGAGCACAGTAATAGGTGCTGGTGTCTGCAGCTGTCAGCAAGCCCAGCTGGAGATAAAGTTCATCCTTCGAGGTGTCCCTAGTCATGGTGACAAGAGGTTTGAAAACCGAGTTATACTCTGTGGTCCCTCCTGCTGCAGAGCTCTGGATAATCCCCATCCACTCCAGCCCTTTCCCAGCCGGCTGCCAGGCCCAGCTCCAATAGTAGCTGCTGATGGAGACACCAGAGATTTTACAGGTGATACTGAGGGTCTCTCCGGGCTTCACCACTCCCGAGTCGGACTGGACCAGCTGCGCCTGAGAGAGGACACCTGGGGAAACGGAAACAAAGGGAGGAATGAATTAATCTCAGCACAAATCTGTAGATCGGTCCTCGATTCCCACCCACCTCACTGCACCCCACCACCTCATCCCACAGACTGTACAGGTGGGGGTGGAGAACAGGGAAAGGAAAAGCAACAGTGATTTCATTCTCATTTTCATGTAATGTGGGAGACTCCGGGCAGTTCTGTGTCTGGGGAGAGACTGGGGCTCCTGCAATCAGGGGTTTGTATTTAAACAGGAGCAGGGATTTGCATGCGGGTTCCCCTGGGTGGCTATAAGGTGAGTGCTCAGCACATGGTGATGTCCCCTTCACACCCAGAGAGACCGTTACTCAGCTCAGCGCACACGCAATGACAGGAGGTGATGCAGTAGGGAGCGGGTGCATTGACCTGGGAATGTCTTTAGTTTTACTGGAACTGACTGCATGGGGGATGGGAGAGCAGGGAGTGACTTTAGGTGAGGGACGGTACCTGAGCCTGTAACCTGAGCCAGGAAGGGCGTGGGGCGAGTTCACACCTTTGCCCAGCACAAAGGGAGAGGGGGAGAGACTCTGCTGAAGGGGGTTTTAGTTTTGGTTTTGGGCTGGCTGGGAAGAGGCAGGAACCCCAAGTCTGGGGTCTAAACTCCTTGCCCCCCAGAGGGACCTGACTGAGGGGTCCTGTTTGTACCGACAAGCCCTGCTTGGGACTGTGTTCCTATTGTCTAATAAACCCTCTGTTTTACTGACTGGCTGAGAGTCACGGTGAATCGCAGGAAGTGGGGAGTGCAGGGCCCTGACTCACCCCCACTCCGTGACACAGGAGGCAGCTGTAAGAGGGTAGGAAGCAGAGTCCTTAAGACAGGGCCCTGGACTGGGACTCAGGAGAACTTGCTGGCTGGGTGGTCTGACCGTTTCATTCAGTTGGGATAAACTAATTGGAAGGCCTGTGTATCTCGGCAGTGTTGTCTGGTGAATGGGGAGTTACACACCCCCTTCGTGTCTTAGGGTGTCATCCAAAGCCCATTGACAGAAACCAGTGTGTTTCCATGAATTCTTATTCCCTTCCCCCAGCTGCACTTCTGTTTGTGGGTGTCTGGGGGAAGCAATCAACAGAGTCTTTTGTTCTCTGATATTCCACAGTGATTTGTCTGGCACCTATGGGCCTATGCTGGGCATATAAAAGAAATATAAACAATGTACACGTGTTGTCCACAGGAATGAATCTCACCTGCAAATGTCTGATGGGGAAACAGCTCAAACTGCAGTGGGAGAAAGGCTGGTTTCAGGCACCGGAGAGCGATACTAGGTTTAAATGAAAGTGGACGGAACTGGGCATGGAGAGAAGATGCAGCTTGTGGGCTCTGTCAGAACGAGGGCTGTGATTGTAGAAACAAAGGGTGGGGAGAGACAGTAAAGAGATGAAGCACTTTATTTTGGGGTCCATTTTCAAACAGAACAGTTACATGTGTCATTCCTGTCCTCAGCTGGAAGCAACCCCCGCCCGGTGCTGACCGGACCAGAGCCCTTACAGGTGATACTCAGGGGCTACGTCCAGACTACCTGCCGTATCGGCGGGTTAAAATCGATTGCTCGGGGATCGATATATTGCGTCTAATGTAGACGCGATATATCGATCCCCGAGCGTGCTTATATCGATTCCGGAACTCCATCAACCCCAACGGAGTTCCGGAATCGACAGGGAGAGCCGCGAACATCGATGCAGCGCCGTCTGGATGGGTGAGTAATCCGATCTTAGATATTCGACTTCAGCTATGTTATTCACATAGCTGAAGTTGCGTACCTAAGATCGATTTCCCCCCCCTAGTGTGGACCAGCCCAGGATCTCTCCAGGCTTCGCCACTCCTGAATCGGTCTGGACCAGCTGCACCAGGGAGAGGACACCTGGAGAAAGAGGGAAAACAGCTGGAACCGGTGTACTCCCCACCTCGGTGTTTCTCAGCGTCCCATGAAATACTCACCCGATGAGGCGGTGAGCAGGAAAAGGGAGAAGGGCAGTGATGATGTCCTGGTGATGGTTAATGGAGAAACTCCCCAGGGGGCAGGACCGGGCAGTTCTGTGTCTGGGGAGAGGCTGAGGCTCCTAGAACCAGGGGTTTGTATTTAACCAGGAACCCCCGGGGCAGGGATTTGCATGCGGGTCTCACCCAGTGGGGATGGGAGATGAATGGGGCTGGCAGGGGGAGCTCTATTCACAGGGGAGAAGCAGCGAGCGGTGTTAAAGCTCCTGCTCTCTAGGTAAATGTCAGAGAGATTTGATGACAACCAGGGCCGGTTCTAGGAACCAGCCCTCCAAGCGTGTGCTTGGGGCAGCACATTCTAAGGAGTGGCAACCCCCCCTCCTTTTCGTGTTTATTTTTTTGTTTGGAGTGGCAAAAAGCCACTCGCCCTGTCAGCGCACGAGCCAGGATCCGCACCCCCTTCCCGGCCTGGCAGAGCCCTGCACAGCCCACTCGGGGGAGGAAATGCCGCGCTGCTCTGGGGAGACTCAGAGTGGCAGTGGCAGCAGGACCCCTCCCCCTCCCAGGTCTCACTTCCCTCCCTTCCCGGCTCCTCACACGCTCTGGGAGCCCCTCTCACGGCCCTGCAGCCTGTGCTCAGCTCCGGGGCCCGGGCTGCGGCGGCAAGAGGGTCTCCCGGACTGTGTGAGGAGCCAGGGAGGGAGGGAAGCGGGACCTGGGATGCAGGGAGGGGTCCTGCTGCCGCTCTGAGTCTCCCCAGAGCAGCGTGGCATTTCCCCGCGCGAGTGGGCTGTGCAGGGTGCAGCGGGGCTGGGCAGGGGGTGCGGATCCCAGTTCATGTGCTGACAAGGTGAGGGAGGGAAGTGGGATCCCCTGGAGCCGAGCCCGGGCTGCAGAGGCAAGAGGGGCTCCTGCAGTGTGTGAGGAGGTGAGCGGCCGGTCGGGGTGGTCCGTGCAGAGCAGGTAGCCCCGCAGCCGGAGATCCTCGCCTTCCCACCTACCGGGGCTGGGCCAGTGCACGCTGAGGCTGAAGAGCAGCAGGCCCAGGGGCTCTCCAGGTCCTTGGCCCCCAGCATGTTAAGGGTGAGGGCGGTGGGCACGAACTGATCCAGTTCAACCACCAGCAGTGCCGCGAAGCCCAGGGCGGGCCGTGTTCTCCGTGCCGCCCCGCAGCTGCCCTGCCACCTGTAAGTACTCCAGCTCCGTGCGGCCCAGCAGCTCCACCCGCATGGGGACGGAGTCGTGGCTGGGCCAGAGCTCAGCTGCTCTGTGCTGGTAGCAGATCCCACATTTGGGAGTGGGGAGCCTGGTACTGGGGTGGCTGGGGTGTGGGTGGGGAGGGGGAGAGAAAGCCCAGTGCTAGTGTTGCGGGGTGGAGGAGTGGCACTGGTGGGTGAGGGGAGCCCAGGGCTGGGGTAGGGGGGCAGCCAAAAATTTTTTTGCTTGGGGTGGCAAAAATACCTAGAGCCCGCCCCGGTGACAACACAGAAGTCTGGACTCTTTGGTGCCGATTTACCAACTGGAACAGGAGCTACAGTGTGGGCGAGGAAATGTTCTTCTGGGAGAACATCAGCCAATATGATCCCAAAAGGAAAACACAGACACACAGAGAGATACACTCACTGACAGACAGACAGACACACACTCTAACAGAAAGACACACACACACACACAGAGATATACACAGAGAGATACACAGTCACTGACAGACAGACAGACACACTCTAACAGAAAGACACACACACACACACAGAGACACACAGAGAGATACACACTCACTGACAGACAGAGAGATACACACTGACAGAAAGACACACACACACACACACACAGAGATACGAACTCACAGACAGACAGAGATACACAGTCACAGACACACACACACACTGACAGAAAGAGAAAGACACACACACACACACACACACAGAAGTCTGGACTCTTTGGTGCCGATTTATCCACTGGAACAGGAGCTACAGTGTGGGCGAGGAAATGTTCTTCTGGTAGAACATTAGCCAATACGATCCCAAAAGGAAAACACAGACACACAGAGAGATACACACTCACTGACAGACAGACAGACACACACTCTAACAGAAAGACGCACACACAGAGATACACACAGAGAGATACACACTCTGACAGAAAAACACACACACACACACACAGAGATACACACAGAGAGATACACACTCACTGACAGACAGACACACACTCTAACAGAAAGACACACACACAAACTCAGATACACACAGAGAGATACACACTCACTGACAGACAGAGAGATACACACTGTGACAGAAAGACACACACACACACACACAGAGATACACACAGAGAGATACGAACTCACAGACAGACAGAGATACACAGTCACAGACACACACACACACTCTGACAGAAAGAGAAAGACACACACACACACACACACACACACACACACATACACACAGAGTCTGTGTGCAGGGGACGGGTCTGTACCCAGCACTCCTGGCTGAACTGGCCTCACTGCTCTGCTCAGAATCCGCTTCCCCTTTTTGCACGGGGCCCCGCTCTGCTCTGTGTCACTGTGTCTCTGGCGCAGTAATAGGTGCCGGTGTCTGCAGCTGTCAGCGAGCTCAGCCGCAGATAATATTTGGTGTTGGAGGAATCCACGGAGATGGTGATTCGGCCTTGGAGAGACGGGGCGTAGCTTGTGCTCCCGGTCCAGTATCCCATCCACTCCAGCCCTTGGCCCGGGGCCTGGCGTATCCAGTGCCAGTAGTAGCTGCTGGTGACGGTGCCCCCGGTGACAGCGCAGGTGAGTGTGAGGGTCTCTCCGGGCTTCAGCACCCCCGGGCCGGACTCCTGGAGCCGGAGCTGGGACCGGACACCTGGGGAAAGCAGGGATCGGTCAGATTCAAACCCACCTTCCCCCCAAAGCAGCGCCGCCTCCCGCAGTCTCCCGCCGACACTCACCCGGGGCCAGAGCCAGGAGGAGCAGGGGGAGGAGCAGAGAGTCCATTGTGCGCTAGGCGGGGACAACACAGAGCTCGCAAGGGGCAGCTCGGGGCCGGGGACTGTGGGTCTGGGCACCCTGGGGCCCCTACTTGAACACAGAGCCCGGAGCGGGGATTTGCATAACGTGGGAGCGTCCCAGGAAGGAGGGGGGGAGAGAGAGAATAAAAAGGACCGGGTAGGGGGCCCTCTGCCTCTCTGTGCCCACCCTGGACAGACAGAGTGTGTTACTGTGATGAAGTGGGGCTGTTCTTAATGTTTTCTCTGAATACCATGGTGGGGGGGGGGGCTCTGTTCCTGGCCGACCCTCTGTCGCCTAGCAACTAATGGCCAAGTCCTTCACCCCCACCCCCACCCCTGAAAGGGATGCTGAAGGTATGGGAGAAAAAAGAGGTCAGGTGACCTCCTGGCCGGAGGGAGGGGCTGGAGGGGTTTTCAGTTTGGAGCTGGCTGGAGAAGAGGGGAGAAGTGCAGACCTGGGTGTCTGGCTCACTGCCCCCCAGAATGGACCGGGCGGAGGGATCCAGTTCGCTGCACCTACAAGCAGGGTCAGCTCTAGGTTTTGTGCCGCCCCAAGCAAAAAACTTTTTCGCTGCCCCTCCCCCCCCAGACATGAGCTTCCCCTCCTGCCCACCAGTGCCCCCCCCACTTACACCTCCTACACCACTTACACCCCCTGCTCCCCCCCAAACATGGAATCCGCTACCAGCACACTGCAGCCGAGCCCTGGCCCAGCTGGGACTCTGTCCCCAGGTGGGTGGAGCTGCTGGGTGGCGCGGAGTGGGAGTACTTCCAGGTGGCGGCGCGGCTGTGGGGCGATGTGAAGAACATGGCCCCCTCCCTGGGCTTCGTGGCACTGCTGGTGGCCAAGGTGGATCAGTTCGTGCTCACCGTCCTCACCGTCGACATGCTGGCAGCCGAGGACCTCACGGTGCCCTGGCCCAGCCCCGGCGGGAGGGAAGGCGAGGATCTCCCACTGCGGGGCTACCTGCTCAGCACTGACGAGCCCAGCCGACCGCTCACCTCCTCACACACTCCAGGAGCCCCTCTCACCGCCACCGCAGCCGGGGCTCGGCTCCAGGGGACCCCGTTTCCCTCCCTCCCCGGCTCCTCACACTCTTCTAGGTGGCCCTGCCCAGAGTTACAGGAGGCCCGGGGGAAAGCAATTTCAGGGGCCCTTTCCATAAAAAAAAGTTGCAATACTATAGTAACACGTATTTGGAAATGTGAAAAATAACTAGTGAAATACATACCAAAATTAACTTGTAATAATTTGAAAATACACCAAATACATGATTAAAAAACATTAAATGCTTTACTGGTCTGTCTACATTTGCAATTACATAACAGGCAGTTGCAGGGTGATGGTTGGTGCCAATGGGCTGTCGCTGCCCAGGGGTGGTGCTGCTGTTGCCCAGGGCTGGGTGGGGAGTTGGGCTCTGGGTTATGGGGTGCCTGGCTCACAGGGGCTGGGCTCAGGACTGTGGCGAGATGGGGTGGGGGGTTGTCCGGCTCAGAGGGGCTGGGCTCAGAGCTGGGGGTCAGGGCTGTGGGGGGTGCCCAGCTCAGAGGAGTTGAGCTCAGAGCTGGGGGTCTGGGATGCGGGGGGGACGGGGTCAACAGGTGCCCAGCTCAGAGGGGCTAGGCTCAGAGCTGGGCATCTGGGGTGGGGAGGATGGGGTTGGGGGGTGCCCAGCTCAGAGGAGCGGGCTTGGAGCTGGGGGTCAGGGCTCTGGGGGGATGGGGCCGGGGGGGTGCCCACCTCAGAGGAGCTGGCTTGGAGCTGGGGGTCAGGGCTGAGAGGGATGGGTTTTGGGGGTGCCAGGCTCCAGCCCGGCCCCTTACCATGCCACTTACCCCCTCCCCCCGACAGCGCTGCAGTGGCGTGGTGTCTCCAGCAGGCCTGAGTTCCAGCCGCTCGGCAGCAGCTCGCAGCCCCGCCCCCTCACCAGCTGAGACACCAGGGGATGGGGGAAGACGGAGGCGGGAGGAGCCTCTGACATACCCTGCGGGGCCTGGAGCCTGGGGAAAATCACCTCACTTGCCTCCCCTCGCCAGGGCGGCCCTGACTCTGGGAACCCCTCTCGCTGCCGCCGCAGCCCGGGCTCGGCTGTGTGAGGAGCTCCCGGAGCGTGTGAGGAGCCGGGGACGGAGGGAGGAGGGGTTCTGCTTCCGCTGCCACTCCCGGCGGCGCCGTGTTTCCGAGTGGGGTCTGCAGGGCTCTGCCGGGCTGGGCAGGGGGCGCGGATCCCGGCTCGGGCGAGTGGCTGCACCAGGGCCGGTTCCCGGCAATGATGCCCAAGCAAAAAAAATAAAATATAAAAATAAAAAGGGTGGGAGGGCAGAGTGCTGCCCCTTCGAAAGTGCCGCCCCAAGCACATGCTTGGGGGGCTGGTTTGCAGAGCTGGCCCTGCCTACAAGCTCTGTTTTAGACCGTGTTCCTGTCATCACAGGCTGGCTGAGAGTCACGTTTGATTGCGAAGTGGGGGTGCAGGACCCTGTGGCTTCCCCAGGCAGGACCGGCTCCAGGGGTTTTGCTGCCCCAAGCAGCCAAAAGAAAAAAAAAAAGCCGCAATTGCGATCTGTGGCAATTCAGCTGGAGGTCCTTCGCTCTGAGTGGGAGTGAGGGACCCTCCGCCGAATTGCCACCGAATACCTGGACCTGCCGCCCCTCTCCGGAGTGGCTGCCCCAAGCACCTGCTTGCTAAGCTGGTGCCTGGACCCGGCCCTGTCCCCAGGACCCGCTGTGATGGAGTAGGAACTGTCTGCACAGTGACAGGGCAGGTGTTGCAGACACAACAGTGCCAGAGGCAAGCAACAGCGGTTCGTTGCCTAGAGTGCTTAAGTGCCAATAAACACACCAGGGTGGAGAAGCAAACAACCGAATTTATTTGAGCTCAAATAAGGTGCCAGGGAGAAATAACAATCTCAGATCCTGCACACCTAAAACAAGCAGTTTCTTCCTTTTATATTCCAGTTGTTTACTACAAAACTTTCTTGCTGACTAGCTGATCTTTCACTTCCCTGTACTTTCCCATCCAGCTGCAGTATCCTTTTTCAGTCAATTTTTCGACTTCCCCCTCTCTGCTGCTGAGACATGTATACAGTATCTTAAAATGACCTTGAACGTGCTCTAGCCTAGCTTTAATGTCTTACAGCAGAGAACTGGCTATTACAATCAAAAGCTAACTGCTAATACTACATTTTTGCAGCTATTAGTACATTAGGTTACACTAGGTTACACAAAGTGTTTAACATGGAGGAACACTGGTTTATTAAGGCCTACAGCAGAAGGGCTTTATTGACACTTGTGGTCTATCACCTTTCCGAGTTACCTAGGGTTATGCCAGAGTGACACCAACACAGGGGATGACTTTAGGTCATGGACAGTACCTGGGCCTGTAACCTGAGCTAAGGAGGGGAAGGGGAAGTCAACACCTTTTCCCGAGAAGCTAGACAAAGGCAGAGAGCCGGCTGGAGGGAGTTAGTTCAGTTTTGGTTTTGGGCTGGGTGGCTGGAATTCAGGGAACCCCAAGCTGGGGATTAAGCTTCCTGAACCCCCAGAAGGAATTGATTGAGGAGTCCTGGTTGTGCCTATACACTCTGCTGTAACCTGTGTTCCTGATGTCCAGTAAACTTTCTGTTTTATTGGCTGGCTGAGAGTCACTGTGAGTCCCAGGAAGAGGGGTGCAGAGCCCGACTCCACCACATTCCGTGACACCCGCTGGGGTGGGGTCACTGTGGGAAGCGCACGGAGGAGCAGAAAATGCTGAATGCTCATAGAAGAGACCCAGGAGGTGAAACCGTGTGAGCTTCTTGCTCTGAAGACAGTCTGCTTCAAGGGAGAGGAGGCTCCCCAAAGTCCTGACTGGCTTGGTGGGGAGCAGTTCCAGAGCATTGCCCAGGGACTCCGTGACAGTTACACACATGCACACACACATGCTTTGCTCAATTGTGGCTGAGGAGGAAAATACAAAACTCCATAGTGAATTGAACCCTCACATCTCACCGCTGTATCTTTCATCAGTTTCTGGTGTCAATTCATTCACTCGTGTAGCAAAAGGACGCTCTGAAGAAGTCCAGTTTGGGGCCCAGGAACTTCAGTTGTTCTTATTCAGTACCTTTCCCTGTTTCAAAGCCCCAAACACCGCTCCTGATGCTTCCTGAAACTCAACAGTTATTGATTATTGGACACCTGTTGATTGGTTATTGATAGGATGCACAGGCGTAGCTGGGCAGGCAGTTAGCGGGCTCTATTACGTTATTAAGGGGAACTTGCGGTCCAGATCCACTTGACATCTTCCCAGATCTGACACTTATATTTCCAAGGACAAGGAGCTCAGTTTCTGGAGGGATGTGGACAGTTCTCTTCTCTTCCAGAACAACACGTTGTCAGAAGGGTTTCTGCGACTTTAAATAGTCTCAGAGATCTTCTATTCCAGGGCTGGGGATGGGTCACGTTCGAGGGGAGGGGGGGAAGCAGGGTGTATGCCGGGGATCTCTCAGTGAAATAACTTCGAATTGGCACCACGATCTCTGCTCCAGCCGCTGCACTGACACACCAGCTTTGAAGTTGATCTGACTATACGGGGACGTTAACCCAAATTCATTATTCGGCTTCAAGCCAAATCCCTGTTGCAACCTTCATTGTGGCACTGCTAGCAGTGGCCGCATAATGTATTATTTCTGTGATGTGTCCAGTCCTCTCCAACCGACAATGGAAATCCTGCCATGTTACAGTGTGCGTCTCCGTTTCTTTCTCTGCCACAGACTCCCTGAGGGTCCCTGAGCAAGTCACTTAGCCTGGCTGGTCCTCACTTCCCCCTCTGTCAAACGGTAATAATATCACCCCCCACCAAAAGGGGATGTGGTGAGGAGAAATGCATTGATAAGAGTGTGAGGCTCAGACACTGAAGTGATGAGAGCCATAAAATTACCTACGATAGAAAAATACATGATCACAGTGTGTCCCTGCCTCAGTTTCCAGTATGGACTTACCAGCCTCCTAGAAGTGCTGTGAGGCTCAATACGGATTCTAAGGTATTCGGGTGCCCTTAAGAGAGCTTGGTAGAGAGGGAGAGAGACAGAAGCAATGGCTGGAAAGTCAATACATATTCCCATCTGGAAAGGGAAAAGACACTCCCCAGACCAGAGGTAGGTTTTGTGTGTGTATCACTGAAGTGAATGAGCCCTGTTTTGGGGATATCTGGGCTCCTGTATCCTTATTAGCTGCACTGGATGGAAGGACATGGGTGTTGGTGTGAGGATGAATGTGGCTTGTGATGGGGAGACCATGGCAGAGAGCTTTAAACATTTGTATAGGGTTACTAAATCCCCCTGTGCTTTGATTGTGGGAGGTCAAACTCTTTCCTACAGGGACACAAGATCATGGGGTGTGTGTTGCACACAGTCACCCTGTTTCTTCTAGCAGAAAGATGGGAGGAGAAAGTCAGCAAAAATACAATTTAAAATACTTCCAGCAAAATACACATTTACAAATACAGAAAAAAATCAAAAGACTATAACCGCCTGTTCTACTTAATACTCACTATTTTGAATATATAAGAGACTGTAGCAGGGAGATTGGCAAGAAACCTGATTACACGTCTGGTCCCTTTCAGGACCCAGACAGAACAAAGTAAAACCCAAAAAACACAAACAAAGGCTTCCCTCCACCGAGATTTGAAAGTATCTTGTCTCCTGATTGGTCCTCTGGTCACTGTTTGTTAACACTTTACAGGTAAAAGAGACATTAACCCTTAACTATCTGTTTATGACACCCCCTCTTTCTCTCTCCCCCTCTCAGACTCTCCCTGAGAGAGACAGTAATCCTAACACAGAGAGAAATTAACCTTTCTTTCCCCCTTCCCTCCTTTCTCCCCACCAATTCCCTGGTGAATCCAGACCCCATCCCCTGGGATCTCACACCAGAATAAAGAAAAAACAATCAGGTTCTTAAACAAGAAAATCTTTTAATTAAAGGAAGAAAAAAAACAGTAAAAATTATCTTTGTAAATTTAAGATGGAATAAGTTACAGGGTCTTTCAGCTATAGAAACTGGGAATACCCTCCCAGACTAAGTATACAAGTACAAATTAAAATCCTTTCAGCAAAATACAAATTTGAACTCCTTCCAGCCAAATACACATTTGCCAATAAAGAAAACAAACATAAGCCTAACTTGCCTTATCACCTAGTACTTACTATGCTGGACACATAAGAGACTGTATCAGAGAGATTGGAGAGAAACCTGGTTGCATGTCTGGTCACTCTGAGAACCCAGAGTGAACAACAACCAAAAACTAACAGCACACACAAAGACTTTCCTCCCTCCAGATTTGAAAGTATCCTGTCCCCTGATTGGTCCTCTGGTCAGGTGACAGCCCAGCTCACTGAACTTGTTAACCCTTTCCAGGCAAAAGAGACATGAAGTACTCCTGTTCTATTAACCCTTAACTATCTGTTTATGACAGGGGGTCTCCTGCTTTTCTAGATGAATTAGCATCACAGAGGCACGAAACTCTATGTAGGTTCTGCTTCACCTTTTTGTCCGGGCCCTGCTCTGCTCTGTGTCACTGTGTCTCCCCTGGCGCAGTAATACACAGCAGTATCTGCAGCTGTCAGCGAGCGGATCTGCAGGGAGAACTGGTTCTTGGAGGAGTCGGTGGAGATAATGATTCGGCTCTGGAAGGACGAGTCGTAGTTCGTGTTCCAGGTGGAACCAACCGCTGTAATATCCCCGTCCCAGCCACTCCAGCCCTGTCCCAGGGGGCTGCCGGATCCAGTCCCAACCGTAATCACTGGTGATGGAGTAACCCGAGACAGCGCAGCTCAGCGTGAGGGTCTCTCCGGGTTTCACCGCTTCTGGGCTGGACTGGACCAGCTGCACCTGGGAGAGGACACCTGGGGAAAAGAACGGAGCTGACTCTTGCCTGGAAGCGGTGCATTCCCCACCTTGGTGTTTCCCAGAGTCCCATGAAATACTCACCTGATGGGGCGGCGAGTAGGAAAAGGGAGAAGAGCAGTGACAGTGTCATGGTGATTGTATTTAACCAGGAACCCCTGGGGCAGGGATTTGCATGTGGGTTCCCCAGGGTGAATATAAGAGATGAGAGGGGTGAGCTCTCAATACATAACGGTGTCTCCTTTACACCCCAGAGAGACCGTGTACTCAGCTCAGCACACATGTAATGACAGGAGGTGATACAATAGGGAGCGGGGTGGATTGACCTGGGAATGTCGTTTAGTTTTACTGGGACTGCTTGCATGGGATATGGGAGAGCAGGGGGTGACTTTAGGTGAGGGACGGTACCTGAGCCTGTAACCTGAGCCAGGAAGGGGGTGGGGCGAGTTGACACCTTTGCTCAGGACAAAGGGAGAGGGGGAGAGAAGGAGTGGGAGAGAGCCTGCTGGAGGGGTTTTTTGGTTTCAGTTTTGGGCTGGCTTGGAAAAGGCAGAGAACCCCAAGTCTCAGGTCTAAGATCCTTGCCCCCCAAAGGGACCTGACTGAGGGGTCCTGGTTGTACCGACAAGCCCTGCTTGGTACTGTGTTCCTGAAGTCTAATAAACCTTCTGTGTTACTGGCTGACTGAGAGTCACGGTGAATCGCAGGAAGGGGGGGTGCAGGGCCCGGACTCCCCCACACTCCGTGACACAGGAGGCGGCTGTGAGAGGATAGGAAGCAGGGTCCTTAAGAGAGGGCCCTGGATTGGGACTCAGGAGAACCTGCTGGACTGGGAAGTGGTCTGACGATTTCAGTCAGGTGGGATAAACTAAGTGGAAGGCCTGTGTATCTAGGCAGTGCTGTCTGGTGAATGGGGAGTTACACACCCCCTTCATGTCTTAGGGTGTCACCCAAAGCTCATTGACAGGAACGGGTGTGTTTCCATGGATTCTTATTCCCTTCCCCCAGAGCTCAGGCTGATGGGAGGAGTCCAGCTGCACTTCTCCTGTTTGTGGGTGTCTGGGGGAAGCAATCAACAGTCTTTTGTTCTCTGATATTCCACAGTGATTTGTCTGGCACCTATGGGCCTACGCTGGGCATATAAAAGAAATATAAACAATGTACACGTGTTGTCCACAGGAATGAATCTCACCTGCAAATGTCTGATGGGGAAACAGCTCAAACTGCAGTGGGAGAAAGGCTGGTTTCAGGCACCGGAGAGCGATACTAGGTTTAAATGAAAGCGGACGGAACTGGGCATGGAGAGAAGATGCAGCTTGTGGGCTCTGTCAGAACGAGGGCTGTGACTGTAGAAACAAAGGGTGGGGAGAGACAGTAAAGAGATGAAGCACTTTATTTTGGGGTCCGTTTTCAAACAGAACAGTTACATGTGTCATTCCTGTCCTCAGCTGGAAGCAACCCCCGCCCAGTGCTGACGGGACCAGAGCCCTTACAGGTGATACTCAGGGTCTCTCCAGGCTTCACCACTCCTAGGCTGGTCTGGACCAGCTGCACCAGGGAGAGGACACCTGGAGAAAGAGGGAAAACAGCTGGAACCGGTGTACTCCCCACCTCGGTGTTTCTCAGCGTCCCATGAAATACTCACCCGATGAGGCGGTGAGCAGGAAAAGGGAGAAGGGCAGTGATGATGTCCTGGTGATGGTTAATGGAGACACTCCCCAGTGGGCAGGACAGGGCAGTTTTGTATCTGGGGAGAGACTGAGGCTCCTAGAACCAGGGGTTTGTATTTAACCAGGAACCCCCAGGGCAGGGATTTGCATGTGGGTCTCACCCAGTGGGGATGGGAGATGAATGGGGCTGGCATGGGGAGCTCTATTCACAGGGAAGAAGCAGCGAGTGGTGTTAAAGCTCCTGCTCTCTAGGTAAATGTCAGAGAGATTTACAGGGCCGGCTTTCTGAAACTGTTCCCCACCAAGCCAGTCAGGACTCTGGGGAGCCTCCTCTCCCTTGGAGCAGACTGTCTGTAGGGCAAGAAGCTCACACGGCTTCACCTCCTGGGTCTCTCCTTGGAGCATTCAGCATCCTCTGCCCCTCCGTGCGCTTCCCACAGCGAGCCCACCCCAGCAGGGGTCCTGGTGAAGCCACAGGGTACTGCACCCCAACTTTGCAGTCAGACGTGACTCTCAGCCAGCCAGTAAAACAGAGGTTTATTTGATGAGAGGAACAGGATCTAAAACAGAGCTTGTAGATACAGCGAACCGGACCCCTCGGCCGGGTCCATTCTTGGGGCAGTGAGCCAGACCCCCAAGTCTGCACTTCACTCCTCATCCCCAGCCAGCTCCAGACTCCCCAAACCACTTCAGCCCCATCTCCTTTCCTGGGCCAGGAGGTCACCTGACTTCTTTGTTCTCCCACACCTTTAACATCCCCTTGCAGGGGGGAAGAGCCTGGCCATTAGTTGCCAGGAGACAGAGTGTCAGTCATTTATGCACACTGACCTTTTTCCCACTACCTAGAGACTTAAGAACTGCACAGGGGAAACTGAGGCACCCACACAGTATTCAGAGGAAACATTAATAACTTTCCCAGTTCGTCACATCTCTCCCCCCTTCGAGACTGAACTGAGCGAGGTCACTTCAGCCAGTGACCTGGGGAAGTTCGAACCCGCCAACGTTCCCATGGATGCCCCAGCATCTCTCCCATTCCTTGGTGTGAGTTATACCAGGACAGTCCAGTTTTGCGCCCTCCCTTAGGTCGGGTGTGCTTGATGGCACTTGCAGGCCGCATGTGGGGAGGTTTACACAGCCCGAACCCTTTTGTCACCCCAGTACCCCTGGGGTTCAACCTGAGACGGGGTCTTCTCCCAGCACTCTGGTCTGCGATTTTGGCTCCCTTGGTTAAGAGCCCCCATCTTGGCCTTGGCCAGCTCTGGACTTGGGCAGCCGCTCCCCACCTTGTGGCCCAGATAAAACACCTCTGCTGTCCCCACCTTACACTTTCCAGCTTTTACCATCAGTCCCACCTCCTTGAGGCAGCCCAGCCCCCTCTTCACCTGGGACACCTGTTCCTCCCAGGTCTGGCTAAAGATGCACATATCAGTGTCTGCCAGGGCCATGTTCTCCACCCCCCTCAGATAGAATCTCCCCAGGCCTAGGCATGGGGTCGGCATCGGACACTGTGATGGCTTTAAGCTTTTGATAGCCCCCACAAAACCAGATCATCCCATCTTCCTTGGGGACCAGCCCTATGGGTGAGGCCCATGGGCTGTTGAACGGCTGGATCCCATCTAAAGCCAGCAGGTCCTTGGTCTCTCTCTCTAGGTTCCGGGCTGCTCTCCCAGTGACTCTGAACAGGGAACACATGATGGGGAGATTGGCTCCCAACTCAGGGAAGAGATCCCTCATGGAGTCTTCCTCCTTCTGTTTCCAATCCGCTCCTTCCAGGTCCAGGGGTCCCCTCACTCTCCTCCCATCCAGCATCTTGAAAGGGAAGAACCCTGTGGATTCCTGGGGTACCACCAGCTGCCTCCCGATTTCCCCCAGTTCTACTTCCCCTTGGGGAGCCGACTCCCGGTACAGGAATCCCTTCTCCTGCAGGACTCTGTCCCTGCAGCCTTCCCCAAGGGGGTTTGCAGCGCAGTGGCCAGCAAGTTCCCTTAGTTTCTCCAAGGAGGGATCCTTCTGCAGCTCGGCCTGGGATACAGCTGCTGGGTCAGGGAATGGGACCTGCTCCATCTCGCTGGCTGGGCCTGGGGTCACAGCCCCCCTGAGCCCTGTCCCTGGTAGCTCCCTCCCTGCTGTGTAATCACTTCCCAGCAGCATATCTGGACCAGGCAAACCTGGTTGGCAGCCGACCTGGCCTGCCTGGGTGTCCCCCCACTCACCTGAAGTCTCAGCTCCCCCGTGCTCAGCATTGCCCTTGCTGTCCCAGTGGGGGCAGGCAGCGAGCTCCTTGCTTTGGTCACAACATCAGAGCCAGTGTGAGCCCCCTCTCCGGTGTGCAGGGGGGCGGGGACCATCTCTCCCTCCCCGTCAGCCCCCGGGGGCTGGTTACAGGTAGGCAGGTATCCTGAGCCCAGCAGCCCCTCCCCCCTGCCAGCCAGGTCATTTGCATTTTCACTGACCATTTCCATCCTAGCCAATTGGTTCCCTGGATTTAAATTCAAACCCTCGGCCGTTACAGGAGCAGGGCCTGGATCCTGTCCCAAAGAGACACAGTCATCCCCCAACAGGGCCTCCCAGCCGATATCCTGGAGAACCCCAACAACCAGCCAGCCCGACCCCTCCTGGGTCTGCACAGGGAATCGGGCCATAGGCAGGGTGAGGGTCTTCACCCCAGGGACCTTCACCCAGGTCCCACATCCCCTCAGCACCTGCGGCTGCACCACCACAGTTTTCCCTGTCCCAGGGTCTCGCCCTCGCAGGCGTGTTTACCCACTGACCCCTGGGCAGCCCCCTATGTCTCTCTGCTCCACCATCGCCAGGCCACGCTGCTGCTGCTTTTCCTGAAGCTTGTGCTCGGGATCTTGCTCTCTCTCATGGTCCTCTCGCTCTCTCAGGCTCTGCTCCCATCCCATCCATCTCCAATCTCCTGATGGGGAACCCAATTGTGAAGACCCTCGTCTCATTGGGACCAGACTCCCGGGGATGCCTGGCTGATGCTCCAGAGGCTCTCAGATCCTCTTGTAGCCCCATCTGGGTCAGGAATCTGCTCCTCAGAGCGGTCCTTCTCCTCCAGCTGCACGATTAACTGTGCCTTGGTGTACGTCGCCATGCGTTACCCTCTCTTTGTGCACAGGATCACAATGTCCTTCTTAAGGGGATGGTGATAGGCCATCACTTCACCGTTCCCAAGTGGCTCTGGACTCACAGGCCTGTGTGCTCTTGGCCCCTCCATGGTTTCCAGGAAGAACCCCTGGTGTGCCAGCCCTTCTCGTGGTCACCACCTCTTTGCCAGGGTCGAGCTGCAGACTCCTCAGCCCCTGGGACTGCTCCTGCAATCCCCAGGGGAACCCTGCTACTGTAAAAATCCTTCTCTCTCCCAGGGTCGAGCGGCAAACTCCTCTGCCCCTGAGACTGCTCGCTGCAGTCCTCAGGGGGACCCCGTTACTCCAACAGTCCTTCTCGCTGGTCACACACTCCCAGAGGCTAACCACCCCCTGAAACCGTCCCTCTCTGAGTCTTCAGCACGCCTGGTCCTCGTTATCCCCCCTTTGTTTTACTGCTCCCCAGTCACTTATTGCAAGCAGCGCCATTCACGGGGTGCAGTACACCCCCCCTCTGCCACCAGTTGTCACGGAGTCACCGGGCGATGCTCTGGAACTGCTCCCCTCCAAGCCAGGCAGGATTTGGGGAGCCTCCTCTCCCTCGGAGCAGACTGTCTTCAGGGCAAGAAGCTCACACGGCTTCACCTCCTGGGTCTCTCTTTGGAGCATTCAGCATCCTCTGCCCCTCCATACGCTTCCCACAGCGAGCCCCCCTCAGCGGGGTCCTGGGGGAGCCACAGGTCCTACACCCCCACTTTGCAATCAGAAGTGACTCTCAGCCAGCTAGTGAAACAGAGGTTTATTCAATGACAGGAACAGGGTCGAAAACAGAGCTTGTAGATACAGCGAACCGGACCCCTCGGCCGGGTCCATTCTGGGGGCAGTGAGCCAGACCCTCACATCTGCACTTCACTCTTGGTCCCCAGCCAGCTCCAGACTACCCAAACCCCTCCAGTCCCACCTCCTTTCCTGGGCCAGGAGGTCACCTGACCTCTTTGTTCTCCCACAGCTTTAGCAACCCCTTGCAGGGGGGTAGGGCCGGGCCATTAGCTGCCAGGAGACAGAGTGTCAGTGATTTATGCACCCTGGCCTTTATCCCACTACCTAGAGACTTAAGGACTGCATGGGGAAACTGAGGCACCCAGACAGTATTCAGAGGAAACATTAAGAACATTACTAGTTCATCACAGGCTGGCAGGGGGACCTCTATTCACAGGGGAGAAGCAGCGAGTGGTGTTGAAGCTCCTGCTCTCTAGGTAAATGTCAGAGAGATTTGCAGGGCCGGCTCTAGGTTTTTTGCCGTCCCAAGCAAAACATTTTTTGGCTGCCTCCCCTCCCCCCAGACATGAGCTACCCCTCCAGCCCACCAGTGATTCCTCACTCACACTCCCTTCTGCTCCAGCACTGGGCTCCCCCCGAATGTGGGATCCACTACCAGCACACGGTAGCCGAGTCCTGGCCCAGCTGTGGCTCTGTCCCCATGTGGGTGGAGCTGCTGGGTGGCGTGGAATGGGAGTACTTCCAGGTGACAGCGCAGCTGCGGGGCAGCCCAGAGAACTCGGTCCCCTCCCTGGGCTTTGCAGAGTTGCTGGTGGCCAAGGTGGATCAGTTCGTGCTCACCGCCCTCACCCCCGACATGCTGGCAGCTGAGGACCTGGAGAGCCCCCTGGACCTGCCGCTCTTCAGCCTCACGGTGCCCTGGCCCAGCCCCGGCGGGAGGGAAGGGGAGGATCTCCCACTGCGGGGCTACCTGCTCAGCACCGATGAGCCCAGCTGGCCGCTGACTTCCTCACACACTCCGGGAGCCCCTCTCACCGCCACCGCAGCCAGGGCTCTGCTCCAGGGGACCCTGTTTCCCTCCCTCGCCGGCTCCTCACACACTCTGGGCAGGGCCACCCAGGGGATTCAGGAGGATGGGGTGTCACGGAGTGTGGGGGAGTCCGGCTCTGCACCCCTCTCCCTGGGACCCACAGTGACTCTTAGCCAGCCAGTAAAACAGAAGGTTTATTGGACAACAGGAATTCAGGTTACAGCAGAGCTTGCAGGCACAATCAGGACCCCTCAATCGAGTCCTTCTGGAGTTTCAGGGTGCTTGGGTCCAGCATAGGATCCCCTGAATTCCGCTCATCCAGCCCAAAACCGAAACTGAACTGCCCCTCCTCCAGCCGGCCGATTCCTTTGTCCAGCTTCCCAGGTCAAGGTGCTAACCCCCTCCCTCCTATCTGGCTCAGGTTACAGGCTTAAAGATCCTGTCCCTCACCTAAAGACATCCCTGGCTCTCCCATCCCCCACACAGACAGCCCCTAATGCATCACATTGGGGCAAAGCAATTTCGGGGGCCCCTTCCAATAAAAAAGTTGCAATACTATAGTAACATGTATTTGGAAATGTAAAAAATAACTAGTGAAATACATTCAAAAATTAATTTGTAATAATTTGAAAATACACCAAATACATGACTGAAAAACATTAAATGCTTTACTGGTCTGTCTACATTTGCAATTACATGATGGGCTATTGCTGGGTGACGGTGAAGGTTGGTGCCAATGGGCTGTCACTGCCCGGGGGTGGTGCTGCTGTTGCCCAAGGCTGGGTAGGGAGCTGGGCTCTGGGATGGGGGGTGCCTGGCTCACAGGGGCTGGGCTCAGGACTGTGGGGAGGTGGGATCGGGGGTTGTCCAGCTCATAGGGGCTGGGCTCAGAGCTGGGGGTCAGGGCTGTGGGGGGTGCCCAGCTCAGAGGGGCTGGGCTCAAGGCTGGGGGTCTGGGGTGGGGGGTATGAGGATGGGAGGTGTCCAGCTCAGAGGGGCTGGGCTTGGAGCTGAGGGTCAGGGCTGTGGGGGATAGGGTTGGGGGTGCCCAGCTCAGAGGGTTTGGGCTCAGAGCTGGGGGTCAGGGCTGTGGGGGATGGGGTTGGGGGTGCCCAGCTCAGAGGGTTTGGGCTCAGAGCTGGGGGTCAGGGCTGTAGGGGGGATGGGGCCGGGGGGTGCCCAGCTCAGAGAGGCTGGTCTTGGAGCTGGGAGTCAAGGCTGGGTGTGGAGGATGGGTTTGGGGGGGTGCCCACCTCAGAAGGGCTGGGCTCAGAGCTGGGGGTCAGGGTTGGGGGGGTATTGGGTCAGGGGGGTGCCCGGCTCAGAGGGGCTGGTCTCAGAACTGGGTGTCAGGGCTGTGGGGGGGATGGGGTTGGGGGGTGTCTGGCTCAGAGGGGCTGGTCTCAGAGCTGGAGGTCGGGGCTGTAGTGGGATGGGGGAGTGCCCAGCTCAGAGGGGCTAGGTTTGGAGCTGGGGGTCAGGGCTGGGTGGAGAGGATGGGTTTATGTGGGTGCCCACCTCAGAGGGGCTGGGCTTGGAGCTGGGGGTCAGGGCTGGGGGGGATGGGGTCAGGGGGTGCCTGGCTGTGGCTGGGCCCCTTACCATGCCACTTACTCCCTCTCCCTGGCACTGCTGCAGTGCGTGGTGTCTCCAGTGGGGCCTGAGTTCCCGCTGCTTGGCTGCAGCTCGCAGCCCGGTCCCCTTACCACCTGAGACACCGGGGGATGGGGAAAGACGGAGGCGGGGGGAGCCTCCAACATACACTGCGGGGCCGGAGCCTGGGGAAAATTGGCCCACTTGCCCCCCCCCACTCTGCACTCAGGCGGCCCTGACTCTGGGAGCCCCTCTCGCCACTGCCACAGCCCGGGCTAGGCTGTGTGAGGGGCTCCCAGGGCGTGTGAGGAGCCGGGGATGGAGAGAGGAGGGGTCCTCCTGCCGTTGCCACTCCCGGCAGCGCCGCATGTCTGAGTGGGGTCTGAAGGGTGGCGCCGGGCTGGGCAGTGGGCGCGGATCTGGCTCGGGCGAGTGGCTGCGCCAGGGCTGGCTCCCGGGAATGAGGCCCGAGGCAAAAAAATAAAAAAAATTAAAAATAAAAAGAGGGGGCGGAGTGCTGCCCCTTGGAATGTGCAGCCCCAAGCACATGCTTGGAGGGCTGGTGCCTAGAGCCGGCACTGGAGATTTGATGACAACCAGGGCCGGCTCTAGGAACCAGCCTTCCAAGCATGTGCTTGGGGCAGCACATTCTAAGGGGTGACAACCCTGCCCTCATTTTTTTATTTTTTTGCTTGGAGTGGCAAAAAGCCACTCGCCCTATCAGTGCACGAGCCAGGATCCGGCCCCCTGCCCAGCCTGGCGGAGCCCTGCACAGCCCATTTGGTCAGAGAAACACTGTGGCCCTGGGGAGTTGCAGCGCTGGTGATGCCCTGCAGATGTGTACACCCTCAAAGTTGCAACGCTGTAACTCCCTCACCAGCGCTGCAACTTTCTGATGTAGACAAGCCCTCAGAGTGGCAGTGGCAGCAGGACCCCATCCCCCTCCCAGGCCCGCTTCCCTCCCTCCCCGGCTCCACCCACGCTCCAGGTGCCCCTCTCGCTGCCCCAGCCTGCGCTTAGCTCCAGAGCCCGGGCTGCGGCGGCAAGAGGGGCTCCTGGAGCGTGTGAGGAGGTGAGCGGCCGGTCGGGCTGGTCCGTGCAGAGCAGGTAGCCCCGCAGCCGGAGATCCTCGCCTCCTCTGCCGCCGGGGCTGGGCCAGTGCACGGTGAGACTGAAGAGCAGCAGGCCGAGGGGCTCTCCAGGTCCTTGGCCCCCAGCCTGTTAGGGGTGAGGGCGGTGGGCACGAACTGATCCAGTTCAGCCACCAGCAGCGCTGCGAAGTCCAGGGCGGGCCGTGTTCTCCATGCCGCCTCGCAGCTGCACTGCCACCTGTAAGTACTGCAGCTCCATGCGGCCCAGCAGCTCCACCCGCATGGGGACAGAGATGCGGCTGGGCCAGAGCTCAGCTGCCCTGTGCTGGTAGCGGATCCCACATTTGGGAGTGGGGAGCCTAGTACTGGGGCGGCTGGGGTGTGAGTGGGGACGGGGAGAGAAAGCCCAGCGCTGGTGTCATGGGGGGGTACTGGTGGGTGGGGGGAGCCCAGGGCTAGGGTAGGGGGGCAGCGACAAATTTTTTTGCTTGGGGTGGCAAAAATACAACACAGAAGTCTGGACTCTTTGGTGCCGATTTACCCACTGGAACAGGAGCTGCGGTGTGGGCGAGGAAATGTTCTTCTGGTAGAACATTAGCCAATACGATCCCAAAAGGAAAACACAGACACACAGAGAGATACACACTCACTGACAGACAGACAGACACACACTCTAACAGAAAGACGCACACACAGAGATACACACAGAGAGATACACACTCTGACAGAAAAACACACACACACACACACAGAGATACACACAGAGAGATACACACTCACTGACAGACAGACACACACTCTAACAGAAAGATACACACACAAACTCAGATACACACAGAGAGATACACACTCACTGACAGACAGAGAGATACACACTCTGACAGAAAGACACACACACACACACACAGAGATACACACAGAGAGATACGAACTCACAGACAGACAGAGATACACAGTCACAGACACACACACACACTCTGACAGAAAGAGAAAGACACACACACACACAGACACACACACACACAAACACACATACACACACAGTCAGTGTGCAGGGGACGGGTCTGTACCCAGCACTCCTGGCTGAACTGGCCTCACTGCTCTGCTCAGAATCCGCTTCCCCTTTTTGCACGGGGCCCCGCTCTGCTCTGTGTCACTGTGTCTCTGGCGCAGTAATAGGTGCCGGTGTCTGCAGCTGTCAGCGAGCTCAGCCGCAGATAATATTTGGTGTTGGAGGAATCCACAGAGATGGTGATTCGGCCTTGGAGAGACGGGGCGTAGCTTGTGCTCCCGGTCCAGTATCCCATCCACTCCAGCCCTTGGCCCGGGGCCTGGCGTATCCAGTTCCACCAGTAGCTGCTGGTGACGGTGCCCCCGGTGACAGCGCAGGTGAGTGTGAGGGTCTCTCCGGGCTTCAGCACCCCCGGGCCGGACTCCTGGAGCCGGAGCTGGGACCGGACACCTGGGGAAAGCAGGGATCGGTCAGATTCAAACCCAGCTTCCCCCCAAAGCAGCGCCGCCTCCCGCAGTCTCCCGCCGACACTCACCCGGGGCCAGAGCCAGGAGGAGCAGGGGGAGGAGCAGAGAGTCCATTGTGCGCTAGGCAGGGGACAACACAGAGCTCGCAAGGTGCAGCTCGGGGCCGGGGACTGTGGGTCTGGGCACCCTGGGGCCCCTACTTGAACACAGAGCCCGGAGCGGGGATTTGCATAACGTGGGAGCGTCCCAGGAAGGAGGGGGGGAGAGAGAGAATAAAAAGGACCGGGTAGGGGGCCCTCTGCCTCTCTGTGCCCACCCTGGACAGACAGAAGTGTGTTACTGTGATGAAGTGGGGCTGTTCTTAATGTTTTCTCTGAATACGGGGGGGGGGGCTCTGTTCCTGGCCGACCCTCTGTCGCCTAGCAGCTATTGGCCGGTCCTTTCCCCCCCCTGCAACGGGATGCTAAAGGTGTGGGAGAACAAAGATGTCAGGTGAGGTCCTGGCTGAGGGAGGCGGAGAGGGGGGGAGAAGAACTGAGCATAGGAGGAGGGGCTGGAGGGGTTTTCGGTCTGGAGCTGGCTGGAGAAGAGGGGAGAAGTGCAGCCCTGGGTGTCTGGCTCACTGCCCCCCAGAATGGACCGGGCGGAGGGATCCAGTTCGCTGCACCTACAAGCAGGGCTGGCTCTAGGTTTTTTGCCGCCCCAAGCAAAAAATTTTTTGCCTGCCCCTCCTCCCCCAGACATGAGCTCCCCCTCCTGCCCACCAGTGCCCCCCCCACTTACACCCCCTGCTGCCCCAGCACTGGGCTCCCCCCCAAACATGGAATCCGCTACCAGCACACTGCAGCCGAGCCCTGGCCCAGCTATGACTCTGTCCCCATGTGGGTGGAGCTGCTGGGCGGCGTGGAGTGGGAATACTTACAGGTAACAGTGCAGCTGCGGGGCGGCACGGAGAACACGGCCCCCTCCCTGGGCTTCGTGGCGCTGCTGGTGGCCAAGGTGGATCAGTTCGTGCTCACCGTCCTCACCGTCGACATGCTGGCAGGCGAGGACCTCACGGTGCCCTGGCCCAGCCCCGGCGGGAGGGAAGGCGAGGATCTCCCACTGCAGGGCTACCTGCTCAGCACCGATGAGCCCAGCCGGCCGCTCACCTCCTCACACACTCCGGGAGCTCCTCTCACCACCACCGCAGCGGGGCTCAGCTCCAGGGGACCCTGTTTCCCTCCCTCCCCAGCTCCTCACACACTCTGGGCAGGGCCATCCAGAGGATTCAGGAGGCCTGGGGCAAAGGAATTTCGGTGGCCCCTTCCATAAAAAAAAGTTGCAATACTATAGTAACATGTATTTGGAAATGTGAAAAATAACTAGTGAAAAACATTCAAAAATTAATTTGTAATAAATTGAAAATACACCAAATACATGATTGAAAAACATTAAATGCTTTACTGTCTACATTTGCAGTTACATAATGGGTTGTTGCTGTGTGATGGTGACGGTTGGTGCCAATGGGTTGTCACTGCCTGCGGGTGGTGCTGCCGTTGCCCAGGGTTGGTGGGGAGCTGGGCTCTGGGTTCGGGGGTACCCGGCTCACAGAGATTGGGCTCAGGACTGTGGGGAGATGGGGTCAGGGGTTGTCCGGCTCAGAGGAGCTGGACTTGGAGCTGAGGTTCAGGGCTGTGGGGGATGTGGTTGGGGCAGGGTCGGATCTAGGCACCAGCCCTCCAAGCATGTGCTTGGGGCGGCACTTTTGAAGGGATGGCACTCCGCCCCCCTTTTTTATTTTTATTTTTTATTTTTTTGCTTGAGGCATCATTGCTGGGAGCCGGTCCTGGCGCAGCCACTCGCCCGAGCCGGATACGCGCCCCCTGCCCATCCCGGCAGAGCCCTGCAGACCCCACTCGGACACACGGCGCCGCCGGGAGTGGCAGCAGCAGCAGGACCCCTCCTCCCTCCTTCCCTGGCTCCTCACACTACTCTGGGAGCCCCTCACACAGCCGAGCCTGGGCTGCGACGACGGCGAGAGGGGCTCCCACAGTCAGGGCCGCCCGGGCAGGGGAGCAAGTGGGGCAATTTTCCCCAGGCTCCTGGCCCCGCAGGGTATGTCGGAGGCTCCCCCCGCCTCCGTCTTCCCCCATCCCCTGGTGTCTCAGCTGGTGAGGGGGCGGGGCTGCGAGCTGCAGCCGAGTGGCTGGAACTCAGGCCCCGCTGGAGACACCACGCCGCTGCAGCGCTGTCGGGGAGAGGGGATAGGTGGCATGGTAAGGGCCCAGGCAGGAGCCAGGCTCCCCCGACCCCATCCCTCTCAGCCCTGACCCCCAGCTCCAAGCCCAGCCCCTTTGAGGTGGGCACCCCGCCAAACCCATTTTTCCGACCCAGCACTGACCCCCAGCTCCAAGCCTAGCCCCTCTGAGCTGGGCACCCCCAATCCCATCCCCCCACAGCCCTGACTCTCAGCTCTGAGACCAGCCCCTCTGAGCTGGGCACCCCCAATCCCATCCCCCCACAGCCCTGACTCTCAGCTCTGAGATCAGCCCCTCTGAGCTGGGCACCCCCAAACCCATCCCCCACAGCCCTGACTCTCAGCTCTGAGATCAGCCCCTCTGAGCTGGGCACCCCCAAACTCATCCCCCACAGTCTTGACCCCAAGCTCCGAGCCTAGCCCCTCTAAGCCGGGCACCCCCCAACACCATTCCTCACAGCCCTTCCCCTCAGCTCCGAGCCCAACCCCTCTGAGCTGGGCACCCCTCGACCACATCTCCACCACCCCAGACCCCCAGCTCTGAGTGCAGCCCCTCTGAGCTAGGCATACCCCACAGTCCTGACCCCCAGCTCTGAGCCCAGCTCCTCTGAGCCGGACAACCCCTGAC